>NW_028270148.1:49986087-50292782 GCF_037043375.1 Chiloscyllium plagiosum | reverse complement strand
CCTTTTTCCTACAGTTTAAATTGTTATGACCATTTAACATTTGAGTTTCTTCCATTTGTGTAATATGAAAAGTTTTGGCAATATGTCATTCTTTTCAGCAATATTTACATTTTTCTTCTTTCTTTTAAAGAGAGCTGGGAAATTCACTTGGTGCTAAAGCAAGCTTAGAAAGTGTTATGCATTTGTTACTCCTGCTAAGTTCCAGTGTGGGCAAGATGGTATATACATTGTAAGTTCCTCTAGAAAATTTCCTCAAGAAATTTGACATGAAAGACTATCTGACCAAGGCTTACCATAGTTTCATGCCAGTAAAGCCAATGCTAAAGCCGTCCTGTTCACTTCTCACTGGCAATGTGCATATTGCACATGAGAAGATATAAAGATCACGTATTAAGTGAAATATGAAGGAATACAGTACATTCACTCTTCACTATCTTCATCAGAACGGAAATGTCAATTTTTTCCATACAACTTGAAAACAATACATTTCACACAATTCTTCAAAACTTAAGTCTTCTAAGTAAAATTAAAAATAAACTGTGAAGCTTTTGTGCAGAGCCTTTGAATTGTTTTTCATTGAATGTGTTATATATGTATAATGCTGCTGCCATTGTGATCATCTAACTGCTTTCAGGGAAATGTTGTACGATGAATCCTCATCACACTGTGTTGTGTGAGCTAACTCATAGATTTGCTCCCTCCATTATCTTTCATGGTAGGATCTGAAGAGCCTATTTGTGTAGAGGAAAATCACTTAGTTGTCCAGTGAGAAGAGGCTCTTGACTTAAACAAATGTAGTTTATTGCATGCCAGTAAACAGTATACAAGTTACACCAATGTGGTGGGAATTATTACAGAGACAATGAAGAAGACCCAGGTCGTAGATCTTACTGCTTTGAGACCCTAAATGCCTCCTAACATGTCTGAGTGACTTCAAAAAAGTGGTGCTTAAGGCACTTCTCAGCATGAAGCTTTTCAGACCTTCACACTCCCATATGATAGGAATTGGAAATTAGACAGTAATTGGTGTTCCGACCTGAGACTGCATACCAATGCAGTTGACTGTCCTAACTATCCATTGCAATTGACTAGCGCATCTATCAGTTTAGGGCAATAAGTGATAATAAATACTGACCGTGCCAACAACACCCAAGTCCTGTGAATGAATTTAAAAAAAACAATTGAGTGTATTCAAGTCTGAGATTAATTGATTGATTTTGGACTCTAAAGAAAGCAATGGATATGGGGATAGGGTGTAAAAGTGCAGTTATGGCAATATAGTCATAATGTTATTGATCAATAATGCTGGCATGAGGGACCAGATGGCCTACTCGTGCTCCTAATTCTTACATACTTAGAATTGAAAGAACAATTCATCCAAATAAATTCTCTTTAATGTTACGAGAACAATCCTCTACAGTTGGTTCATGCAGCCAAGTAGCATTGCACTTTCTTCAAAACTGGAATCTAGGGCATTGATTTAAAGTTATTTCTTCTGCATAGTTTTTCATTTAAGATCTCAGATTACTCAATCGATAACTGTTCCTCTCAAAAAGCTGGATTTTGTTAAAATTGACTGAATTCACTTTTAACCTGTTTTTATGAAAGGTCGGCACTTAATTTATAAGTACACTTACACTGCCACTCATGGTGCTTTTTTATTTTCTTACAAAGTACTTCAGCAATTTAGCCATAACCTGATCCAATTACTTTGTAAGAAATGAATCACATCTCAGCAGTGGGCTGTACCCTTTGAAATTCTTCTGTCCAAATTATATCAAAGACAAGTGGCATGAGTTTCTATAGGACCTTTCCAGCTGTCATTCAGTGGGGATTACTATGAGGAAGAGGTGAAAACAGGTCCTAAATGAGTATTGTGTTAATAATACATATCTGTTTGGAAGTTTAGTTTAGCATGGTCCCAATTACATATTACCATAATTTAAACTTGTCAAGAGATGCTAAAACATCTGCAGGTTTAACACATAAGGATCTCTGTGAAACAGTAAATGGGGGTTTAGTCACCCATCTCTGTCAAGAATGTGCAGTATCGTGGATGTCACACATTTCAAGATGCCTAGGGACTAAGGCTGGAGATCCGGCTGGCTGTTGCCCAGAGGAGGAAGGATGTTTAAGGGTTAAGGAGATCAACTTTCCTCCTGCGCCCCCACTCTCTTCCATTGGGTCTGCCAAACGTGGGTCTGCTGGGCTGCACCCATTACTCATGTAGACTAAGTAAGATATACACAATCAAATATCCTCCTAGTGACTGCCATAAGATGTCAAATAAGGTACTGGACCACAGCACTTATCCTCCTTAGGGAAAGGGCTCAGAATTGTTCATGAATAAAATGCTGATAGTGTTGAAAAAGTCTAGATAAAGTGACTCCAAGTGTCTCCTGATTTCTTTCAAACATACTAAAGTAAACAAGTAATAAAAGATAAGCATGATATGTTTAAGTAGTGCTCAAAGCCTCTGCAACAACTTGCTAACTTCGAAGCAGCTAACTATTGTTAGGAGAGAACAGTACATGAAGCATTATCCACGAATATCATACATTCTCCTTAACACTGACAGGCACACTAATTGCTAATCATCCCTTTAACAAACATCTGCTTTATTGTTCCCAGGATTGGTGTCAAGTCCTTTACTGACAAGGTACCTTTGCACTAAAGATCAGTTCCCACATCCTCTCATTTGGCAGTAAGTTCCGTACTCTGGTTTAAAGGTCAAATCACTTTGAAAGTTACTGAGAAAAGAATGTAAGTTAAGTGATATAGTGTCTGTGGGTGGGGTGAAGGGTAGGATGATCATGTGAGTGAGCTAATAGGTTAGCAGTTGAGTGAAGGAGATATGCCAGTTGAGAGGGAAGAGGGAGTACAGATCCAGGCCAACAAGGGTAGAGAATCAGCTGCTTGATGGATACAAGTGCACTTGGGGTGATGGAGTTTGGGTGCCAGGTAACTGGGTGAAGGAGTCAGGGCACTGGGTTGAATCAAGGCTCCTAGGGTGAATCTGATCTTTTGGAAGATAGGTGGAAGGAGCGGGGGGAGAATCTATTCAGGTCAGATTGGCGGTGGGGTGTTGAGGGGATCGTGAAGAGATTGGGTTCATGGTGAGCTGGGTTAGTGGGTTTCAGGTTGAAGTAGGTAGGAAGGTTATCGGAGGCAATTGGAGTCCCAAGGATTTAGGTTGGGGATATCAGATTTAAGTGGTGGGTTGTCAGGTCCTTTGGGGTTTGGGGGTTATGTTTGAATTCAAGTGGGAGTGGGGAGTATGTTTGTGGGAGCCGTGGTTGAGTCGATGGTGAGTCCTTCCTTGTGGGTGAAATTTAATGCCCTTCTCTGAGCGACTTTAGGTGTGAAGCTAGTGTTTTTTCAACTCTTCCTTGGAGTGAGAAAGTCCAAAGATAGTATTCCAGTACCAATGCCAACTAAGGCCCTTGTGATTCTACTGTCATTGCTCTTTAATGGGGTTGTGCAGTGAGCACAAAAGAAAATTAGATTAGATTACTTACAGTGTGGAAACAGGCCCTTCGGCCCAACAAATCCACACCGACCCGCCGACGCGCAACCCACCCAGACCCATTCCCCTACATTTACTCCTTCACCTAACACTACGGGCAATTTAGCATGGCCAATTCACCTAACCTGCACATTTTTGGACTGTGGGAGGAAACTGGAGCACCCGGAGGAAACCCATGCAGACACAGGGAGAATGTGCAAACTCCACACAGACAGTCGCCTGTGGCGGGAATCTCTATCAGGTTTGATTGTGTCTCTCAGGTATGGGGACAGGGTTTAGCACTCAGTGCTTTACTGTGCAACCTGGCATGAGAAGGAGTTCAGGGATGGATGTTGCTATTGAAAGCCAATCTATAGATGCCTGTCACAGACTACATAAGTGCCAGAATAGCAATTAGTATGAAGGGTCTTCACTAAGAGAGGCAATGCAGGGTATTCACTGGATCTCCCGCCAGCTGGCGAGACTCCCAAAGCCTGGATTAACTTCCTCCTTTTATTGGTGGTATTACTATTTAGCATGTGCTAAACTCATAAAAGATGTCGGTCTCACCTTTCCTTCTTTTGAGGTAAGGAGAATGAATGAAATAATATTCAACCAAAGCTCCTGAGGGATCTGTTAGTTCTAAAATGAAAGTTAATTGAAGTTCTCAATGCTAGTTCTCGGTTGACATGAATTATAGTGTAGGCTACTCATGGAAACAAACTGTGTCAAATTCCTGGGAACTACTGACATTTCTCTGACATAGAGTAGTGCAGATTAGGCAGCATCCGAAGAGCAGGAAAATCAATATTTCAGGCAAAAGCCCTTCATCAGGAATGAGGCAGTAAGCCTCGGGAGGTTGGGGGGGGGGGGTGATGGGCCTGGGGGGAATGTAGCTGAGAGTGCAATAGGTGGATGGAGGTAGTGGTAAAGGTGATAGGTCGGAGGGAAGGGTGGAGTGGTAGGTGGGAAGGAAGATTGATAGGTGGGACAGGTCATGAGGATGGTGCTGAGCTGGAAGGATGGAACTGGGGTAAGGTGGGGGGAGGGGAAATCAGGAAACCCGTGAAGTCCACATTGATGCCATGGGTTTGAAGGGTTCCGAGACATCCTTCCTTCAGGCATCGCATGGTGAGGGAGTGGCGAAGGAGGAGGACCAGGACCTGCATGTCTTCGGCAGAGTGGGAAGGAGAGTTGAAGTGTTTGGCCGCGAGGCAGTGGGGTTGATTGGTGCGGGTGTCCTGGAGATGTTCTCTGAAGCACTCTGTGAGTAGGCTTCCAGTCTCCCCAATGTACAGGAGACCGCATCCAGAGCAATGGATACAGTAAATGATATGTGTGGAAATGCAGGTGAAGCTTTGATCGATGTGGACATGCACTCATAGAGCGCTTCAGAGAACATCACCCACAGCTCCATCGCCACTCCCTTACCACCTGACGCCCACCAATGTAGACTTCACCAGTTTCCTCATTTCTGTTCCCCCCACCTTACTCCATTTCCAACCTTCCAGCTCAGCACCTTCCTCATGACCTGCTCCACCTGTCAATCTTCCTTCCCACCTATCTGCTCCAATTTCCTCTCCGATCTATTACCTTTACCCCACCTCCATCCACCTATTGCACTCTCAGCTACCTTCCCCCCAGGGCCTACCGCCCTCCCATTTATCTCACTGCCCCCCACTCTGAAGCTCCCAGCCTCATGCCTCACGAAGGGCTTTTGCTGGAAATATCGATTTGCCTGCTCTTCAGATGCTGCCTGACCTACTGTGCTTTTCCAGCATCACTGTAATCTTGACTCTAATCTCCAGCATCTGCAGTACTCACTTTTGCCTATAGAAATGTCCTACTCCACCAAACAAATTCCAATGGAGGAACTGACTTCCTCAACTACTTTCATTTCTCAAAAGGCAAATCTTTTTTGATTTATACCCAGAATCTAATACAATTTTGGGACCATACATTTTATGAAGCAACATCTTTGAGCCTCACACTCTGGGAGTCCTGTACTGCCCACAAAAACGTATATCATCTTCTCGCTCTTTTGTGGTGATAAGAAATACCTGAAAAATGGATGCTAGGTGGCCAATTTATTCCCTGTCATGTTTTTGATACATTTACGATATTTTATTGCATATGTGGCTAAGTAAACCAATAATCCATAAGATGTGGCATGTTATGAAGCTACAGAAGGCATAAAATTTAATATAAAATTAAAGAATATATTAATATATTTGTAAATTGGTTGATGAACAGAAAAGATTTAAATTGGATCAAGTGTTGGGAGTGGTATAACCCAGAATCCAGTGCTCAGTGTATTTTTAAAGGAATAGAATATATACAGCGACACATGTTGAAAGATATTGATATCTGATGAGACGTGGATATCAATTAAATAATTCCCTTCAGTTGCAAGTCCTTTTGGATGAATTGTTCACTCTTGATTTTATAAATGGGCCATAAGGTACAAATAATTAATGTCATGCTAAATTTGTTCAAGGTAATGATTATGACACATGTGGAGTACTGAAGCTGAATGATTTCTTGTACAAATTTATTATTTTTATTTAAAGGAAGGGTATTATGGGCAAAGCCAACAGAGCATAGATTCACGGATCATTCACTGCAAAGGGTAGAAAAGTATGATAGAAGAAGCACTTGAGATAATGAAATTATTTCCAGTGGAGCAGAGAAAAGCAGAAGAAGGTTTAAAACTGATTTTTGCTTCATGAAGAGTTTTGATAAGGTGAACAGAGAAAGATGATTTCCTCTGGTTGGAGAGGTGGTACTGAGATAAGAAATTTCCTTTGAGACAGCAGAAACATGTAGAAGAGAGTTATTGGGGAAGGGGGGGTGGCATGAAATTTTACGAGAGAGGTATTTGAAACAGATATCAGAACATCTTTCAATATGTGGAGGTAAGCACAGATGCCATGGAGAGTGAATGGTGGAATCATATTATTTGTGAACTGCTCTAGCAAAGAAGTGGAATGTAAATGGCGGGCTAAACAGTTATCTGGAAATGTTAATAATTTTAAGGAATGCTTAAACTTTGAAATCTTTAAGTCTGAACTCAAAAGGGCATATTTTGTATATGTGTACTGCTAACAATGCTGTGGGGGTAAATGCACTAATGTAATATCTAAACCAAGGACTTGCACTCAAAAGTGCTGCAGCTCAAAGAATTTCCCCTTCCATGTTGCAACCCCATCTTTGATTAACCTCTGCTTTATAGCATTACTTGAGCAGGATCAATTGATCTATGAATGGCTAGTGTTCTGAGTTGGTTCCAGTCTTGAACAGTGAGAACAGTCTTAAAAGGGAGAAAAAACTGAAAGAACTATAGGAATGCTGACAGTGCATTTTTTGTGATTAACCTATAACGATAACTGTTGAGAGTTTTCAGAACCAATTACAAGTGTTCTTGAGTGCACAAAAGAGCAATTTTGTTACTTGTTAACCCCACGAAAAATTATAAACATTCAATGTCAAGCATACAACCTCTATGAAGTCCACTAGACAGACAAGCACATACATGAACAAACAGCAGATAAAAGAACATACAATTTAGTATGCCTTGGGTGTCTTTGAGGCAGAAGGTTTTAACCTGAGACCACATTGGTTAGATGGGTTCTCAGACTCAAAGCAGGAGCAAATGTTGCAGTTGCCTTTTGAGTTCTTGCCTTTCTGATGTTTCTTTCTAGTCAGTATTGTCACCAGGCTCTTCTTTTTGAGATGTGACAGAGAGAGTGCCTTCTCCAGCCTGTTTCAGTTCTGCTGTCTGAACTCCATCGCCTGAGCTATTCCAACTTGAATGCCACTTGAAATAACAACAATTTGCATATTCCCTGGCTGCCCTGTTGTTTGGTAATTGCACGCAAAGTTCCATTTCCAAACTGCGAATATATTCGTAATGGCATAAATCACAGAGAATCTTTGCAGTGGGGGAGGTGGCCATCTAATCTAGGTTGGTTTGTGAAACTTGGCTAACCTATTGAGAATCAATGCTTTTGGTCCCTTTGCAAAACCATTTCAGTTTGTGAAAGTTACAGATATTAAATCTGATAATAGGTTCCAAAAGGTAGCCATCCATATTTTGTATCCTCATGACAGTATCAATTATTGCAAGTTTCATAACCTCAAGTGTCATTCTGTAGACCTGAGCTCATAATCTGTGCTTAAAACTCCACGACAATATTAAGGAAGTGCTACACTGTGATTTCATGTGAATCCAAAATATTACATGGTACTATTTGGTGTCCTATTAATACCTAAATCAGCATTGGTACCACAGATTAGGGGAGAAGTTGGGCTATTTGATGCTATTTGACTTCATAACAGTTAAAGATTACGTCCAAGATGTATGCAGATTTTAGAAATGCCGTATCATCTTTTGAAGGATTTATGCATGGGAACATATGCCCAGTGAGCACTAGCAACATACAGAACAGGTACACTATGATGTTAATCACTATGTAATACTGATTTGATGATGGCGTTACCATTTTCAAATGTCATGTCCCAGCTTATAAGTTTGAAAAGGTGAATATGATACTATAAGACAATAAGACCATAAGACATAGGAGCAGAAATTAAGCCATTCAGCCCATCAAGTCTCCTTTGCCTTTCAATCATGGTTGATAAGTTTCTCAACCCCATTCTCCCGCTTTCTCCCCATAACTCCCTTCTTCAGGCTTATGTCCGAAACGTCGATTCTCCTGTTCCTTGGATGCTGCCTGACGTGCTGCGCTTTTCCAGCAACACATTTTCAGCTCTGATCTCCAGCATCTGCAGTCCTCACTTTCTCCTATCTTAAATATACTCAATGACCTGGCCTCCACAGCTTCCATGGCAGTGAATTCCATAGATTCACCACTCTCTGGCTGAAGAAGTTTCTCCTTATCTCCATTCTAAAAGATCTTCCCTTTACTCTAGTTCTGGGTCCCCGAAGTCTTTTCCCTGGGTGAGAGGGGAAAGATATAAAAGAGACCTAAGGGGCAATATTTTCACACTAAGGGTGGTACGTGTATGGAATGTGCTGCCAGAGGAAGTGGTGGAGACTGGTACAATTGCAACATTTAAGAGGCATTTGGATGGGTTTATGAATCGGAAGGGTTTGGAGGGATATGGGCTGGGTGCTGGCAGGTGGGACTAGATTGGGTTGGGATATCTGGTTGGCACGGACGGGTTGGACTGAGGAGTCTGTTTCTATGTTGTACATTTCTATGATTCTATGACTCTACTCTAAGGCTGTGCCCTCAGGTCTTATTTTCTCCTACCAATAGAAACATCTCCCCAACATCCACTCTGCACATGCCATTCAGTATTCTGTGCGTTTCGATTAGATTCTCCCTCATCCTTCTAAACTCCATTGAATATTGTCCCAGAGTCCTCAAACATTCCTCATATGTTAAGCTTTTCATTCCTGTCACCATTCTTGTGAACCTTCTCTGAACATGCTCCAGGGCCTATACATCCTTCCTGAGATATTGAGCCCAAAACTGCACACAATACTCTAAATGTGGTCTGACCAGAGTTTTATATTGCCTCAGAAGTATATCCCTGCTTTTGTATTCAAGTCCTCTCAAAATAAATGCCAACATTGCATCTGCCTTCCTAACTGCTGACTCAACCTGTAAGTTTACCTTGAGAGAATCCTGGACTAGAACTCTCAGACTTCTGAATGTTTTCCCCATTTAGAAAATAGTCAATTCTTTTATTCTTCTTACCAAAATGCATGACCTCACACTTTTCCACATTGTACTCCACTGGCCACTTCTTTGCCTACTTTCCTAACCTGTCCAAATCCTTCAGCAGCCTCCTTGCCTTCTCAATACTACTTGTCCCTCCACCTACCTTTGTATCATCTGCAAACTTAGCCAGAATGCCCTCAGTTCCTTCATCTAGATTGTTAATGTATAAAGTGAAAAGTTGTGGTCCCAAAACTGAGCCTTGTGGAACACCACTTATCACTGGCTGTCATCCTCAGAAAGACCATTTTATCCCCATTCTCTGATTTTTGCATGACAATCTTCAATCCATGCTAGCACCTTGCCTCTAACACCATAGGCCCTTAGCTTTCTGAACCGCCTCATGTGCGGCACCTTGTCAAAGTTATCCTTCTTGAAGTCCAGGTAGATAACATCCATTGGCTCTCCTTGGTCTAACCTGCTCATTGCCTCCTCAAAAAATTCTAGCAGATTTTTCAGGCATGACCTCCCCTTGATGAAACCATGCTGGCTTTGCCTTTTTTACCATGGACTTCCAAGTATTCAGAAATCTTATCCTTCACAATGGACTCCAAAATCTTACCCATGACTGAGGTTGGGCTAATTGGTCTGTAATTTTCCATCTTTTGCCTTACTCCTTTTTTAAACAGTGCTGTCATGTTAGCAATTTTCCAGTAATCTGTGACCTTCTCTGACTCTAGTGATTCCTGAAAAACCACCACGAATGCCTCCACTATCTCTTTAGCTTTCTCCCTTAGAACTCTGGGGTGTAATTCATCTGGTCCAGGTGAATAATCCACCTTCAGGCCATTCAGTTTTTCTAGTACCTTCTCCTTTACCATATTCAGCTCTTCGTCCCCTCCCGCCCCCCCCCCCCCCACCCCACACCCGACAAATCTTTTGAATTTCTGGGATATTACTCATGTCTTCCACTGCGAAGATTGTTGTGAAATAATTACTCAGTTCCTTAGCCATTTCCTTGTTTCCCACTTCCTTCTCCCCAGCGTCATTTTCCAGCAGTCCAATGTCCACTTTCGCCTCTCTTTGGGCCTTTATATATCTAAAGAAACACTTACAGTCTTCCTTTATATTACCAGCTAGCTTACCCTGACATTTATTCTCTTCCAGCCCTATTTCTTTTTCTGTTGTCCTCTGTTGATCTTTGTAAGCTTCCCAATCCTCTGGTTTCCCACTGCCCTTCGCCACATTGTATGCTTTCTCTTTTGCTTTTATGCTATTCTTGACTTCCCTTGTCAGCCATGGTTGCCTCATCTTCCCTACACTATGCAACCTTTTTCCTAGGGATGAATTTTTGCTGTGTATCCTGAGTTACTCCCACAAACTCCTGCCATTGTTGTTCCACTGTCTTTCCTGCTGGGCTCCTTTCACAGTGAATTCTGCCCAGCTTCTCCCTCATGCCTCTGTAGTTGTCTTCATTCAGCTGCAGTACTGTTACCTCTGATTCTACCTTCTCCCTCTCAAATTACACTGTAAACTCAATCATATTATGATCACTGCCTTCTAAGGGTCCTTTCACCTTAAGATCCCTTATCAAGTCTGCCTCATTGCACAACACTAAATCCAGAATTGCCTGTTCTCTAGTGGGCTCTGCCACAAGTTATTCCAAAAAGACATCTTATAAACATTCCACAAATTCCTTTTCTTGCAATTCACTACAAACATGATTTTCCTAGTTCACCTCCATATACTAAGAGCATGCAGAGCAATACCTCTACCCCTTCACCACCCTACTTTCAAAACTAGCATTAACTGAAGACATCGTGAGTACTTACAGTTAGATGCTGGATTATTTGTTCAAGCCACTGGTGCAATTGTGTGCATTTTTTTGTAGTTTTGCTAAACTAGCCTAAAGTTTGAATAATTTACAGAGAGTAACCTGGCTGGTGCTTATGCACCCGTCAGTTCACATTGAGGCTGTGCTAAAACAAGTTACCTCCAGGCACGGATAACTTGTGGGTCTTGTTCTAATGGCATAACTGGGAGAATTAAGAGACATCATGTACAGCAGGACAAGTTGCAAGAAAGAAGAGGGGAGAGAAGGGTTCACAACAAGACTTCATAATCTCTCAGGATTTTTAGGAAGCAATTCTTTCACTTCAACTTCATATGGACCTAGGCTTGAGACGTCTTTGATTCACTAAAGAGATTGTCACTAAAATCTGCTAACTGTGCAGCCACATGTAAAATGCCAAAAAAAACCTAATGTCGCTTGTGGTTCTCATGATGATTGTGGCTCTTAGCTTAATACTTACATGTGTGTCCTCCCCAGCATCTCACCATTTGCAATACATTGTTACATAAGAGATCATTGAGGCTCCTGATATAGGTAGACAGTTTCATCTCATTCTATCTTGCTGCTTTTGACTGCATGCACTTCATCTGAAAGCAGCTACTTTGATAAACCAAATCAAATTCTATTCACTGAAAATGTAGTCAATATATCATTTAAGACAGAATATCATGTAGAGGAATGCACATTATCCTGATAATATTCACAGTTTCTTCATTCAATAGTAAAGCTCAATGCCACCAGTATTTGAAACTGCATGGAAAATCAAAGGCTGATGACAAAGTCACAAGGGTTATTTATCCACTCATGATATGGCTTGACACTCTGGTCATGAACCCATGTGCACGTGCACAGCAGGTGTGTTACAGGAATAATATAGAACAAAGCATCAGTGTCCTGAACAATATATAATACAATATCCTTTTAGTGTTATGTGTACTCCGTTGTCGGAATACAGCAAAAAGCTTTCACAATGTCGACCTTCTTATGGTGACAACTTAGGTACAAATACCTAGGTACACTTCATGGATACAGCAGAGGAATAAAAGTAGTTGTATTGCCTATATGTTGAAAAATAAGTTAAAAATAGGACATCATTAAAGGTTTGATTTTAAGTGAGGTAGGAAATTTCAAATAGACATTACAATTAGCAGCTCAGTGCAGAGTCTCTGCGCATGGTCTGACTACCCATGCCAGGGGAGAGAAGGAAAAAAAAGGAAAGAAAGGAAAAAAGAAAGAAACAAAAACAGGCGGAACAGAGGAGCTCCGATAGGAGCATCCTACTCTGCCACCACCTTCACCCACTCCCCCGTCCCATGCAATACTTTTACTACCTGAACCTCTCTGGAACAGGCCTGCAGTACTAAGCTGAGAAAGTAACAGTGCTTCTGCTAAGATGTTGCACATTGCACGATCAAGCACTGTGAGGGAAAACCCTTAGGACCATCTATGAGGTGACAAGCTGAGGCGTAAACAGCATGAAATAAGAGTAGAGAATGAAGAACAAATTCAACAGCAAGTGGAGCAAATAGAATGGAGGCTGCAATGTAGATAATCCTGGTCTATTCAGGTCGATTGATGAAATAATGTATGATAACTGCTAAATCTCCCCAGTCATCAACAACAAGAAATCCTTGTGTTTTATATTTTAGTTTAAAATTTAGTTCATCTAGCCATTTCTAGAGGGTTATTTTTACAAATCAGTGTATTTTGCTAGTCTAGCAAGGGAAAGAAGCCATTATGTATTAAGATAAGAATTATTTTGATTACAGCACATTTAATCTTAGAATACTGATAAAGGTAGTTATCATCCAGAAACCAATGATTAATTAGAAAAAGCACCTCAAGTAATTGTAATTGACTAAAAATCAATCAATAAACCAGTAGTTAGTGAAATCTGTAGTTTTATTCTTTTTTCACAATACAACTTACTAACTGTTTATATTTTAAAATGGAGTTTATCTACACTGTAAAAGGCAGACAGGCTCTGGAATGTAAGGGAAACAGTCACCTCAGGTACTTATCAGCTAACATTGCCTTTACAGTGTGCAACATAGACACATCTCTATTCCAAGAGGCAAAGTAGTCAGACTAAAATGCTTTATTGCCTTATTTTTAAGGCAGTGTAGGTATTTTCTAATTATCCAGTTCAGAGATGTTATTATACAATTCTGGAATAGACACGACTTGAACCCAGGCCTTCTGGACTAATGAGCACATTATTAGGAAGCTAAGTTTTAATAACTTTTAAATGAGGGAAGAGGGCAATTGGTCCAAAGGGACTATGAAATAAGGGATTACAGTGCATGGATAGACATTCTCCAGCTAACTGAGGGCAGTGAGGCATAGCACACCTCAGTGCCAGAGCTTTTGATTGATCTAAAGCTGATGAACATAAGCCAGGGACTGGTCTGTCCAGGTTTTAGTAATTTTGAAAGGTAGTTAGAGACTTTTTCTAATGCTGTGAACATTTGGAAGTGTTTTATCCCAAGGAAGTAAGTGATTTCCTGTCCAAGAGCTGGATTTTTGATCCGCTTTGAGGTTTGTCTTGTATTACTCATAAACATGAATGTGACATTTGGTTGTTATTTAAATAGTCTTTGGTTCTTTGCCGAATATATTGTCTGGTTTGACTGTGTACAATAAAGCGTGATTTATTAACACAATGTCCTAATATTGCCTTATAGTACATCTCTGTTGAACATGAAACATTTGAACCATATTCCTGTAAGAGATAAATTTGAGATTTTTCAGTAGGTGGGTTCAACCAATTTGAACTAATTTCAGATTAGTTATTTTGTAATACCGAATGTGAATATTGCCAAAAAAAAAATTTTGTTGAAGCTTTTTGTCTTACATTCACCAGGACAATTCACTAGAAAAGCAGTTTAATCAGCAAGTCAACATGTATACTGTATGATAAGAAATGCTGACTGGTTGGCAAGTGGATTCTGCTTGTTAAATGTGCTGCCTTGCACAATGCACTAGTTAATGATGATTGACAGTTAACAACCAGGTTTTGATTAAATTTTGTACAAGGCTTGATGACTTTGATTAGTCAAACTCTTGCTCTGACAAATGAACCAGCTAATGGCTGTGAATTATTTTGGTGAATTGAAACAGACACATTGCATGACCATATTCTTTCTGTCTGCAAAGAGTAAGTCCCCTGTATATTAATGTTTTGAGTACGCACAAAATGTGTCACACCGTGAGGTCAGCTGGAAATCCTTAATTACTTGCTAATATAATTCTTTGAACACTCAGGATTAACCAGCAAATAATGTCCAAATGTGGAATCAGATCTGATGATGAACACTGTGCTTTATGTGTCACAAGTACAGCTTGATTGAATATGGGTATCCTCCTTATATTGGACAATGGAAGGAGTATGCCATTTCAACTCAACAAAAGTATCATCCTTGTGTCAATGACCCATCTGGTTCACTAATACCCTTTTGGAAAGGAAATCTGCCTGTTGTTATCTGGTCTAGCGTAAATGTAGCTCCATACCTACAGTAATGTTTTGGACTCTTTATCATTCCCTGAAATGGCTTAGCAAGACACTCAGTTCAAGGGTAATTAGGGATAGACATCAAATGCTGACCTTACCACTGATGTCCACATCACACCAAAGAATAAAAACATACTTGATTCAGACACTGTCCTCTTTTCAAAATACATAAAGATCAAACCATCAGAAAATGTACATTCCAATTCAAACTTATAAACTCAAACATAACATAATGCATACAAAATTGTAGTAATGACCATTTTGCTTTCCCTTGTTGACTATCTTCTAGCAGTCTTTGACTCTGCTAATGCTCTTGCAAGGTACCTTTCCAGTTGCAGATGGAAGATTGCCGAACTCCAATTGAAGTGACTGCAGATGAACTTGGGTGGACAACCTTGCACAGCTTTAAGCCTAGAACACCTAGCTTCAGACTGCATAATTTCAGCATTGGCTGTAGTATCTCACTGGCTGGCTGAAAGGTAACAACAAAGCTGTTGGCAGTGCAGAAGGGATGGACCCTAAAGCCTTAATCCTGTAAGAGTGAACTATACTTTTGTGATCTATGGAGCTGTATGGCAATACCAGCAATCCTACTTTTTTTTGTAGAATAGAGAGAAAGACTACTCTGCTGTCCTGAACAACTCTTCTGTAGAATTATATCCAGATAATGATGACAGCTGCATAAGCTTCAAATGCAGCAAACTGACCTTTGATAAAAGCTGTTTGCACTGCAATAGAGTTGTAGCATTAGCCATCAGACATAGTGTCACAGTGGACTTAGCAATGCCAAAGGAGTTAGCCACCACTTCTTTGTGGGAAAGATTGGGTTCCAAGCTTTGCACAGAGCTTTGTGCCAAATTGGTGTTGAACTTGACTATGATTCTTGAAGCTGAGAGCTGGCTTTCTCTCAGGCTTTCTAGTGCCCCACATATTTGATTATGTACAACTATCAGCCTTCTTCTATAGTCTAGTGCACTGAACTTCTTATTTGAGTCCTCTGAAGCAGATCCAGTGTGTGCATTTACCATCCAGCAAGGAGGACTTGTGCTATTCTTAAATTTACATCCAGGCTTCTGCACACTTATGTCTGATATTTCACCGTGCAAAGGTCCTGCCTTGATCTGAACTGGTGGCTGTAATTGTTCAGTTGATATCTTCATTGTCTCTTTTTTTCCCCACAATGAACATGAAGCACCAACTCTTGGTTATTCGAAAGGAAACAGGAGTAGGGGTTTAGCAATAGTGAGGGGAGAGAAGGAAGTAAGAAGTGCAGGTTTACATAATGTGCAATTTGTGAGCCAAAGAGATTATTGGATAATAGAAAAGTATACTAGGAGACAATTAAGTATGCAGATATCCTCATCATTAATGGCTATATCTCTGCCAATGAAAATAGACTCAGCAATACCTTTTCCCAAGGTGGTCAGAAAGCTCCAATCTTTGTGTTGAAACATATTACATCATGGAGACATGTTTGGTCTCCTCCAGCTCTTTGTATCCGCATGCTTTAAGCATAATTTTCTATGAGAAAGAGGAAGCTGTGCAAATGTGGGTCCTGCTAAATGTTTGGGTGATATAACTTTCATGGTTGAACAGTTATTGGTGTGTACTAGCTGTGAGTATTGAGATGAGATTTGTGTCACTGCTATATGTGTGGATACATGAAAAGTAAAACATATAAATGTTAGGGTAGAGTTCTGATTGTTAGAGATTGTTGGTAGGTGTGTGATTGGTATCTAGTGACTTAAGCAGTCGATGAACCTTATGTTACAGCTGGTACAATCTTCTGGGTGAAGATGAACTCCATTGTGGTGTCTGCAATCCTTGATTCGCCATGACCCAAAGTACTAGGGCATGGAATTAGTTTTTGAATGAAACCCACCTTGTGTGCAGTCACAACACAAGCAATCTTTCAGCACCACGAGCCAATAAAAATGTCTGCCAAATACTGATGATTACTTCTAATTCAGCGCTCAGTACAGTTGGCTGGGCAAAGAAATCATTTAACACCACAGGCAGAATGTGCTTCCTGAGATGCTTGCAATACAATGGATTGGTGCAAGTTTATCATCTCTGTGACCCGATATCTACATTCTGGGGTAAGCCAAATTAAACATCATTCACTTGTCATTATTACATCACTGTTTGTGAGACTTATCTGTCCCCAAATTTATTGCTGCACCTCCCTCTATTGCTGCAGATATATTTCATCAGCTGTTAAACACTTTGAAATTTTTTGGGTTTGAGGAAGTTGTTACCTAAATATAACTCATTCTTTTTTTTAAATATATAGGTATAAATATGAATAGTAGATTAATTCTAGAAACATCTGTAAGTATTATTTCAATAATTTTTGTTACAGGCTATTATGACCAGTGAGGAGGAACGAATCGGCTCCCCTCTTTTTAATCCCCCTTGGTGACAGCAAGTAAGATTTAATTTTTTTCTATATCACACTTCAATTAAAATGGAATGTTGGTCAAAATGAAGGAGCCAATCACAGGATTTACTTGAGTGAAAGAAAGTTGAATTTATTACCTACTAATTCCAAGAAAAGTAATTAAATATACAACCAATACAGACACTAAGGTCCAATTTTTTAAAAGGTGGGGTAGTGGGATGGGGAGTTGTCTATGACAAAAGGAAGTATAAAGGTTATGTGGTTTAAAACTGCTTAGAGTTCTTCAGTTGTCAGAATTGTTGATGTTTTATATCCTCATCAGTGGCAACATTTGTAATATCCCTCAACTCTTGGCAAATGAGTGTTTTCTCCAATTGCTTTATCACCAGTGCTGGTTCTCTCAATGCAAAGAGGTGAGAGAAGAGAGACAGAGAGAGATAACGTTCCTGTTCTTCTTGTAACTCATCATTTTTTTTTCTCTTTATCTAATTCCCTGTCAGGCAGCTACTGACATATGATTGTTTTGTGTGTTCCCGAACCTTTCACTGCCTTTCGAGCTGGAGCATTGCAGGCAACCTTCTATGTCCAACAGGTATACGAGTGCAAAATAAAATAAGAGGTGCAGTTTCTTGACCCCGACTTAGCTGACTGTTTTTGTTGTCTTTAGATAAGGTAGTAATTTCAGTTTAGACAGTTTTGCTTATTCCATATTGGTTTCCTGAACATGATTCAATTTGTGGTCAGGTGATTTCCATGGCCATTTTAAGTCAATGTTTTGTCCTTTTTAAAACCATTTTATTCCATGAAAGTGTCAGTTATTAAAATTGAATAATGTAAGTTAAAAATTGATAGTCCATATTGTATCACTGTCAAGACACTATTATGATTTTACTTTACCAATACTATTGTCTCTGTTGTTGCACTGAGTTGTTGGACACAGTGGAATTCTCAGAATGATAGAGTGCAATGGAAGTAAATATAAGGTGATTTATGTCTTTTGGTTGGTTGCACCAACAGATTTCTACAAATAAACAATGGAAACATGTATTTTTATTGCCTCTTGGGAAATTTAAGGGAACCAGAAACATGTGAATGTTTTTAATATCATGGGTACATTTAAAATTAAGTTATGAGACTTTTAATACAAGGGATTATGAATGCTCACCTAAATAACATGAAATGAACTTCTGATGTAGCCAATCTCTGTCATAGGGACGGGATTTCCAATTTCAGTAAAGATCACCTCTTGCTTCAATTATTATACCTGTACCTTCTTTCATTGTATTGTGTGCAATGTCAGTTAATTTGCTGTCCACACATGGATCCAGCTAACAACTGTTTGATGCAGCACTATTTTTTTCCCAGAGACTGAACAACATCAAAAAAATACTAATGTCTGAATTAATTTCACTGTTGCATTTTACAAAGTCCAGCCATGGCTAACTAATGGCATCCATGTGACCATTTGGATCAGTAAGCAATAGCATAAGTTTCTCAGGATACATGGACAAAATCCATAATGTGTGTACTCCAATTACATGAACTTTTTAAATAACTGTTGGAAATCTGATTTATTTATTACAATCAAAGAATGTAACAATACAGAAGAAGGCCTGTTGTGTCTATGCTGACTTTCTATTTGAACTAAATAGCTCACTCTATACTCCTGTTTATTCTCCATAGGCCTGCAAATCTTTACTCTTCAGGCAATGATCCAATTCCCTTTTGATAGCCACAATAGAATCTACTTACTCTGCTTGTTGCCGGGGAAACAGAGCTGTAGTTCATTTGAGATGTTGAATGATAGTGCAGAACTTCCTTCTGCTGGTTTTTCACTGCTTCACTTAGCCTCTCCCTTTTCTGCTGATCCTTGTCTATAAAATTAAACATTTTGTTAAATAATTTAGGGTTTTTAAATGGCACGATAGTGTTTGAATACCTGCATTCTTTTACATCTCGCATTGTCAAGTGGCATTACTGAATTCCAAGGTACTTCGTAGATGTATAATAAAACAAAAGACACAGATCCAAAGCAGCCCCTCAAAATAATCACCTCACCTAATGCCAGCAATGAACTAACATAGGATTATATGTGATGCAGCTTACAGCATGAGGTTTAAGCTTTGTTTGCAATTCCTCCTATTTCTCTTCACCTAAATACATCATAAATCATCTACTCCCTTATTCTGATAAATGCGTCTATGCTATTTGCTTTGATCATTCCCTATGGTAGTGAATCCCACATTCTCACCCCTCTTTTGTAAAGAAGTATCATAGGTTTCTTTAAAAAATGGAAGAAAGGTACCAGAGTATTATCAGCAGGGAAAATCACAGAGATGTGCAAGATCTGTAGAGCACTGATAATGGGGACTTTCATTATTCAAACGTCAATTAGGCTAATGTTGAAGGGTAAAGAGAAGGGATTAATTTGTGAAATGGATTCAGGACAACTTTCCCTGTTTAGTATCAGAGAGTCTCTACAGTGTGGAAACAGGCCATTTGGCCCAAAAGTCCACACAAGCCCTCTGAAGAGTAACCCACCTAGGCCCATCCCATACCCTGTACATTTACCCCTGACTAGTGCATCTAACCTACATATCCCTGACAACTATGGGCTATTTAGCATGGCCAATTCACTCAAACTGCACATCTTTGGACTGTGGGAGTAAACCAGAGCACCTGGAGGAAACCCATACAGACATGGGGAGAATGTGCAAACTCCACACATACAGTCGCTCGAAGCTGGAATCGAACCAGGTCACTGGCGCTGTGAGGCAGCAGTGCTAACCACTCAGCCATCATGGTGCCCCATGTTCTCGATCCAATGAGAAAGGAATATTGCTAGATCTGGTGGGGGAGAATGAAACTGTTCATCTGTACCAAATGTCTGAGAGAGCATTTGTATAAGATTGGTCATCATGCTGTAAGATTATTAATGGAGATGATCAAGAAACAATTTAAAACAGAATATCCAATTAGAAAAGTGCTAACTTTAATTGGATGAGTGACAGAAAAAATATTAATGAAATGATGGGTGATGTATACAGGGAGATTTTGGGTACAACTTAGAGACATTCAACAAAAACAAAATGGAGGGGAACCAAACCAGGTCTCCTTTGGATTTAGATTAAGAATGTACGTTTTATACTTTATTGTCATGTGTCCTCAAGTACAGAAGTACAGGAGCACAGTAAGAAGTGTATAATGTTGCCACACATGGCGCCATCTTAGGTACCGAGGTACAAAAAAAAGCCTAGGTACAAAATAGCAAGAGAAACGAGAGTTAAACAACTAAGCATTATGGCATAGAATAGTAGAAAGATAAGGAAACTGATATTAGTTTACATTACAGTCTTTTGTAGTTTAAACTAGGAAAATAAAGTTCAACAGTCTTGGATGAGTCCTCTGCTTATCTCGTTCTCCGGGGAGACCTCAGCTGTCAGTTCTCATTGCTACAACCACAGATACCATCGCTGCTGTTGAAACTGCCACCTCTCCGATCTCCATAGTGCCTCGGAAGCATGCCTGGGCAGGATCCACTCACACACCATGCCAAGACACTGCCATGAACTGCCGGGAAACCAGCCTTTGATGACAAGCGAAAAAGAAATTATGACTAAACACAAAAGGTGTGTGATACACATCAGGAAACTGTTCAATGAGGACCATGCCAAACATGATTAGTTGAGGGGTGAAGTGAAGAGTAAAATAAACCTGGCAAAGAGTAGGTGAGAACAGAATGGTAGCCAATATAAAGGGAAACCCAAAGATCATCTATCAGCACGCAAATAGTAAGCAGCTAACAAGAGCCAAGGTGGAACAAAGAAATGTTGGGGAATTAAATAGGTACTTTGCATCAGTCATCAGAGTAGCATACCACAACTTCAAGAGAATTGGGGGCAGAGGTGAGTGTAATGGTCATCACTAAGAAGAAGATGTTGGAGAAGCTTACAGGTCTGATAATTGCAGGTGGATAAATCACATCGACCAGATCAATAACACACCAGAGCTCTTAATGAGATAGCTGAGGAGATTGGTGGCGATCTTTCAGGAATCACTGGAGAATACTAATGTAATAGCCCTGCTTAAGAAGGGAGGGAGGCAGAAGACAAGAAATTACAGGCCGGTTAGTCTGACCTTGATAATGGGTAAGATTTTAGAGTCCATTATAAAGGATAATTACATTCAGAGTACACCACCAAGAGTGGCTCAGCAGCAGCACTACTGGTCGAGCTGGTCAGGTCTGAAAGGACATTGCTGCTAGGCTTGTTCTATGGCAATTAATAAGGGAACCAATAAGAGGGAAAAGCATACTTGACTTCATTCTTTCCGATCTGATGGCTGCAGACAGACCTCCCCATAACAGTATCAGTATGAGTGACTAACACACAGTCCTTGTGAAGACAAGAGTTGAGAGTGTGTTGCTGGAAAAGCACAGCAGGTCAGGCAGCATCCAAGGAGCAGGAAAATCGACGCTTTGGGCCAGAGCTCTTCATCAGGAATGAGGCCAGCTGTCTCCTTGTGGAGACAAGTCCCACTTTCATATTGAGAATACCTTCCATTGTGTTGTGTGGCACTATCACCATGTTAAATGGGTCAGACTTTGTACAGATCTAGCAACTCAAGACTGGGCAGTTATGAAGTGCTGTCAGCCATCAACAGCAGCAGAATTGTACTCCTTTATAATCTGCAACCTCATGTCCTGGCAAATCCCCCACTCAACCATTACCATCAAGCCAGGGGATCAACCCTTGTGCAATGAACAGTGCAGGATGGCATAACAGAACACTGAAGTTCTGAAGAAGGGTCACTGGATCCAAAACATCAACTCTCTGCAGATGCTGCCAGACCTATTGAGTTTTTCCAACTATTTTTGTTTTTGTTTCTGATTTTCAGCATCTGCAGTTCTTTTGATTTTTTTCTTCAGTCTTTAGCCAACTTGATTTACTCTACCTGATATCAAAAAACATTTGGAGGCAATGGATAGTGCAAAGGTTGGGAACCCTGACAATATTCCGGCAATAGTACTGAAGACTTGTGCTCCAGAGCTTGCTGCTCCCCTAGCCATGCTCTTCCAATAAAGTTACAATACTAGTATCTACCTAGCAAAATGGAAAATTGTCCTCTGCATAAAAAGCAGGATAAATCCAACCCAGCTAATTACCGTCCCATCAGCTTACTCTCAATCATCAATAAGGTGATGGAAGGTGTCAGCAACAGTGCTATCAAGCCACACTTGCTCAGCCATAAACTTCTCAGTGAAGCCCAGTCTGGATTCTTCCAGGGCCACTCAGCTCCTGATCTCATTACAGCCTTAGTTCATACATGAACAAGTGAGCTGAATTCCAGAGGTCAGGTGAGAGTGACAGCCCTTGACCTCAAGGTCATTTGACCAAGTGAGGCATCAAGGAGCCCTAGCAAAACTGGAATCAGTAGGCATCAGAAGCAAACTCTCGACTGATTGGAGTCGTGCCTGTTACATAGGAAGACGATTTTGGTTGGTGGAGTTCAGTCATCTCAACTCCAGGAAATCTCTGCCAGAGCGCGTCAGGGAGTGTCCTAGGCTCAATCATTTTCAGCTGCTTTATCATTAAGTCAGAAGTGGTGATGTGCAATCATCGTTTGACAATGTTCAGTACCATTCATGACTCCTCATATATTGAAGCAATCTATGTTCAAATGCAACAAGATCTGGACAATATTCAGGTTTGGGCTGACACATGACAAATAAAAGTCATGCCACACAAATGCCAAACAATGATCGTCTTCAGTAAGAGACAAACTAACCAGCACTTGTTAACATTCAATGGTGTTACCATCACTGAATCCCCCACTATAAACATCCAAGGGATTATCATTGATTATCAACTCAACTGGACTCACCACATTATCACAATGGCTACAAGAGAAGGTCAGAAGCTAGGAATACTGTATCTAGTAACTGTGATGATGCACTTTAACAAGGTTACTTTGTCCTTGGGTTTTGTAGAGAGAGATTGTAAATGCAGAGGTGCTGAGGAGTTGAGGGGGTTTAACAGTTAAAGAATGGAAGGGGAGCGGCCAATTCACCCAGTTCAGCTTTTTTCAAGTATGTTTTAACTGCTGCAGTCACAAGATGTGTGAGCCCAGGGAGTTGCGAAGATCAGTGAAGAACTACTCTGACCTTCCTCTGAAATCTCTTTGGATGTTGTTCCCACCTGCATGTAATAATCAACGTTTGAATTTATCGTTTTGCCAAGGGGTGTGTTGAAGGGATGTTACTGTATTGAAACAGTTAATTAGTAATAGTTATTGTATCGGGTCGCTTAAATTTTCCAATCGTTAAGTTATTCTAAATTCCATTTTCTTTGGCTCATGTTTCAACTGTAGTATTAAAATAAATTCAGTTTTACTTAAAGTCAAGTGGTCTGACCAGCTGCATCACACCTGGAATATCTAACTCACATCTACCTCTAACATAAGAAAACATTATGGTCTAGGCAACCTTCTTAAAATATTTTGAGGGGGTCTGGCCTGGTCCATAGCAATACCTCCCCAAAGCCTGTCCACCATCTACAAGGGTCAAGTCAGGAGTGTGATGGAATACTCTCCACTTGCCTGGATGAATGCAGCTCCAACAACACTCAAGAAGCTTGACAGCATACTGGACAAAGCAGCCTACTTGATTGGCACCACATCCACAAACATCCACTCCCTCCACTACTCTTGTTTAGTAGCAGCAGCGTGTACAAGGTGCACGCAGAAATTCACCAAAGAACCTCAGACAATACCTTCCAAACCTGTGACCATTTCTATCTAAAATGATAATGGCAGCAGATACACGGAAACACCTCCACCTGCAGTTGCTCTCCAGGCCATTCGGAATTGGAAATACACCAGCATGCATTAACTGTCACTCAATCAAAATCCTGGAAATCTCTCCCCATTTAGGTACTGTGTGTCAATGCAGCATGTGGACTGCAGCGGTTCAGGAAAGCAGCTCACTACTGCTTTTTAAAGGCAACTTGAGATGGATAAGAAATGTTGACCAGGCAGCAACACCCACGTCCCACATAGGAATTTTAAAAAAGGAAATCACTGTGGTTTAATTTAAAAGCAAACAAAGAATTTGAGCTTTCATGGTTCTATCACGAACAAGTTAAAATTACTTTTATAGCATTCTCCATGCTAATGTTATAATCACATATGGTAAAAGCTAATGTTGACAACAAAACAACTTCTGTTGTATCAAAGACAAGAAACAAAGACAAGAAATAAAGACACTTTGTTGAAAATCTACTCATATTTCACTCCATTAGTAAAACAATTGATTATAGATTTTGATTAATATATGAAAGGAAACGTGCATGGTTTGTAATTTACATACAATTGAAAGGCAAGTTGACTCCACAAGTCAGCAGAATGTTCTGGTAGGGACTAAATAAACAAAATGAATCTGTTAACACGCACCATGGTTACACGACAACTTGAACTTATAAACAGAGTGAAACATTTTCAGCATTCTGCAATAGCAGAAGTCAACCATGATGCTTTGAACATTTCCAGATATCATTTAGTCACAATTGTGCTTCAGCATCTTTGTTTGCTAAACAATCTTTCGTGACTGTTAGTTATAAATAATTGTACCACACTGAACAGTTCAGTCCTAATACATAAATAACTAAACAAATGGGAGTTGAGAGCTAACATTTGGTAAATAAATAACTGTTACTGATAGCTATTCTATTTTTCTTTCCTGTCCTATACTGCACTTCCGCTGAAAAAGTGATTTTTCCCTTTTCAAGATTATCCCTCTTACCCTCTACTGACAAAGAAACCTACAAGAAAGTGAGGACTGCAGATGCTGGAGATCAGAGCTGAAAAATGTGTTGCTGGAAAAGCGCAGCAGGTCAGGCAGCATCAAAAGAGCAAGAGAATCACGTTTCGGGCATAAGCCCTTCTTCAGAAATGAGGAGGGTGTGCCAAGCAGGCTAAGATAAAAGGTAGGGAGGAGGGACTTGGGGGAGGGGCGTTGGGAATGCGATAGGTGGAAGGAGGTTAAGGTGAGGGTGATAGGCCTGAGAGGGGGTGAGGGAGGAGAGGTCGGGAAGAAGATTGCAGGTCAAGAAGGCGGTGTTGAGTCTGAGGTTGGGACTGAGATAAGGCAGGGGGAGGGGAAATGAGGAAGCTGGAATGTAGAGGACATTGGGGAGACAGGCCGCCTGCTTGCGGAATGTTTCAGAGAACACCTCTGGGACACCCGCACCAACCAACCCAACCGCCCTGTGGCTGAACACTTTAACTCCCACTCTGCCAAGGACATGCAGGTCCTTGGCCTCCTCCATCGCCAGACCTATGGCAACACGACGCCTAGAGGAAGAGCGCCTCATCTTCCGCCTAGGAACCCTCCAACCACAAGGGATGAATGCAGATTTCTCCACCTTCCTCATTCCCCACCTACCCCCCCCCCCCCCCCCAACCTTATCTCAGTCCCAACCCTCGGACTCAGCCCCACCTTCTTGACCTGCAATCTTCTTCCCGACCTCTCCGCCCTCACCCCCTCTCCGGCCTATCACCCTCACCTTAACCTCCTTCCACCTATTGCATTACCAACGCCCCTCCCCCAAGTCCCTCCTCCCTACCTTTTATCTTAGCCTGCTTGGCACACCCTCCTCATTCCTGAAGAAGGGCTTATGCCTGAAACGTCGATTCTCCTGCTCCTTGGATGCTGCTTGACAAAGAAACCTGGTTGGGGTTGAAGCAATCTGAATAATACCTCCCACTTTGCAGTATTGAGCAAGTACCAGAATTTCTGGCAATATTCAACAGGTGGATGGATGTGTGGGGTATGTCACTGCAGTGTTTGTTCTCTGTACTGATTAGATATCCTTTATGTTGTCCGCAAAGTCTGTTCCAATCAGTGCTGGAGGGCATCTGCTGGCCTAATATAAGAGTAAGGGAGCTTATGGAATGAGTGGGGGAGCTTTTGATTTGTGTTTATAAAATTCCTTCACCATCAGTTGAAAATAAGGTATTAAACTAACATCCCCAACATGTTTGCAGCAGTATTTCATAGGACCACAAAATTCTGTTGCATGGTACCTGTTTCTCTACATAACGCGTTTATTATTTCAGGAATGGTGCCTGTAGAATCTTCACAATTCCCCTGATGCAGGTCACATTGGACACTATGTTGAACAGCTCCACAGAGTTGGCAGATTATGATTTCAAATCAACTGTCTGTCAACAAAATAAAGAAGTGTGGATGCTGAAGATTTGGAACAAAGACAGAAATTGCTGGAGAATCTCTGCAGGTCTAGCACTAACTGTGGTCAGAAATCTGAGATAACATTTCGAGTCAGTGACCCTACAGAAGGGAAAGTCAACTTTCCATTTTGGAACTCTGCATTTCAGCTAATGCCCTTGCTCAACTGCACACAGCTGCACACATAAGTTATGGAGCAGGATGGATCTCATCTCCGCCCTATACCCCTGCACTGTTTAAAAAGAGAATCAAGTAGTTTCAGGAGAGTTGCTATTGATTTCTACTTGTTGTTGATGAGTTTGTAGAAATGTTTGATGGTCTGTCCGATTTATTTGGAGTTGCTGGAGTGAAAGGAATGCTAAACAAGTGCTTAAGGGGATTATTCCTGACTTCAAGGATTCTGCATTAAACACTAGGTCCTGGCGATGAGCGCAATAGTGTGCATGCTGCTTTGGAATGCTGTACAACAGATGGTCTGGACTTAGAGGGGTGGCTTAGAGGAAGGCAAACTGCTGGAAACAGGAGGGGGTGATGGCTTCTCAGCACAGGCCATTTCCATCCAGAGTATGCTTAGACCTATGCTCCTATACTTGTTTTAGCAAGGAACCGATGTGTACTGCACTGAGTAAGAATAATTCATGCTCAAGTTCAGATAGATGTTATTAAACAAGTTTTACTTATAACTTCCCATGAAGGTAGCAGAGGGCAAGACAATGAAGTGCTCAGATCTTGCAATGTACTGCATCAGATCAAGAGAAAATACTGCAGATGCTAAACTGCAGGCTTCTGAAGAAGAATCATACTGGACTTGAAATGCTAATTCTGTCTCTCCCTCCAGAGATGCTGCCAGACCCCTTGAGTTTCTCCCCCAATTTCTTTTACTATTTCATATTTCCAGCATCTGCAGTTTCTTTATTTTATCACAGGCTTAGATCTCTGCTTTAATATATCAAACTCAATCTCCCTCATTTGGTAAGTTTTGACAGCACTCCATAATTTCACAGCACATAAAGAATAAAAATTTCCATCTTTTTCAATGGACATGAAAGAATATCAGAACTAAATCTCTGCCAACAGTCAATCAATAAATAGCGCTGATATGAATACGATTAACTCAGAGCATCCAACTGATGCAGCTGGGGAACCAGTTAAGAAAGTATGAAGAATTTAAAATAAAATACCTTGTCATTTTACAATGCAATTTGTAGACTTGTTGATTTATGATAATTCATTTGGGGCTAATATCCCTGACAATAGGCACAATTGATTACTTAGTGCCCAACAACTGTAACAGAAGCGACATGTAAACTTTGTGCTATATGCCATTTAAAATGTTTTTGGAATAAAGTCACTGCCAACCACGCCATTGACTGGCTCACCAGCTGAGCAGGGGACTAAAACAATGAATCGTTGACACCAGTTAACAGTCGAGTCTAGATTAGAGTGGTGCTGGAAAAGCACAGCTGGTCAGGCAGTATCCGAGGAGCAGGAAAATCGATCTCTCAGGCAAAAGATGAAGGGCTTTTGCCCGAGGCATCGATTTTCCTGCTACATGGATGCTGCCTGACCAGCTGTGCTTTTCCAGCACCACTCTAATCTAGACTCTGATTTCCAGAAGCAGTCCTCACTTTTGACCAGTTAAAAGTAGCCTACATGGATTAAAGCAAGCCTAAACCTCTTAAAGAATTGCATTGTGGCTGGAGTAGGCTTTGGCAGTCCTTTGGGAGGTGAAACTGAACTAGGAAAGACAAGAATGGTAGAACATGGGAGAGCAAGGAGTTCGTGTTTTCAGACTAGAAACCTTGACGTAGGATCGAGAATAGGCCATTAAGTTGCTCAAGCCTATTTTGCCATTCAATGAGATCATAACGGATCTGTGACCTAACTTCATGTCCTTCCATTTAGCTCACATCCCTTAATACCTTTGCTTAACAAATATTTTTCTATCACAGATTTAAAATTAACAACTGATCTAGCATCAACTACCATTTGTGGAAGAGAATTTCAAACCTCCAAGATCCTGTGTGTGTTGCAGTACTCCTAACTTCTCTCCCGAACAGTCTGGCCCTAATGTTTAGATTATGCCCCCTTGTCCCATCCAGTGAATATCTACCCTGTCTTTTCCTGTTAATATCTGGAAGATTTTGGTAAGACCATCCTTTCTAAACTCGACAGAAACAGGCCTAACTTCTATAAAGTCACCTCATAACGTTAGCACAAAATCCAAATATTATTCTTGTCAATCCACGCTGTGTTCCCCAAAAGGCTGATATATTCTTCCAAAGGTGTGGTATCCAGATCTGCTCACAGTATTCCAAGTGTGGTTTGACCAGCATTTTGTATAGTTGCACCACAACTTCTGCATCCTTCTCCTCCAGTCAACAAGGAATGCCAGCATTCCATTAGCCTTCTTGATTATTTTCTGCACCTATTAGTGGTATTTTAAAGATCCATGCATGTGAACCCCCAAGTCTCTTTGAACATCCACTGTTTGTAACTTCATACTGCCCACAAGGTACCTTGGTCTATCCTTTCTCTTTCTAAAATGGATAACCTCACACTTGTTTATACTGAAATCAATCTGCCACTGAACTTAATCTATCATTTTCCTTTTGAATTTTATGTTATCATCTACACAATCTACAATGCTGCCTAACTTTGCATTATTAGCAAATCTGGATATACAACTTTTTATTCACCACAAAGGTGTACAGGAAAGCCACACACACAGACCAAGTCCTGAACTATGAAAGCAACCACCCCAACACACACAAACGAAGTTGCATCAAGACACTATTCAAAAGGGCCACAACACACTGCAGTACACCAGAACTGCAAAAAGAAGAAGAGGAACACCTGTACAAGGTATTCGCCAAAAACGGATACCCGCGCAATTTCATCAACAGATGCCTAAGGGAAAGACAACGAAACGAGGACATGCCGCAACCCAAAGGACTAGCCACACTACCATACATCAGGAGCATTTCAGAACTGACAGCCAGACTACTGCGACCACTAGGACTTCTAACACCACACAAACCAACAGCCACCCTCAGACAACAACTCACCAGAACGAAGGACCCGATACCCAGCATGAGCAAAACTAATGTAGTGTACAAAATCCCTTGCAAGGACTGCACAAAACACTATATAGGACAAACAGGAAGACAGCTAACGATCCGCATCCATGAACATCAACTAGCCACGAAACGCCACGACCAGCTATCCTTAGTAGCCACACACGCAGACGACAAGCAACATGAATTCGACTGGGACAACACTACCATTATAGGGCAAGCCAAACAAAGAACAGCCAGGGAATTCCTAGAAGCATGGCACTCATCCACAAACTCCATCAACAAACACATCGACCTGGACCCAATATACCGGCCACTACAGTGGACAGCTGAAACTGACAACCGGAAGCGGCAGGGACAGGCCACTATAAATGCCAGAGGAAACACCACAGAAGCGCTTCACAGGAGGCTCCCTAGCACTGAGAATGTCACCTAGACAGGGGACGAAACGTTTGCAACAAAAATTTCCAGCTCGGTGAACAGAACCACAACAACGAGCACCCGAGCTACAAATCTTCACCTAAACTTTGAACGACTTTTTATGCAAGGGGGCTGGAAGATCTTCCAAAGGGTCAAATTCCAAGGATCCTCAAAACACACACTCTGAAGGTGGTGGAAAATATAACCATGAAGATCATTATCAGGAGTCAAGCTCTGCAGATCTGGATACAGTGCTGTAATATGTTCAGTGACCCTTCATGAATGGTGAGTGCATGTACCTTCGAGTGTCATCTTCTGCCAACTGTACCATTGGCTGTTCAAAATAATTCTCATCTATCAACAAATTCTTATCAATCAGAATGCATATGATATTAATAGGCACAAACTCACACATGTAGGACTGCGAAAAAATTACAAGTGTAATCCATAGTTTGGACAATCTGTTGCTGTTTAACCATGGAAGTGACACTGTCCAAACAGGTAGCACAACACTCATTGAGACACTTTCTTCTCACACAAGACAAAGTAGCACACAAAAACAACAACTTTCCTTTATGTCATGCTGTTAATGCATGAAAATGCCTCAAGGTGCTTCACTGCAATATTTTCAAGCAAAAAGCTGATATCAAGCCACACATTCAGGCACTTGCTCAAAAGCACAGTCATAAAGGGAGGTTTTAACATCATAATATACAAGAAAGAGAGTTCGAAGGACAAAGAGGTTTACAGATGAAACTCCAGAGTGTAGGACCTATGCGACTGAAAGCACAGACAGCATTGGTGGAGCAATTAAAATCACAGAAGCTCAAGAGACCAGATTTAGGTGCTGAAACCTTGTTGAATTTTTAGGGTGGAAGACAGGTAGGTGTGGAATGATTTGAAAACAAGGATGACAATTTAAAATTGAGGTATTGCTTAAGCCGGGCCCTATGTCGGTGGTAATTTCCGAGAAGGGCCAGGAGGCTGAAGCATTAAACAGCACAAGTTTTATCATGAAGGTGCTCATTGTACAGGCAACAAGGTTAGACAGAGCCATTTGGCTGCTCTAAAGAGGCCGATGATATCATGTGACTGGACTCTTAAAATGACAGTCCACCATACTTACACAAATTCACAACCACCCTCCCCCTTTATATCAGAGGTTCCTACAATGAAAACATCGATACTATTTACAATCATATATATAACAAAGTGGGTAAAATGTTCCAGAGGATTCCTGTGTGGTTGTCGGCACACATCACAAAGTTATTTATTTTTCTTGTTGGCTTTAACTTCTGGTGTTTTAGGTGTACTAGGAACAACAACTGTACCATTGGCTGTTCAAAATAATTCTCATCTATCAACAAATTCTTATCAATCAGAATGCATATGATATTAATAGGCACAAACTCACACATGTAGGACTGCGAAAAAATTACAAGTGTAATCCATAGTTTGGACAATCTGTCTTTTCCTGAGAATGGCTGAATGCTCAGAGGTTAATACAATATTGTGGTATTCTCTACTAAGGTACTGCCTTTCTCAGGTGCTCCACTTACTGTTCTATCCTCAAGTATATCCAGGTCTCTATTTGGCACAGTTATTTGAGGATCTTCAATTAATGTTGTCCCTAGCACATTCATTCTGGTTGCCAAGCATTGATCTGCATGTCTTCTCCATCCAATATCATCACTTGTCTGTATGGGATAGGAAACTGGCCCACTATGTGCTATAATGATGGCTGCTACCCACTTCTTGACAGTGATGTAATTCCTCACCGTTGCTTCTTGACCTTTTTAGAAAATGTGACATATGTCGTTCTCTTGTTGGAAAACCTGATTTGGTTGTTTGCTGTCAACAAGATCTTTTGTTTCAGCAAATGAAATGTCATGTGAAACTGACACTTTACCATGAACAATGCTGGAGAACTTTGAGTCATTGAGTGGATTGTGTTCCAGTATGTTAACAAAGTTTGGCTCAGGCTTTTAGATACTGACCCATGTTCACGAGATACCCTGAAGGAATGTTTCATTGTCTGAGCAAACCTTTCTGACAAACCATTTGGGGCTGGGTGATAAGGAGCTGATCAGATATGTTGAAATTTGTTCTGCTTGAGATAGTCCATAAACTCTTGTGATATAAACTGTGAACCATGATCACTAACAAGCTGTTCTGGATAATCAAACCTCACAAAAATCTCCCCCAACCTTTCAATGGTTTTCTATGAAATTTCCTGCCTCATGTTTAGAAATGGTAAGGGCCTGCATCATATGATGTACCACGAAAATTTCAATATTATTTCTTCCTGTTTAAAACAAGGTATTCCTGATGCTTCCTCTTTCTTTCTGAGGCTATACCCCTAGCTCAAGACATTTCCCTCCATGTAATGTATTTATCACACACAATGTTCCTTTAGGGTGAAGTGTGTATTGAACTTCCTCTGTTCTATCTTTGTGACTAGTCTTGATTTACGTCAAGTTCCAAGAAGGACGTGGAGGCTGAAGTATTAAACAGCAGGAGCTTCATTAGGGAGTTGTTCACTCTTCAGGCAGCAAGGTTAGACAGAGCTGTTTGCCTGCCCAAAATAGCTGATGAGATTATTATTGTATTACTCTTACATTGCGCTGATGTTACATTAGAATAATGGTCCATGATACTTACATAACGACACAACAGTAACATACACAGGGGTGATGGGTTAACAGGTTTTGTATGTGTAAGGACCTGAGCTGAATTTTGGATTATTTTAAATTGATAGAATGTGTCTGCCAGAAATTAATTTACAGGTAAGAACAAGGAACAAAGGCAAGAATGAGGATTTCAGCCAGAGGCAGGATATAGAAAATAAAATACATAACAGGCCTTTGCCCACCGCATCCGTGGCAACCATGATGCCATTCTAAATTAACCTGAGGCCTCTTGAGAAGATGGTTCTGGCCATTATTGGGACACCTAATTGATGAGTCTGTGACTAGTGGAGGGATTGAGAATCATGATTTCTTTCCCACAGCTCACCTCTTCTGTATCCCATATTCTCTTCTGATTGATAGGCTATAGATGATTTTTGGATCATGCAATACTTACTTCTTTAGATTAGATTACTTACAGTGTGGAAACAGGTCCTTCGGCCCAACAAGTCCACACCGACCCGCCGAAGCATAACCCATCCATTCCCCTACATTTACCCCTTTACCCCTTTACCTAACACTACGGGCAATTTAGCATGGCCAATTCACCTGACCTGCACATCTTTGGACTGTGGGAGGAAACCAGAGCACCCGGAGGAAACCCACGCAGACACGGGGAGAATGTGCAAACTCCACACAGTCAGTCACCTGAGACAGGAATTGAACCCGGGTCTCTGGTGCTGTGAGGCAGCAGTGCTAACCACTGTGCCACCGTGCCACCCGTGCCACACAACACACAACAACTTCAGTCTGATCATTTTCTCTTTTCAGATACCCAGAAAGTGCAGAAATAGCAACACACAGTGATGATGAGGGCAAACTATCAATATTTGAGTACACATTTGTTGTTGTCAGTATAGATATTTCCACTTCATGATATTTAGAGGATATTACAACAACAACAAGATTTGCAAATGGTGAATCTCTGGGCATGAATGGCCTGCAGCAAGGGTAGGCAGTAAGAACAATGTAAATATCAGCTTGATTGCAGTCAGGATCCCAGATTTTTTTTGCAGAGAACTTATAGACCAATGCACTAGAAAAACATTGATGAGTAACCATAATCAAATACTTGGTGTTTTGGGAAACTTGCAGACAAAGTCAAGGAGCTTGGGGGAGGCCAATACTAGCTTGGCAAAGCAGACTTGGAACCATCTTTTTTGACAGAGAGACATAGCCAAAGCCAACAGCACACTTGAAGATCCAATTATAGTACAGTTTATGATGTCAATGCCTTAGCCTTCATTTAGCACAAGCTTCATTCAGAAATCCAAATATTGCAGTGGAAGCTCAGATTAATCTCACTTGGCTCTTAATAAACTCAGATTGCTGCCACCATGACTATGTGTATTGCAAAAGGGCTTGCCGGATTTTACTGCAGTATACCTATTGTGCCTACAGCGCAGTGTTAGGGTTATTCTGGAGCCACCCTGGGGAAGTGGCAATGATTCTAAGAATCATGATTTTCTGTCCTTTCTCAGAAATGTGCATCAGGGATAGGGTTGTGAACCTGATGTTGACAGTAAGTCAGACCAGAAAGCTGCTGACCACACAGAGACAGTACAATGTGAAGCCAAATCTTTGGTGTTGAGAGTTTTGAGGTCATCCTGAAGAGCATCTGAAAACAAGGAGTCTTCCACAACCAGTGACTCTGTGACCACTAGGATAGCAGTGCATTGGAACTCTAGGATAGGCCTTTTGCCTGAAACATTGGTTCTCCTGCTCCTCGGATGTTGACTGACCTGCCGTGCTTTTCCAGCAACACTCTCTCAACTCTAATCTCCAGCATTTGCAGTCCTCACCTTCGCCTAAAAGCATGCAGAAGACTGGTATGATGGAAATATATAAGTATGACTTTCATATCCAAACATAATTATTTGATTTATAAATTTAGTTTGCGATGTTTATTTCATGGTGGCTTTCATTATTCTTGATTGAGCTGTCACTGTCATGAACGAAGAAGGACAGTTATGACATTGAATTATTGGTTGTGAAATAAAGAATTCATTATACCTTTACACTAAGAATAGGAGCTGACTACAGAAATCTGAAGTGCAAAGAGATCAAAGTGGCCCAGTGCATAAGTCACAAAGTTATTAGCCGGATACAGCACACAATCGAGAAGGCTAATGGTATGCTATGGCCATTGAATACAAAAGTTAGGATGTTATGTTTTAGTTAGTTAAAAATCACACAACATCAGGTTATAGTCCAACAGGTTTAATTGTAAGCACACTAGCTTTCGGAGCCACGCTCCTTCATCAGGTGGATGCAGTTTGGTCTCCTCATTTAAGGAAGGATGTAAATGCATAGCAGGTGGTTCAGAGGAGGTTTACTGGAGTGATTCATGGAATGAGCAGTTTGTCTTATGAGGACATGTTGGACAGGCTGGGTTTGTTTCACTGAAAGAATGAGATGGGATCAATTGAAGTGAATAAGATCCTAAATGGTTTTCAAACAGACAGAATACTGAGCAGCCTGGACAGAGTGGATATGGAGAAGATGTTTTCATTAGTACGAGACTGTAGGACACGTGGCTACAGTCTCAGAGTGAAGGACCCTTTAGAACTGGGATGAGGATGAATTTCTTCAGCAAGAGGGTATTGAATCTATGGAATTCATTGCCATAGGGGGCCAAGTCATAGTCTGTACTTAAGACAGAGATAGGTAAGTTCTTGAGTAGTAAGAGGATCAAAGGTTACAGGGAGAAGGCAAGAGACTGGGACTCAGAAACCTATCAGCCATGACTTGGGATAGTTGTTTCATTTTAGGGGGTCAGTCCAGAACCAGGAGGCACCGTTCAAGACAGAGATATGAAGATTTTGTAGGTTCTGTGACTTTGGAGTGACTGTAAGTTGGGGCATTTCAATATATTTAAGGGAGGGCTAGGTATATTCTTTTTAGGCAAGGGAATCAAGGATTATTACAGACACCGGGAATATGGAATTTGAAACGCAAACAGATCTGCCATGACCCTATTAAATGGCAGGTAGGCCCAAATGGTCTACTCCTCCTCCTATTTCTTTGTGTTTGCAGGTTCGTACACTGGTACTGAGCATGTGCAGAAGCAGCTATATCACAAAGTCAGATCACATGGCATTGGAGCTGTGTCCATACTGTTTCAGGAGGATGTTCTCTCTTACATGTCTCATAAATAGGCTGTATTTTTTAAAAAAAAGCTTATTATTATTTATTCATATGAGAATGGACCTCATCTAAATACATGATGGCAATGTGCCAGACCCACAGGGGGCATATGTTAGTCATCACTTGAAAGGAAGCCCTCTGACAGTATAATGCAGTAGCGGAAGGCCTTAAGACAAATCTGATCATTGGATAATCTATGCAAAAGTAAGGACTGCAGATGCTGGAAACCAGAGTTTAGATAACAGTGGTGCTGAAAAGCACAGCAGGTCAGGCAGCATCCGAGGAGCAGGAAAATTGACATTTCAGGCAAAAGCCCTTAATCAGGAATAGAGGCAGGAAGCCTCCAGGGTGAAGAGATAAATGGGGGGGTGGTGGGGGGGGGGGGGGGGCTTGCTATGGAGAAGGTAGCAAAGAGTACAATAGGTGAATGGGGATGGGACGGAGGTGATAGGTCAGAGGGGAGGGTGGAGTGGATGGGAAGGACAGGTCATGAGGACAGTGCTGAGCTGGAAGGTTGGAAGTGAGGTAAGGTGGGGTAAGGGGAAATGAGGAAACTGGTGAAGTCCACATTGATGTCCTGGGGTTGAAGTGTTCCGAGGCGGAAGATGAGGCGTTCTTCCTCCAGGCGTCGGGTGTTGAGAGGGCGGCGGTGGAGGAGGTCCAGGACCTGCATGTCCTCGGCAGAGTGGGAGGGAGAGTTGAAATGTTGGGCCACAGGGCGATGGGTTTGATTGGTGCGGGTGTCCCAAAGATGTTCCTTGAAGTGCTCTGCAAGGAGGTGTCCAGTCTCCCCAATGTAGAGGAGACCACATCGGGAGCAACGGATACAATAAATGACATTGGTGGGTGTGCAGGTGAAACTTTGATGAATGTGGAAGGCTTCTTTGGGGCCTTGGATGGTGGTGAGGGAGGAGGTGTGGGCGCAGGTTTTGCAATTCCTGCAGTGGCAGGGGAGGGTGCCAGGACGGGAGGGTGGTTTGTTGGGGGGCGTGGACCTGACCAGGTAGTCACGGAGGGAATGGTCTTTGTGGAAAGCGGAAACGGGTGGGGAGGGAAATATATCCCTGGTGGTGGGGTCCGTTTGGAGGTGGCAGAAATGTCGGTGGATGATATGGTTAATGCGAAGGTCGGTAGGGTGGAAAGTAAGGACCGAGGGGTTCTGTCCTTGTTATGGTTGGAGGGGTGGGGTTTGAGGGCGGAGGTGCAGGATGTGGATGAGATGCGTTGGAGGGCATCTTCAATCACAAGAGAAGGGAAATTGCGATCTCTTGGATAATCTGTCAATCAACGTAGACAAGTGCCGCGGGAAACACACTATGACTCGAATGCCCTAACCCACTTACAAATCTTCTGGACGTTAAAAGGCCTCAGGCTGAGTGAGACTGGAATATGCCATAGAGTGTATAAAACCAAAAGCATGCCATCTATTGTGAAAGGGGTGCCACATGCAAGTGCACTAATTATCATTTTACAAACCAACTAAAATGTGTGACAAAGCTCCTCAGAAAGATTGCACGACAACGTCCACCTGGTCCGGGACCTGATCCATTTCTGTTGACGGGCTGGTCTGCTGAGCGCTTTCCTGTCTCTCGACCAGGAGAAGGCGTTCGACAGGGTCGATCACGAGTACCTGCTCGGGATTCTGCGGGCATTCCGGTTCAGGACGCAGTTCGTCAACCGGATCCAACTTTTGTACGCCGCCGCAGAGTGTCTGGTTAAAGTTAACGGGTCCCTGATGGCGCCCCTTTGCTTCGGGAGAGGAGTGCGTCAAGGCTGCCCCCTGTTCGGCCAGCTGTATTCCCTGTGCGTGGAGCCTTTCCTGCGCCTCTTGCGGAGGAGGTTGGCGGCGCGGGCACGGGGGTGGTCCTCTCGGCTTACGCTGACGACATGTTCCTCACTTTCACCGACCCGGCTGACCTGGGGAGGATGCGCGAGTGCCAGGCGCACCCAGGTCGCGACATTCCACCTTCAGACCTTGCGGCGATACCTTTACGTCGAGCTTCCTCCTAGGTGGTGTGCCCTGGTGACGTATTTTTTCCGCCAGGTGCGTAACCTCAACCATGACATGCAGCTCCTGTTCATTGACCGTGACGGTTAGGAAGTCGCCCTCAAGACGCTGCCTGTCTTTTACCAGGACCTGATCACTGTCTGTAACATGGTTGAAGCACGTTGCGCCTACCCTCCGACAGGAGTAGCGGATGTCGTCAGGGAGCCGTTGCACAGGAATCCGCACCTCCATACTCGCGGGTTCAAGTGGCTGTCAGAGGGGAGGGCCTTGGTGGCGAGGGTGAACAGGGTTGGGGACGTGCTGGGTGCCGGGGGCCTGGGCTGGACGCTGCCGCAGGACATAGCGAGCAGGGCAGCGGTAGATGTCCGGTACGTGGCCACCGCCATCCGACGCCTTAAAACGGCGGTGCTCGGACCCAGTGCACCAGTTGGAGGACGCTCAGGTGTGTGGTGGGATCCCGTCCGCGCTCACCCCAGCCCGGACGGAATTTCTCATTGGCCCCAAGGTCCCGTACTTCCCGTGGGAGCCTGTGCCCCACAACCTGAGCCTCCTCCAGAATTTAAATTTTGTCCCTTTTAAGGACGTACAAAGGCGGGTCCTATATCGACTGCTGCTGCACACCGTCCACCTCTTCTCCCTCATCCACCGTCCGGACAGGCCTTGGTGTGCCCATGTGCTACCGGGTGGTGGGGATCCCCAGTGGAGGGCTCTCTACGCGGGAGTCCTCCCCCTTTCTCTCGGGGATCTGGGGTGGAGGGTGCTGCACGCAGCGGTCCCCTGCAACCGCAGATTGCGGTGGTTCACGGACTCCCAGCCCAACTGCTTGTTCTATGGCGCTGTGGAGTCCATGGACCACGTGTATATTGGGTGTGGGCGTTTGCACTCCCTTTTTGATTTTCTTAAAAACCTCCTCCTCTGCTTTTGGTTGCACTTCAGTCCCACGCTCCTGATCTTCGAGCACCCGGTACGGAGGAGGGAGGGCAGGTCTGAAGACCTCCTCGTGGGTCTGCTCCTGGGCCTGGCCAAACTGGCTATAAACAGGTCCAGGCAGCGGGCCGTGGAGGGGGTCGTTAGGGCCGACTGCCGGGCCCTCTTCCACGGTTACGTTAGGGCCCGGGTGTCCTTGGAGAAGGAGCACGCGGTGTCTACCAACACCCTGGAGTTGTTCAGGGAGAGGTGGATGCCGCAGGGAGTGGAGTGCATTATTTCCCCTTCCAACTCTATTTTGATTTAATCCCTGCCCTCCCCTTCACTGTTTGATCACACAGCATTGCCCTTTGATGTGAAGGGCACTACTTGTCACTGGCCACCTGGGTGTTTTCCTATCTTCCTGGTGGTGGAAACTGAATAAAGATTCATGCACCTCTCACTAAAAAAAAAGAAAGGTAGAAGGCCACACCCATATAGCAGAAAGCCATTGGTTGCAGTCACTGTATTCCCTACGAACTGTGACAAATATGAAAATGTCAGTGCAACAATCTGACAGCAATATAACAGCTTACTATTCTTTAATGCAAATAAACAACAGAAGGCTTCTCACGATTAAGGGAAATGAAACTGAAGCCAAACAGAGAGGTGAGGAAGAATGCTCAAATACTTGGTTTATGAGTGGGATTTGGAAAACAAAGGGAGAAGGAAAAATGTAGAAGTGGAGAGATGCCCAGGGCAGAGGAAATCTAAAGATTCCCTGTGAGAACTGGGAGATTCGTGTCTGTACTAAAGGCAGGCAACCCATGTGGTTTTGACACTGAGATGAGGAAACAGGCTGTAGTAAATTGGACTCTGTGGTAATCCTCTCCTTCAGTGTCTTCAGTCAGAGTTAACAACATAATGACATTACTACAGTTTTTCCTTATATCTCAAACTGAATTTTATATTCATGGTCATGTGTTTTTTGGGTAGGCAGGAAAACCTTCCATCCTGAGAAGGCTGCTGTTTATTTGTGTTGGGAAGAAGAAATAGCTAAAGGCGATATCCCAGTGAGAGAGAAGGATTCTAGGAAGGGAACAAACCAGCCATGGTTACCCATGGAAGTTAAGGATAATATCATATTAAACAGAAAAGAAATAATATGGCTAAGATTAGTGGCAAACCAGAAGGTTGGAGAAATTTAAAAAGCCAACAAAAAATAATAAAGTGGGAAAAAATGAACAAGTAATATCGAAGTGGAATATAAAAGCTTCTTTAACTATATAAAGTTGAATCAAGAGGCTAAACTGAATATAGACCCTGAAATAACTCCACAGGGGCCAGTATCATGTCATCAAGTCACCCTTTATTTCCATGTCCTTGACACTGATCCACCTCTCTCCAAGTCAGCTCTTGTTCTTATTTGTCAGCCAGGGTTCCCTGAGTTGACCAGATTAGCAGCTTCAATCAGGGAATGCATATTCTATGAGGTCCAGCTAGCTGACTTCATTACAATCAGTACACAGACCTCAGAAAAACAGGCTTGAGAAATAATGAGGGACCAGAAGATAGCAGAAGAGTTGAACAAATACTTGACATCAGTCTCTATGGTAAATGGCACCAACTGCATTACTTAAATAATCAATGGGCTCAGGAGGATGGGGGTGGGGAAGAAAATAAACACAATAAATAACACTAGAGAAAAGTACTGGGGAAATTAATGGAGCTAAAGGCCAATAAGTCTCCTGGTTGTGATGGGTTGCAATCAAGGATTTTAAAGGAAGTAGCTACAGAGATAGTGGATGTAATGGTAGTAATCTTCCAACTGTGAAAGTACAAACATCTCTGGAAATCGGCATTCAGTCCAAGAAAAACAGTGAAATTTCACAGCTGACCATAGAGAGACCTCATTATTGGAGCTACTCACAGCTGGGAGTGTCAGGATTTCATTGATCAGCTAAGTGTTTGTTTTTAAGACTTAAATAACTTACAAACCTTGATTTATTTTTGTGAATATACAATAGGGAGTAGGGTGAGGGTTTTGTTTTAATGTTTTACTGAGATCTCACTCTTGATTAAATTTTTAAAAATATATAAAATATAGGTATTACGTTATTCTGTAGCAGTATTTTCAGAGCAGTAACATTGTGCTATTTTCTGGGTCGGTAGATTAAGGTGCAGAGAGGGGCTTTAGTATAGTGATGTGCTATTCCTGTCAGAAATGGGAGATTAGGAAGAATTTCAAGGTTCCTGATGATTATGGCTGCAGGAAGTGTGTTTGGTTATGAAGCCTATTATTTGGCATGGGTTGGTTAGAGTGGCAGATGCAGACAATGAGGAAGTTACAGGAACCAGAGGTGTGATGGATGGCAGTTTCAGGAAGGTAGAAAAACCACAGATACAGTCAGGTATATGGGTTACTTCTAGGAAAGGTAGAAGCAGTAGGCAGATAGTGCAGGTGTCTTCTGTGGCTGTCCTCATCTCAAACAAGTATGCTGTTTTGGAAAATGTAGGGGGTGAAGGACTCTCAGGGGAATGCAGCACTGACAGCCAGGTTTCTGTGAGATTGGCTCGACTGCAATGAAGAGTATGTTGGGTTCCTAGTGATCAATTGTGGTAGGGGACTCTCTGGTCAGGTAAACATTTCTGCAGCCAACAGTGAGACATCAGAATGGTGTGTTGCTTCCCTGGTGCCAGGGTCAAGGATGTCTTGGTGAGGATGCAGAATATTCTCAAAGGGGAGGACTGGCCAGCAGCAGGTCATTGTGTATGTTGGTACCAGTAGCATAGGAAGAGAAAGGTATGAGGTTCTGAAGACAGAATATAGAAAATTAAGTAAGAGGGTAAAAAATAATTCCTCAAGGGTAGTAATTTCTGGATTACTCCCGGTGCCATGTGCTAGTGAGAGTCGGAATAGAAGGATAGAGCAGATGAATGCGTAGCTGAGTAGCTAGTGCAGGGATTCACATTTTTGATCATTGGAATCTCTTCTGGGGTAGAAGTGACCTGTACAAGAAGGACAGATTGCACCTGAATTGGAAAGGGGATCAATGTCTTGGAGGGAAGATTTGCGATGAAACTCAGGAGGTTTAAACTAGTAAGGTGGGGGTGGGGGAATGCATCCAAAGAGATAGTGAGAAAAGAGATAAACCTGAGGCTGGTACAGTTGAGAAGATGAGCAAATCAAATCGTCAAGGCAGCAAGAGCAACATAAAGAATGGGGGTAAGACTGTTAAATTAAACCGCATTTATTTAATTGCAAGAGGCCTGACATGTAAGGTAGAAGACCTGAGAACATGGCTGGGAACAAGGAACTGGGATATCATAGCAATTACAGACATGTGTTTCAGGGAAGGGCAGGACTGGCAGCTTAATGTTTCAGGATATAAATTCTATAGGAAGGATAGAAAGGGAAGCAAGAGAGGAGGGGAGTGGTGTTTTTGGTTAGGGATATCATTACGGCTGTACTTAGGGAGGATATTTCTGTGGGCATGTCCAGTGAAGTTGGATGGAACTGAGAAATGAGAAAGGGATTATCATCTTATTGGGTTTGCACTGTAGGCCCCTTCCAAAAGTCAGAGGGAAATTGAGAAACAGGTTTGGAAGGAGGTTTCAGATATCTGTAAGAATGATAGAGTTGTAAAGGTAGGGGATTTTAACCTCCTAAACATAGACTGGGACTGCCACAGTGTTAAGGGTTTGAATGGAGAGGAATTTGTTAAGTGTCGACAAGAACTTTCTCTTATTCAGTATATGGATGAAACTACAAGAGAGGAAGCAAAACGTGACCTTCTCTTGGGAAATAAGGCAGGGAAAGTGACTGAGATGTCAGTGGGGGAGGGCTTCTTGCTGATCATACATCTATCAATTTTAAAATAGTTATGGGAAAACTTAGACCTGACTGAAAAGTTAAAGTTCTAAATTGGAGTAAGGCCAATTTTGATGGTACTAGGCAAGAACTTCCAAAAGTTGATTGGGAGAGGTTATTCACAGGTAAACAGGTGGTTGGAAAGTGGGAGGGCTTCAAAAAAGAGGTAATGTGAGCTCAGAGGCAGAATGTTCCTGTTAGTGTGAAGGGCAAGGTTGGTAGGTGTAGGGAATGACTAGAGAAATTGAAGCTCTGGTCAAGAAAAATAAGGTAGCCTATGACTGGTAGAGACAGCTAGGATTGACTGAATCCCTCAAGGAGTATAAAGGCAGTAGGAGTATATTCAAAAGGGAAATCAGGAGAGAAAAAAGGGGGGCATGAGATAGTTTTGGCAAATAGGATTAAGGAGAATCCAACAAGATTCCATAAATACATTGTGGGCAAAAGAGTAACTCGGGAGAGAATAGAGCCCATAAAGATCAACAAGGCCGCCTATGCGTGGAACTGCAGGAGGTGGGTGAGGTACTAAATTATTATTTTGTGTCAGTATTTGCTGTGGAGAATGATATGGAAGCTAGAGAACTTGGAGAAATAAACAGTGATATCTTGAAAAATGTCCACATTACAGAGGAGGAAGTGCTGGACATCTTAAAACGCATAAAGATGGATAAATCCCCAGGGCCTGATCAGGTGTATCTCAGAACTTTGTGGGAAGCTAGGGAAGTGATTGATGGGGTCCTTGCTGAGATATTTGTATCATTGATAGCCGTGGGTGCGGGGAGATTGGAAGGTGGCTAATGTGGTGCCATTATTTAAGAAAGATGGTAAGGAAAAGCCAGGGAACTGTAGATTGCTGAGCCTGACGTCAGTGGTGGGTAAGTTGTTGGAGGGATTTTGAGGGACAGGATCTACATGTATTTGGAAAGGGAAGAACTAATTCAGGATAGTCAACATGGCTTTGTGTGGGAAATCGTGTCTCACAAACGTGATTGAGTTATATGACGAAGTGACAAAGAAGATTTATAAAGGCAAAGCAGTGTACATTGTCTATATCGGCTTTAGCAAAGCGTTTGACAAGGTTCCGCATGGCAGACTGGTTAGCAAGGTTAGATCACATGGAATCCAGGGAGAGGAAGCCATTTGGATACAAAATTGACTTGACGATGATGGTTGAGGGTTATTTTTCAGAGTGGCAACCTGTAAACAGTGGTGTGCCACAGGGTTTGGTGCCCACTCTTCCACTGCTTTTTTTGTCATTTATATAAATGATTTAGATATGAATATAGGCAGAATGGTAAGTAAGCTTGCAGATGACACCAAAGTTGGTGGTGTAGTGGACAGTGAAGAAAGTTATCTTAGAGTACAATGGGATTTGATCAGATGGGCTGATGGGCCAAGGAGTGGTGGATGGAGTTTAATTTAGATAAATGTGAGATGTTTGGAAAAGCAAACCAGGACAGGACTTATACACCTAGTGGTAGGGTCCAAGGAAGTGTTACCAAACAAAGAGACATTGGAGAGCAAGTTCATAGTTTTTTGAAGGTGGACTCACAGGTAGACAGGGTAGTGAAGAAGGTATTTGGTACACTTGCCTTTATTGGTCAGTGCATTGAGTATAGGGATTGGAGTGTCATGTTGCGGCTGTACAGGACAATAGTTAGAACACTTTAGAATACTGCATTCAATTCTGGCCTCCCTGCTACAGGAAAGATGTTGTTAAACTTGAAAGGGTGCAGAAAAGATTGACAAGCTTGGGTTGGAGGGTTTGAGCTATAGGGAGAGTCTGAATACGCTGGGACTATCTTCCCTGGCGCGTTGGAGGCTGAGGGAAGAGAGCTTATAGAAGTTTATAAAATCATGAGGGGTATGGATAGGGTAAATAGCCAAGATCTTTCTCCCAGGGTAGGAGAGTCCAAAGTAAAGAGCATTTAAGTTTAAGTTGAGGGGAGAAAGGTATAAAAGGGATCTAAGGGGCAACTTTTTCATCCAGAGTGTGGTGCGTGTATGGAATGAACTGCCAGAGGTGGAGGCTGACACAATTACAACATTTAAAAGGAATCTGGATGGGCACATGGCAAATGGGACTAGATTAATTTAGGGTATCTGGTCACCATGTATGAGTTAGATCGGAGAGTCTGCTTCCGTGCTGCACAACTATATGACGCAAATCCTTAGATTCAGTAAAAATCCCAGAGGATTGGAAAACTGCAAAGGTAACACTCTTATTCAAAAGGGAATCAAATATAGATAACTATAGGCTCATAGGCTTAACATCTGTCATTGGGAAATTGTTAGAAATTGTTACAAAAGATAAAGTTGTACAGCTTTTAGAAATACATAATATAATCAACAGAGTCAGCATGACATTATGAAGGAAAAATCATACCTAATAATTTTATTACAGTTCTTTGAGGAGGTAATAAGCAGGATAGATAATGGGGAATCAGTGGATGTAATATATGTGGATTTCCAAAATACATTCAATAACATATCATCCATAAGGTTATTTAATAAGGTAGGAGCTCACAGTGTTGGCAGTAGTACATTTGTATCAACAGAGGAATAGCGAAATAATTGATTTGGGAATGGCAACCTGTAACGAGTGGAGTGCCACAGGCAACAATGCAATTATTTACGTTACATATTAATGACTTGGATGAGGAAAAGTGAATGTACTATGTTGCAGATGACACAAGAATAAATGGTGAGGCAAGTAGTGAGAATGGCACAACGAATCTATACAGGTATGCTGGTAAAGATTTGGCAGATAGTATACAATGTTGGAAAATGTGAGGCTTAGCACTTTGGCAAGACAAATAGAAAATTAAATATTATTTCATATAAATAGGGAAAGACTGCAGAGAACTGTAGCAGAAAGGGATGTGGGGTCCTCATGCATGTATCACAAAAAAGCTAGTATCCAACTTCAGCAGGTAATATGGAAAGTAAAAGGAATATTGCCCCTTATTTTAAAGGGAATGACACATAAAGATAGTGTGGTCTTACTAAAACTACATAAGGCACTAGTCAGACCACCGCTGGGATATTGTGGACAGTTTTGGTCCCCTTATTTAAGGTAAGGTATAATGGCATTGGAAGCAGTCCAGCGAGGTTCACTATGTTGATCCTGGACATGGAGGGATTTTTTTTATGAGGACTTGTATTCATTGGAGGTTAGTAGAATATGAGGCGATCTATTGAACCATTTAAGAATTTTAGGGGGCTTGAAAGGGTAGCTAGAAAGAGGTTGTTTCTCCTAGTGAGAGAGACTTGGAACAGAAGGTATTGACTTCAGAGTAAGGGGTCACCCACTTAAGACAGAGGTGAAGAAGACAATTTTTCTTTGAATCGATCTGTAGAATTCTTTACTATAGCAGATTGTCATGGCTGGATCGTTAAATGTCTTCGAGGTTGCGACAGACACCTTTTTAATCAGTAAGGGTATCAGTTTCATGGGGATAAGGCAAGAGAGTGGAATTAGATCAGGATTATTAGATCAGCCATGATCTCATTGAATGGTGGACTAGATTGATGGGCTGAATGATCTATTTGTCCTCCTATGTCATAGAGTCATGGAGTCAAAGAGATGTACAGCATGGAAACAGACCCTTCAATCCAACTCGTCCATGCCGACCAGATATCCCAACCCAATCTAGTCCCACCTGCCAGCGCCCGGCCCATATTCCTCCAAACCCTTCCTATTCATATACCAATCCAAATGCCTCTTAAATGTTGCAATTGTACCAGCATCCACCACATCCTCTGACAGCTCATTCCATACATATACCACCCTCTGCATGAAAAGGTTGCCCCTTAGGTCTCTTTTATATCTTTCCCCTCTCACCCTAAACCTATGCCCTCTAGTTCTGGACTCTTCGACCCCAGGGAAAAGACTTTGTCTATTTATCCTATCCATGCTCCTCATAATTTTTTAAACCTCTATACGGTCACTCCTCAGCATCTGACGCTCCAGGGAAAACAGCCCCAGCCTGTTCAGCCCCTCTCTGTAGCTTAGACCCTTCAACCCAGGCAATATCCTTGTAAATCTTTTCTGAACCCTTTCAAGTTTCACAACATCTTTCCGATAGGAAGGAGACCAGAACTACACGCAATATTCCAACAGTGGCCTAAGCAATGTCCTGTACATTTTAAGGAATGGTTAGTACAGGATTGAGACTGAATCACTGACAACAAAATTGCATTCTCGATCTCCTGTAAAGGACTCAGATGCTGCCTGTGAGGGCCCAGGCTACCACAGAAGGTGCGTGTAATGATGCAAGTAATGTTAGTTGTCATTGTCAATGAGATTCCTTGTAGTTGCTCAGATCAAGGCAAAATCCAGCTCCAACCTATTTTAGGGCTTCAAACAGAGCTTCAACATCATGCTGCTTAAAATTGAAAAATTAGTTAGCTCTGTAAAACAGCTTCATGTTACCCATCAAGATATATCTTTGCTTGACAGCTCTATATTGTAACAGAAACAGCTGTGATTTTGTTTTGAATTCCAGTGTTGACAGGGACTTCCAAAGCATCATAGAACTCCTGCACTCTAAGCTTCTAAAAAATGAAGGACTGATGAAGCCTAATCCCTGGACAGTCGCCTTGGCATTTGCTAATTTCACTAAGGAGGAGTAAGTATTTGCTCTGAACCACCTATTCTCCAAGTACACTTGCTAGTGCCACACAGCCAGCTAGTCCAATCAATGCTGCGATGCTGTTGTGTGCAATTAGACCTTGCCATGGCTGTCTGAAGGATTTTCACTGACGCTTTCAAAGCCTTCCACCTCCCAGCTACAGCCACTGTGCATACACCTCAGAAATGAAAACACAAAATGGTTTCAAAAAGTTGATTCCAACTTTTTATTGATGCAGATTGAATAGAGTTGTTGGATGAAATGTTTTCTGCTACATATTTGGTTTTGATGTTTTATTTGCAGTGGTGAGCACAATATTCATAGATTGAAGCAGTGGGAAGCAGATAGGATGTGACAGTGGTGACCGAGACTGCAGGAGGGTTAATGCATTGCAGATGGGAAGACCAATGCTTGGGTAAATAGCTTTCTGCGGGTTCTACAGCATCAAGCAATTCTTTAATATTTAACAATTCAGGAGCACATAGGACATTAATTTTAGAAGGGTACAGTTCATTGAGATTCAAAGAATGTGAAGCAATATCAAGTTGTTTAAATAACAAGAATGACTAAAAAGAACAAAGCATATTTCTGAAAGGATTCTCTATTATTGCCAGCTTCCAGACTTCCACTATTTTTATTTTCCCAAAACACCACAGTATTGCTGTAATGATAGAGCTTCCACTTTATACCAATGGATGGGTCAATTCCAGCTGTTCCTCCATTTGTGGCAGCCCTTTACCTCTAGTTCTTAACCTTCACTATTGAAAGTGCACAATGTTTTGAGCACTATGAATATTACACAATTGTATTTTTACTTAAGTTCCAACTAATATTCTTGAATTAATCTGCAACTAGCTGCTGACTTTATTTCTTATTTATACATTAAAGAAGCTGTGACTTAAGACACTACAATGGGAGGAGAGTAGACACTGAAGGAGAACAATATATTCTGCTTATTAATGCTCCTTTCTTCTTTTATACTATTTGGCAGTGATGGTTCAAGGCTGAGTTAAGTTTGCCTCATTAGTTCTGTACTTACATTAGTACTTGTACCTTCATTAGTCTTAGTCATCCTGCTTGAGATATTAAAATTATTTTAGCACAAAAGATTATGTTGTGAATGCACTTCCACTTGCACATTCTTTTTTTGTGAGCACTGTTGCTTCTTCCCTTTAAGTCTACCAATACCAAAAACTCTAATGTAGTTTCTGAGAATCTTACAGTCTTTGTGATTTCAGCCACTAAAGATGATGTTCTAGCTAATACAATCATTATTTTGCTTATCAGTTAGCTCCATCTATATCCTTCTCATCCACGTTGTAAGCTTCTTGTCATTTCAGCTGCAGCACCACATGTAATTAGTTCCAATTTCTGCATCCCTGAACTGGTACACCAGTCAGCATTGGGAATCTGGATCAAGCACATTCCATGTACTCATTGAGGCCTCCCCATATATCACTTACTTAAAGAGTAGAAGGAGAAACAAAATGAAGAAAAAAGGGCATAATAGATAGGAACTTATAAACAGAAAGAATTGTAAATATGGCAATAGAAGGAAATAGGGATAGGAGGAGGTTTAACCAGAGTAATAGCACCAGAAGAGCACAGTTAAGATGAATGGCCTACTGCTGTGCTGTAAAATCTGCATATAACAGGACAATTTGCCAACCTACATAATCTTTCATTTCCAGTGGTTGCAGACAAATTCTGCCTGCGACAAATTTTGACAATTGATACTGTGATTGCTCATGAATTAAGCACTTACATTTAACACTGGTAGACATGCTTTTCGGCATAGATGAATCAACAGTGGCTGAAATATACACAAACAAGAAAACAGTGAAAACCACATGAATTAATCTAATTGCAAGGTATTTAGTTTACGATAGTAAACATTGATTTTTTTGCTATACTTCACTTCAATGGAAAACTAAGGCACACTCCTTTGAGAAAGAAATGTGTGAATATATTTTAAATGTTGAGGTATTCTATTCATACATTTAGAGCTGTACTGACACTTCAGACCAGTAATTCAATCACCACCATTAGCTCTGAATCTTAATGTTATAAAATGTGGCAGAATGGTCCAAGTACAAGTCATTGCAGTATGAGTCAGGTTTTGTTGGCTCCACTGTCATCTATCCAATGAGGTAGATTAGCATGGCAGAAATGATCCATCAGATTAGTTCAATACTTGTAGTTTACCCAGCGCTTTTACATTAAACAGGTATTAAAATGTCACTTCCATGGAAATACCCTTTAATTTTTAACCAGTTGAATTAATCGTTTAGGCAATTCAAATATATCAAAGTTAGGTTATCACAATTTTAGCCTTTGACAGGATCATAGAAAAGACACAATGCAATATTGAACCACACATGTACTGACACTCTGTGTTCTTAAAAACAAGTCGCATTTCCCTGCTGCTACTTTATTATTTATGAGTACATATTTATTGATACTTTTGGATAAGATAGAGGCAAAAAGATAATAATAAATCTAAACAAACCATTGGCTAGGTTACAGTTAGAATACTATGACAGAATCTCACCTGATAACTAATGTAATTGTGAAAGAAGATCTGAATAGATCAACAGAAATGCTGAAACAGGCAAAAGTGAGGACTGCAGATGCTGGAAGTCAGAGTCTAGATCAGAGTGGTGCTGGAAAAGCACAGCAGGTCAGGCAGCATCTGAGGAGCAGGAAAATCAACATTTTGGGCAAAAGCCCTTCATCAGGACTGAAGGCAGGGAGCCTCCAGGGTGGAGAGATAAATGGGAGGGGGGTGGAGCTGGGGAGAAGGTAGCAAAGAGTACAATCGGTGGATGGGGGTGGGGATGAAGGTGATAGGTCAGAGAGGAAGGTGGGGGAAGGTAGCAAAGAGTACAATGGTTGGATGAGGGTGGGGATGAAGGTGATAGGTCAGAGAGGAGGGTGGAGTTGATGGGTGGGAAGGGAGATTGGCAGGTAGGACTGGTCATGAGGACAGTGCTGAGCTGGAAGGTTGGAACTGGGGTACGATAGGGGAAGGGGCAATGAGGAAACTGCTGAAGTCCACATTGATGCCCTGGGGTTGAAGTGTTCTGAGGCGGAAGATGAGACATTCTTCCTCCAGGCACTGGGTGGTGAGAGAGTGGCAGTAGAGGAGGCCCAGGACCTGCATGTCCTCAGCAGAGTGGGAGGGAGAGTTGAAATGTTGGGCCACGGGCGTTGGGGTTGATTGGTGCGGGTGTCCCGGAGATGTTCCCTAAAGCGCTCTGCAAAAAGGCATCCGGTCACCTCAATGTAGAGGAGATTGCATCGGGAGCAACAGATACAATAAATGACATTGGTGGATGTGCAGGTGAAACTTTGATGGATGTGGAAGGCTCCTTTGTGACCTTGGATGGAGGTGAGGGAGGAGGTGTGGGCACAGGTTTTGCAATTCCTGCAGTGGCAGGGGAGGGTGCCAGGACGGGACGGTGGGTTGTTGGGGAGTGTGGACCTGACCAGGTAGTCACGGAGGAATGGTCTTTGTGGAAAGCAGAAAGGGATGGAGAGGGAAATATATCCCTGGTGGTGGGGTCCGTTTGAAGGTGGCGGAAATGGACGGCGGATGATGTGGTCTGCTCCACTCTCCTCTCTGACCTATCACCTTCATCCATACCCCCAATCACCCATTGTACTCTTTGCTACGTTCTCCCCAGCTCACCCCCGCTCCCATTTATCTCTCCATCTTGGAGGCTCCCTGCCTTCAATCCTAATGAAGGGCTTTCGCCTAAAATGTCGATTTTCCTACTCCACGGATGCTGCCTGACCTGCTGTGCTTTTCCAGCACCACTCTAATCTAGAAATGCTGAAACAGTCTTACTAAGTTTTTCACGCTTCTTCTAGTGGGGATTATTGTGGGCAACTGAGACAACCTGTGAAAAGATTCTATTTCTGGGATTAATTATCATACTTTAAGATGATATTTAAGATGAAGGGTTTTACTTATAAGTCGAAATCGAGTAATTGGGCCTAAAGCTCGTAACGTTGAGTTCTGAAGAGGGTCACTGGACCTGTAATGTTAACTCTGCTTTCTCTCCACAGGTGCTGCCAGGCCTGATGACTTTTTCCAGCAATTTGTGTTTGTGTAAGTGGGTCTTTTTTTTAACCAAAAGTTCAGAATAGATATTCAAATTTGCGGGGGTTTTGATTAAAAAAATGAGAAAAACACTACAGTTAATGGTCTAAAAGTTATCAACTAGAGGACAAATTTTCAGAAGAATGAGGCTAGAAGTTACAACAATTTTTTTATGCAGTAAGTTGTAAGAACTTGGAATATTAGGACTAAACGTAGTGACTATAGCAAAATCCATATTAGCCTATTGAAACAAATTGGACAAGTGAGTGAAGGTAAAGGGATAACTATCAAGGAAAAGGATGAAGGGAATGGAATTAAACAAGAAGCTCTTTTAGAGGATTGGGATGTGGGCAGAAAGGTTTCTGTTGCAATATTCTCTGACACTGATAGAGATTTTTATTTTAAATCAACCTGATTGCTATGTTATGTAAGTTAAAGCTCTGTGGCCATCACATCCTGCAGTGGGACTTGAAGCCAGGCATAGGGATATCACTGTACCACAAAGCCCTGAGCACAGTCTGTCACTTTAATGTTGGCATTAACTAATTTAAAGTGTATCAGTTAATGCAGGCTCTAAAATGTCAGTCAGAAAATCATTTACGGTCTCATTCTTTTATTTTCTAATATAACCCTTTTATGATTATGGTTGAAGGCTACAATAGAACAAATATTTGAAGTGATTTTAAATTTCAGTGGTGGCTATGAAATGCAGTTTCAATGGTGAAGAAAATGGGGAGGGTGTATAAAAGACAAATAAACTGCTATTATCTGTTACAAATCTATTAGTCAAAGTTAAAATCAATGCTATACTCTCAAATATTCATATACAAATGTTTAAATTCTGCATGTTGAGTTACACAGCTCCTTTCTGATATGGGAGCAGTTGGCACAAATAATTAAAGATGTTTTTGCATAGTTTCAGCAAATATTTTGTCCTTGTAGCATTAGGAATCTATATTTGTATCATATTAGCAAAATTGAAAATGCTTGATAATGTTTTTTGCCTAATGCATAGCCACAAATCAACACAGCTATTTACATATTATCTATGATACCTTTGGCTGATTGTAGCCTCTTGTAATGCATAGCCATATGATCTTGAATGATAAACTGTGTGGATAGCTTGCAGGATGATCCCAAACAAAATGCTGAAGAAACAAAGTAACACACAGTGATCATTATTCTTCATCAGCAAGTAATAAACCTATTGAATGAAGGTCACCTAATGACATTTTTAAAGCCTACTTCACATAATTTAAAACCAATTACTTCCTTTTGTTTCCTATATAGATGGAATTATGGGTTAAACCTTTCCATATGTTGGTAAACTGTCACTTTTATGAAGTTTCTTGGAGGTCTAAAGGGTCTTTTCATGATCTGATCCCAAATACACCTCAATAACTACCTACATACCCCTATGGTGCCCTTTTGTCTGATGCTAGCCTGATTCACCCACTCACAGTTGCCGGAAGGACTCATCACTAATAGGATCCCTAGTGCATGCATTGTCTTTAAAAGTATACTCAGTTAAACACTGTCAGTACTGAGCTGCTCTGCATGGTTTGTCACATTTGCTCTGGCCATGATAGGTCAGTGGAAACTGGCACTATGCTTTGCAGACATGGACCCTAGGTCTAGGCATTGAGGTATTGCAGAGGAGGGATGTCCTTTTCCCTTAGGATCAGCAGAGGAGTCCACAACACCAGACCTTGCCTGGGTCAGTGTGGTCTGAACCATCTAGAGGAACGTCCAGCAACAAAAGAATAAGGTCAATGACCTTCTTTGTGCTGCTATGGTAAATGCCACCATCCTCTCTGCTATCTCCAATTCAGTTTATTTCTGATACTGTCCCACCTCCCACCAAAACTCATTCTGTACCACTCTCACTATTGCATGTGACATTTTCCCTCACTTGCTCTTACCCACCCAATTCCCTCACCTACTGGGATACCTCAACTCCTGAGCTCCACCTGCTGCAACAGTGGGCAGCCACCCACTTTCACCTTACTCAATCCCTTCTATTCTCTAATTCCAGGGGAATTTTTTTCATAACAGAGCAAAATGGGTACTGATATGTGGTGGGATGCCTAGTATTCAGTTCCTCACTCCTACAAGGAGAGAAGCTTGATGCTGACTGCCATGCGTGGCAAAAATGTCTGTGTCCAAGCCTCTGGACTGACAATGGAGACTGCCTTCAACTTACTGCATCAGGGCCCCGGAATAGATGGGCCAATAGGCTGAGAAATGGCAGATGGAGTTTAATTCAGATAAATGTGAGGTGCTGCATTTTGGGAAAGCAGATCTTAGCAGGACTTATACACTTAATGGTAAAGCCCGATGGAGTGTTGCTGAACAAAGAGACCTTGGAGTCCAGGTTCATAGCTCCTTGAAAGTGGAGTCGCAGGTAGATAGGATAGTGAAGAAGGCATTTGGTATGCTTTCCTTTATTGGTCAGAGTATTGAGTAAAGGAGTTGGGAGGTCATGTTGTGGCTGTACAGGACATTGGTTAGACCACTGTTGGAACATTGCATGCAATTCTGGTCTCCTTCCTATCGGAAAGATGTTGTGAAACTTGAAAGGGTTCAGAAAAGATTTACAAAGATGTTGCCAGGGTTGGAGGATTTGAGCTGTAGGGAGAGACTGAACAGGCTGGGACTGTTTTCCCTGGAACTTCGGAGGCTGAGGGGTGACCTTCTAGAGGTTTACAAAATTATGAGGTGCATGGATAGGGTAAATAGGCAAAGTCTTCTTCCTGGTGTTGGGGAGTCCAGAACTAAAAGGCATAGGTTTAGGGTGAGAGGGGAAAGATATCAAAGAGACCTACAGGGCAACTTTTTCACACAGAGAGTGGTATGTGTATGGAATGAGCTGCCAGAGGAAGTGGTAGAGGCTGGTACAATTGCAACATTTAAGAGGCATTTGGATAGGTATATGAATAGCAAGGGTTTGGAGGGATTGGATTGGGTTATCTGGTCGGCATGGACAGGTTGGACCGAAGGGTCTGTTTCCATGCTGTACATTTCTATGACTCTTGATTGAGGAGTACTTCCATTAGACCTTTGAAACACATGTAGCATAAGGTGCTGGCACATGATGCAGATGTGAGATTGACCTGATATGGTGCTGTACTGTTACATGTCCACCACCTCAGTGGATGACTGCTGACAACCATGACACGCTTCCCAGCTTTGACACCAAGTCAATACTGTGAGCCTGTTAGCTCTGGCTGAGGAGGCAAAGTGCTGAAAACAAAGCAAGATAGGAATTCTATGAGTATCTTGTGAAGCGCTAAATGAGTGTATGCTAAGAAAGCAAGCAATTAGCCCTGAATTTCAGCTTGGACCAAACAGTGAACTGGGACGCTCCATGCAGCAGTATTCCAATGTTAAGTGCCAGTGCACTCCAAAGTGCAGTGTGGCAGTGCAGAAGCGACATTAAGTGGACTGGTGATGTGCAATGATGGTGTAGAGTCACTGGAATGTGTTGATGACAGCATCCATGGATGTGCAGAGCATGTGGCTGCTGTCCACGGAAAATATCCTGAGATGTTGGTGCCGAATGTCCAAGATGGAAGTCTGGAGGATCAAGTAGTGAGCTAGGTATCCATGCTGATTTGCATGTCACAAATTCTTGACATCTAGTTTCTACCTGGTAGGTGAAGCCTGCATAATAATGAGGTGAAATTTGGTAAAAATGAGGCTGATAATGAGCAAAATCCTAGTTATAGATCTCTTGCTGCTTCATAATGAGAATTTCATCTTAATGTGTGGAATTTAGTTGGAAAATGTGACTTGTTGCTCCCGATGTCAAGAAAGACCTCGCTTGAATTTTCATGCAATTCTGTCATAATTCCCACAATATCCCACATCATTCTGAGGGGGAGATTTCACCCAAATTCATTGCTAGCCAGCCATGTGCACTGATGAACAATTTAACATTTCACAGGCATGACACATTGAAACTAACAATTTTTATTTACACAGAGTGAATGCTTCTATAGATTATTTGTACTCATCAAATATATGTGATCAAGTTGTTTGATTTCAGTGGGACTTTAAAGGATGACATCAAATTTTTAAAGAAATTTATCCATTTTAGCTTGTAGTGCCATAGTGGATCATTCCATCTTCTGCCAAAATGAGTTTTTATATAGAAGAGCAATAGGGGTACTTGGCTTCTCAATTTATGGTGAGTGAAATCTACATTCTGTTCATATGAATATTTTCTGCAAACAAGCCAGATTGTTGGTTTGCAATCATGTGTCATCTTATTTGAATTTTTAAATCTGTTTGTGTTGAAGATAGGAGACCACATATGGTGGCAGCTGCAACATTGCTGATATATGCAATAGCGATTCTCTGACTCTGGGTCACTGCAATTTAACTAAATAATAGACAATGGGAAATGTTATATCGAACGGAATATGAGGTACATTTATGACAGCAATTGTTAACCCAAAAGACAAATTATCTGTTGAAAGATTTGTAAAGTGCACCTCACTGGATGTCTTCTGAAAATGTACGTCAAATCACAATATTTTCTTTACCTATATACTTTTCTAACTTCCAAAAAGGCTATCAGCTTAACCAAGTTGACAAGCTGTTATCATCCTTCGTGGGTTATGCACTAATTTCATTCACAGTTATGAACTTTGGAAGTAAAGCACATGCAACATCGGAATTGCCCTTGTACAAGAATTATGCGCCAGTTACAACTCTCCAGTCCTCTCATCTCAAAGGATTTTGCAATATTATGCTATCTGCTGTTATTTTACTACATGTGAAATATTCCAGTTAGAGTTTTATTTCAATGAACCATGCATACACTATAAAACTATGACTCTCCTTTATATTCATTTAAAAACTTTTCTGTAAAAACTAAAAGCCAAACAGTATACATTTGAACATTCTCCATTTTGATAAAATAAAAGTAAATTGAACCAAATTTACAAAAGGCAAATTCAAAACATCTCATTAGTGCAACATAAATAGAACGAAATGGAGGGGATCAAATTGAAGTGTCATTTCTGGGGGAAGTAATGTGCCAACCAGCCCACCTTAAAACCCAGTGCCCACCAGCCTCTAAAAGCTTCAAGCATGCCATCAGACACTGAGCTTTCCCTCTCCAAAGACACATAGGCATGTGGTAACTGCAAAAGAAGGGTATGAAGTCAGGAGTTATTGTACCCTCCTCCATTCCACTGCCACTGTATAGACTTATAATGGCTACTTTAGCCTGGTCCAGGAGCAGACACATAGGGAGGTCCATTGGACTTGCCTGCCCACCTCAATACCAGGTGGATATCATCAATATCGACTGTAAACTCACCAACGTCCATAGTGACCTATACATCTTCACACCTGTAAAGACTCCATTCATTCACCCAGTTTCTCCGTCTTCATTGCCTCTGTTCCGATGATGCCAGCATATACAAGGGGGTCTCTGAAATGTCTACCTTCTTCCTCAACTGGAGTTCCCCCACCACTGGATTGATAGGCCCTTCAGCTGTGTCTGAGCTATCTTCCACAATTAGGCCCTCATCCTTTCTCTTTCCACTCACACCACTGATAGGATCCCCCTCATCCTCACTTACCACCCCATCAGCATCCACATCCAAAGGATCATTAGCTGCCATTAGCCTCACAGAATGTCCTCCCCTCTCTTGTCAGTCTTCCACAGGAACCATTCTGGGACACCTTGGTCCACTCCTCCTCACACCCCCAAACACATTCCCATGCAATTGCAGAAGGTACAATACCTGCCTGTTTACTTCCTCCCTCCTCACTATCAAAAGCCCCAGACACAACTTCCTGGTGTTTTACCTGCACTTCACTCAATTTAGTTTACTGCATTCACCACTCACAATGTGCTCCTCCTCTATACTGGGGAGACAAAACACAGACATGGCAACCACTTTGCAGAACACTTACATTTTGCCCATATAAATGACCCTGAGCTTCCTGTTGCTTGCCACTTCAACACACCACCGAGCTCCTTGACCAACATCTCTGTCTCAGGCTTGCTGCGGTGCTCCAGTGAAGCTCAGCACAAGCTGCAATAAACATATTTCATTTTCTGCTGGGACCTTGCTGTCTTCACAGCTCAATATCATGTTCAATCACTTTAGGTCCTGAACACCGTCTTCCTTATCCTCCCCTGAACCCCAAACCCAGGCCTTGTGATCACATGGGCTGCCACCACAATAGCCCATTATGAGCCACTAATGTTCCCCATTAGTAGCTTTTCATTCTTCCACGTTAACTATTACCTTTGTCTGCCCAACTGCTATCTCCACCTATCGTTTACTCCTCCCCTTACCACAGCTTCAGCAGATATACCAACCCCTTCTTAGCCACAAACAGCTCTGAAGAAGGGTCACTGAATTCAAAACATTAACTGTGCTTTTTCTCTAAAGATTCTGCCTAAGGTGCTGAGTTTCTCCAACAATTTCTGTATTTGTTTCAGATTTCCAGCATCCACAGTTCTTCATTTGGTTTTGTTTTAAGACTGGATGCCATTTGGTAGGATTTGAGTAAGAACGGTTTGATCACTTTCCTGCGTAATCCAATTCTTTAGGATTATACTGAATAAACAGCACAGGAAATGGCCATTCAACCCAAGTAGTCCATGCTAGTGTTGATGTTCCACTTTAGCTTGCTTTCATCTTGCTCCCAACTTTGCTCATCTAAGTGTATAATTATTACCATCTATTGCCTTTTTCTCCATATGTTTGTTTAGTTTGCCCCAAAATGCTTCAATATCATTAATTTTGTCAACTCCCTGTGGTCATGGAGTTCCACTCTTTGGGCAAATACGTTTAATAGGTCTCCAAATAATGGAAGACAAAGAATGAGGAGCAAATCTACAAGAAATCATAGATCCACAAGGACTATACAGTGGTAATACTTAAGAACTTCAATTACTGAAAAGTCAATTGGGCTAATATTAAAGGGTAAGGATATTGGTGGTAGCAAAGAAAAAGAAAGTTAAATACGTTTAGGATAACCTTCCTTGTCTAGTACATTCTTGATCCAACCCGATAGAACCATCAATAGATCTGGTAGTGGGGAATGACGTGGGTCAACTGGACCAAATGTCTATGAGGGAATATTGGGTACCAATGGGAACAGTTGGGCATGAATGATCATCAAGTCATAAGGTTTAGATTAGTGATGGAAACATAAGAAGCAATCTAATGATGAGTAGGGATCTAGCGAGCATAAAGTGAAACTGAAGACTAGCAGGAAAAAATGATAATGGAGCAGTGGGTGATGTTTAAAGACAGAAATGTTATAATACTGGGCAAGACGAGGATACTTAATGCGACTGTCATGTTTCCTAAAGATGAAGATGCTGACAAAATATCAGTAGAAGAGCAGAGGTAATGAATCAGTTGAAAATTGAGAGGCAGTATCTTCTGCAAGTTTGCCTTTGCTTGAGAGTGCATCCGTCACTTGGTGTAGAGGGTTAGCATCCCAGTTTGCAGTAGGAAGGCAGTGAAAGGCCTTCTTTAATCATACAATCTTGCCTCGACACAGAAGTGATGCCAGAGGATTGCAGGGTGATAAATGTAATACATTTCTTCAAGAAATGATGTAAAGACACTCCAATAACTACAGGCCATCAATTTAACATCAATGGCAGGAATGGCTTCGGAAATAATAGGAAACAAATCATCAGGCATGAGGTGAGGTTTGACTTAATTAAGGAGAGCCAGCTTGAATTTGCAAAATGCAATTTGTGCTTGACAGTTGCATCTGTTGATGAATTAACAGACATTGTTGATGAAAGAGTGCATTGACATTAACCAGATGAAACTTAAGGAACCATTTAATGATGGAGCACAGAAGAGGTAGGTGAGGTCCTAAATGAATTCTTTATGTCGGTATTCACCAAAGAGAAGGAATTTGTGGAGGCCCATCTCACGGAAGGGAGTGTTGAACTAAACCAAGTTGTTATTTAAAACAAAGAGGTGTTGTGCATCTTAAAAAGTATTAAGGTAGATAAGATCTTGTGTCCCGATGTGATCTATCCCAGAATATTGACAGAGGCAAGAGAACAAATTGCTGGAGCATTGACAGATATCTTTGTATCCTCTTTGGCCACTGGTGAGGTTCCCAGAGGATTGGAGAATAGTCAATGCTGTACCATTGTTTAAGAAGGATTGCAGGGATAATCCAGGAAATTACAAGTCTGTGAGCCTCACATTGTTGGTAGGGAAATTCTTGGAAAAGCTTCTCAGGGACAAGATCTATACACATTTAGAAGCAGATGGACTTAAAAGAAATAGAACAGCATAGTTTTGTGTGGGGTTGTGCCTCATTAAGTTGATGGAGTTTTTTGAGGAGGTGATGAAGATGTTGACAAAGTCCCTCATGGCAGACTGGTGTAAAAGATGAAGTCACCTGGTATCGGGTGAGCTGGCAAGATGGATACAGAACTAGCTTACCGTAGGAGACAGAGGATAGCAGTGGAAGGATGCTTTTCGGAATGGAGGGTCGTGATTAGTGGTATTCCACAGGGATCAGTGTTGGGACCTCTGCTGGTTTGTGTTCTACAAAGATGATTTGGAGGAAACTGTAGCTGGTCTAATTAGTGGACGATATAAAGATGGTGGAGTTGCAGATAGCGAGGAGGATTGTTAAGATACAGCAGGATATAGATCAGTTGGAGGCATGGGCAGAAAAATGGCAGATGGAATGTGAGGTGATGCATTTTGGAAGATCAAGTATGGATGGAAATTGTACAGTGAATGACAAAACCCTTAGGAGTATTGATATATAGAGGGATCTGAGTGTACAGGTCCACATTTCACTGAAGGTGGCTGCGCAGGTAGATAAGGTAGTAAAAAAGGCCTATGGTATGCTTGCCTTCGTTGGAAGAGGCATTGAGTATAAGGATAGGCAAATTATGCTGCAGCTTCATAGAATTTTAGTTAGTCCACACTTGGAATATTGTGTACAGTTCTGATCACCACACTACTAGAAGGATATGGATGCTTAGGAGAGGGTACAGAAAAGGTTTACAAAGAACAAAGAAAATTTACAGCTCAGGAACAGGTCCTTGGCCCTCCAAGCCTGAGCCAATCCAAATGTACTGTCTAAATCTGTCGGCCAATTCCTAAGCATCTGTATCCCTCTACTCCCCACCTACTCATGCATTTATCCGAACGCATCTTAAATGAATCTACCGTGCCTGCCTCTACCACCTCAGCTGGCAATGTGTTCCAAACGCCCACCACCCTCTGTGTGAAGTACTTGCCGCGTGTATCCCCCTTAAACTTTCCACCTCTCACCTAGAAATCATGACCTCTCATTATTGATTCCTTCACCCTGGAAAAAAGCTTGTCTTTATCCACCCTGTCTATACCTTTCAGGATTTGATAAACTTCAATCAGGTCTCCCCTCATTTTCTAATGAAAATAAACCTTACCTACTCAACCTATCTTCATAGCTAGCACCTTCCATACCAGGCAACATCCTCGTAAGCCTTCTCTGCACCCTCTCCAAAGCATCCACATCCTTTTGATAATGTGGCGACCAGAACTGTACACAGTATTCTAAAGTCTGGATTAGAGTGGTGCTGGAAAAGCACAACAGTACAGGCAGCATCCGAAGAGCAGTAAAATTGATGTTTCGGGCAAAAGCCCTTCATCAGGAATACAGGCTGTATTTCTGATGAAGGGCTTTTGCCCGAAACGTCGATTTTACTGCTCCTCGGATGCTGCCTGAACTGCTGTGCTTTTCAAGCACCACTCTAATCTAGACTCTGGTTTCCAGCATCTACAGTCATTGTTTTTACCACAGTATTCTAAATGCGGCTGAACCAATGTCTTGTACAATTTTAACATGACTTGCCAGCTCTTATACTCAATACCCCGTCCAATGAAGGCAAGCATACTATATGCCTTCTCGACCACTCTATCCACCTGTGCGGCAACCTTCAGCATACAATGGACCTGCACTCCCAGATCTCTCTGCCCATCAACTTTTCCCAAGGCCCTTCCGTTCATTGTATAATTCACTCTAGAATTAGTCTTGCCTAAATGCATCACCACACATTTGCCTGGATTTAAATCCATCTGCCACTTTTCCACCCAACTCTCCAGTCTATATATATCCTCCTGTATTCTCTGACAGTCCCTCATGCTTTCTGCTACTCCACCAATGCTCGTGTCATCTGCAAATTTGCTGATCATACCAACAGTGCTCTCTTCCAGATCATTTATGCATATTACAAACAACAGTGGCTCCAACACTGACCCCTGTGGAACACCACTGGTCACCTTTCTCCATTTCGAGAAACTCCCTTCAACTACTACTCTCTGTCTCCTGCTGCTCAACCAGTTCTTTATCCACCTAGCTAGAGTATCCTGCACACCATATGACTTCACTTTATCCATTAGTCTACCATGGGGAACCTTATCAAACGCCTTACTAAAGTCCATGTATATGACATCAACAATCCTTCCTTCATCTATCAACTTGGTTACTTCCTCGAAGAACTCTATAAAGTTAGTAAGGCACGATCCCCCCACACAAAACCATGTTGCCTATCACTGATAAGCCCATTCTTTTCTAAATATAAATAGATCCTATCCCTCAGTAACTTCTCCAGCAACTTTCCCACCACCGACGTCAGGCTCACTGGCCTGCAGTTACCCGGAATATCCCTACTACCCTTCTTGTACAGGGGGACAACATGAGCAACTCTCCAGTCCTCCGGCTCTTCATCTTTATTTAAGGATGCCACAAAGATATCTGTCAGGGCCCCAGCTATTTCCTCTCTCTCGCCTCCCTCAGCAACCTGGGATAGATCCCATCCGGTCCTGGGGGATTTGTCCACCTTAATAACTTCTAGCCTACCCAACACATCTTCTCTACTTATGTCAACATGATCCAGACTAATCAAACTTCTATCTCTAATCTCAACATTCATCATGTTCCTCTCCTCAGTGAACACTGATGCAAAGTAATCATTCAGAATCTCACCCATTCTCTCAGGTTCGGCACACGGCCTTCCTTCCTTACTCTTTAGTGGACCAATCCTTTCTCTAGTTACTCACTTGCTTCTTATATAAGAATAAAATGCTTTGGGATTCTCCTTAATTCTGCTCGCTAAAGCTAATTCATGACCCCTTTTAGCCCGCTTGATTCCTCGTTTAACACTTGTCCTACTCCTCCAATATTCTTCCAGGGCCCATTCTGTTCTTAGCTGCCTAGACCTTATGTATGCTTCCCTTTTCCTCTTCGCCGGTCGTACAATTTCTCCTGTCATCCACAGTTCACGAATTTTGCCCTTCCTATCCTTTGCCTTCAATGGGACATGCCTACCCTGCACTATCTTTAACCTATCTTTGAAAGTACCCCACATCTCAAATGTAGACTTCCCTTCAAATAGCTGTGTCTAATCCACATTTCCGAGCTCCTGCCTAATTTTGATATAATTGGCCTTGGCTCAGTTTAGTTCTCTTCCCTTGGGACTACTCTCTTCTTTATCTACAAGTATTCTAAAACTTAGAGAATTGTGGTCACTGTTCCCAAAGAAATCTTCTACCACAACTTCTACCACCTGCCCTGGCTCATTCCCCAGTACCAGGTCCAATACGGCCCCTTCACTCTTCGGACTATTGACATACTGTTGTAGAAAATTCTCCTGGACGCTTCTTACAAATTCTACCCCATCCAGACCTCTGACATTAAGTGTATCCCAGTCACTGTTGGGAAAATTAACAGGATGTTTACCAGGATGTTGCATAGTATGAGGTATTTTAGCTATGAAGGAAGATTGGATAGATTGGGTTTGTTTTCACTGGAATTGAGGAGGTTGAAGGAATGACTTAATACAAGTTTCTACGATTGTGAATAGCATGGATAGAACGGAAAGTACGAGGCATTTTCCCAGAGTGGAGGGGTCAGTTATCAGGGGACACAGGCTCAAAGGTTTGGGGGGAAGTTTAAAAGAGATGTGTTTAAAAGAGATTAAAAAAGAAGGCAGGTTTTCCCACACAAAAGTTGGTGAGTGCCTGGAACAAGCTGCCAGAGGAGGTGGTGGAAGGTTGTGCGAAATAGTTATTTTTAAGACTGAAGGATAGTAAGCTGTAGTGTTCCCCATGGGTCAGTACTCAAGCCACTGCATTTTTATATGTATAAAGTATATGTATTTTCAAAACCTAGATTGTGGAATACAGAGTAGAATTTCAAAATGTGGGCATCTTTGTGGCAAACAGTGAGGGTAGTATCAGTTGACTGCACTGTAAAATAGATAGGCAGGCAGTATGGGCATGCAAGTGGAAAACAGAATTGAATTCAGAGAATTAGTCTCAAGAAACCTACCGATCTCTGCCTTGAACCTGATCAATGCTTGAGCTTCCACTGGCTTCTGTGATGGAGATTTCCAATGTTTCACTACCTTCCAAGTGAAGCTATTTCCCCTCAGATGCAAAAGACCTGAGTTTATCCTGAAATTGTGCCTTGATTGTCACCCCTATCTATAATATCCTATCTATATCCATCCTGTCACTTACTGTAAGAATTTTGTGAGTTTCATGTTACATAATTTCCCTTCCTACAGGACTGCATTCAATCTCTCTACAATTGATGGATCTGTGCAAAGCCCTCTATGGTAATCAACTCTCTGACAATTTAGTTCCATCCACACTGAAAATCAATCAATTCCTCTCTGTTAAGGCTCTGTTTCATCATGGGAGAGCAGAAGTGGAAAAATGTCTTCAAAAAACCACTACCTATTTAAATCATAATGAATTAATGCAGACAATGTTCATGTATACAGAGTTGTTCCCACTGATGTTCTAACATTGATGGTAACACTTTTATTTCATGAATAAACAACTTTCATGAGCATCACAAACTTTAAATGAACTTTAATAGTGCATTATTTTGTTAATGGAATTTAGCATTACTTCCCCCAAGTGGCATTCAATGGTGTTACCATCACTGAATCCTCACTATCAACATCCTGGGGTTACCATTGACCAGAAACTGAACTGGACAATTCATATAAGTATTGAGGCCAGTAGAGTAGGTCAGACACTGGACGTCTTGCAGTGAATAACTGACCTGTTGATTCTTAAAGCATGTCCAACATCTGCAAGGCACAAGTCAGGAGTGTGATAGAACACAGAGGAACCTCGATTATCCAAATATCAATTATCTGAATTTTGGATTATCTGAAGAGGTGTTTCCAACACTAATCACATCTTTTGTTTACGATGATTAAAAATGACCTCGGCTTACTGAAATGCTGCTGAGAACGGTCATAGACATCAATGGGAGTCCAGGCACCGTCTCCAAATGACTGACCTCCTGCCCTCTCTCTCTCCCCACACTCTCTCTGGAGTTCTACACAGGGTGTACACTCTGAACTGCCCTTCCCCAGATAATCTCCCCAACGTTGTCCTGTACAGGGCAAAGGAGCAACCTGTCAAAAAGTCGCAGTAAAAATGTGTATGTTGGTGCATGTGTGTTTATGGTATTTTATGACTCACCCTCTCCCCCCATCCCCGCCTCCAAGGCAGCAACAATCTTGGTGTTGGTATCCAGTCTGGCTGCCCTGGAATGGGGTGGAGGTGGAGGGGCATGACGGAGTGCTAACAGGGACAGGGTATCCGGGTAGAACAGGGGCAGGGGCGCGGATGGTCGGTGGGCACAGATGGGGGGGGCAGGGTTGGGGGGTTGTGGACGGGGGCACTTAGGGGTAGATGGGGTTGGGCGGGGGCTCGCAGATGGTGTGCTGCTGCCTAGTCTCCTGAACGGGGAGCGGACTTAGCAAGTGTTCGCTGTGTCAATCCCATTGAACTGATGGGTGGTGGGGGGGAAAGTGGGAGGCTTCAGCAATGCTGCTGGCCCCTTACACACAAGTGTGTGTCTGCTCAGAAACAAACCCTGAGACAGAGACAGAGAGCAAGGCAGGCAGAGCGAGGAAAAAGGAAACTTCAGAAAACTCCAAGCCCAAGAGGAGAGGCATTGAATCAAATAACCGAATAATCAATTATCCAAAGGAAATATGGCCCGCCCATCTCATTCCAATAATCGAGGTTCCTCTGTACTCCCCATTTGCCTGGGTTAGTGCAACTCCAACAGCAGGAAGCTTGACACCATCTAGGACAAAATAGCTTGCTTGATTGACACCACATCCACAAACATTCAGTCTCCACACCATCGATGCACAGAAGCAGCAGTATGTACCATTTACAAAATGCACTGCAGAAATTTACCAATGTTCCTCAGACAGCAGTTCTAAATAAATGACCACTACCATGCATAGGGGCAAGGGCAGTAGTTTCATGGGAACACCACCATCTGCAAGCTGCCCTCTAAGACACTCACCATCCGGAAATGGAAATCTAAAACCTCAGTGTTGCTGTGTCAATATCCTGGAACTCCCTCCATAATGGGATTGTGGATGTACCTAAACCAAATGGATTGCAGCAATTCAAGAAGACTACCTTCCTTCCTCACTACTACCTTCTCATTAGCAACTAGGGATGGGCAACAAATGTTGGACCAGCCAGTGAAGCCCAAATTCTGGAAGTAAATAAAACAACAAGTATTGAATAATGATATATTTTTACATGCATATGACATTGAAAATTGAACTGATGCAAAAATTAGTATAGATGAGCCAGTGTTGTGCTGTTAGTATTCAGAAGAATATTTAACTCATCAACTGAACTACACAGATATTAGGTGCGAAATAATAGCTAGCATTCATTTCAGGAAATGTTTGGTGCTTTTGAAAGTTTAAGAAATCGTTCATGTAATAATTATTTTCTGTTTTCTAAAATTAAAAACAAAAGATAGTAGCATTTATACGCTCAGGATGTTTCAAAGTGCTTCACAATAATTGAATTAATTTGGAAGCTTAGTCAGGGTAGGCAAGCACAACAGGCAATGTCTGACCAGCAATGTCTGGCAAAGAGCAGTGAGATGCATGACCAAATAATCCACACTTAATTCTGTTTTTGGGATGGATATTACCCAGGGCATCTGGAGAATTGCCCTGCTTTTCTTCAAATTTGTCATGAGATCTTTTACATCCACATGGATTCAATTTAATATTTCAGTGCCACATTGAAGTGACAGTCAACATTATGTACTCAAGTCCTGGATGGGATCTAAACTGTTTGACTCACAGGCAAGAATGCAATCACTGAGCCATTGCTAATATTTCTTAATTGAACAGTTTTCCTCAATTTGAAGATATAGACTGAGACAATAACTTAAAATCTCAGGATGATATCCTGACGGCATTGTGTGGGATAGAGTAATAGCAATAGAATAGTCACTGACGTTTAATGTTATTGCACTGTTTTATTTGATACCTGTCTTTACAGAAGGAGACACAAGTTTCAGAGACACAGAGCAAACAGCAATTTAGGGGCTAAAAACAATAAGGAAATGAATATTGACAGAGAGAGGAAAAAAAATTGTAGAAAGCAAGGGACTAAAATCTGACAAATCCTGAGAACCCAATGGTCTATAGTCCAGTATTCCAAAAAAGATAAACACCAAGATTATGGATGACTAGCTGTTATATTCCTAAATTCCTTGGACTCGGAAATGGTTCCATTAGATTAAAAGTTGCTAAGTATTGGATCACTTTTCAAAAAGGAGACAAGGAGAAAACATGGGACAACAGCTTATTTAATCTAATATCAATTAGGATAATGCTGGCATGTAGTACCAAGGGGGTCTTAACAATATGCTTAGAAAGGCATAATATACTTCAAACAGGTCAATACGATTTTACTAAAAGGAAAATCCTGTTTGACAATTTTCTTGTAGTTTTTGAGACTGTAATCAGTAAGGAAAATAAAGGGGAACTAGCAGATGCAATATACTCTGATTTCTAAATGGTGTTTGATTGGGTGCTGAACAGATATTGATAAGCAAGATAAAGGTTCATCATGTTGAGGATAATATATTTTTACAGGTCATTCTGCTATAAAGTGTATTTTGTTAACATGAATTCACTATAATACAAGTGATGAATTGGGGACACTGTTTCTAAAGTGCAAAGTTTTAAAGTGTGTATTGGTTATAACGTGATTCCGGCCCCATTGTTTAAAAGGTGCTGTGATTGCACGATTTTCTTATAACACAGGATTGCATGAGAACAGAACTACCGCATTATAGCAGACTGTATAGACAGAGGATCGGTTAGTGTACAGGAAGTAGAAAGTGGTAGAAACAAGACATCTTCAAAGTTGTTGGGATGTGGCCAATGGAGTAACAGATGATTGGTGCTGGACCCTGAGCTATTTACAATCTGCATCAGTGACTTAGATGAAGAGATGAAGAGAGTAATGTATCTGGGTTTCCTAATGACACAATGCTATGTGGAAAGATAAAGTAAAAAACAAAGTGGAAGGTAAAGAGCTTGCAAAGTTAAGTGCTTGGAGAACAAGGTAGCAAATAGATCTTAATGTAGGGAAGTGTAAAGTCATTCACTTTAGTTATGAGAATAGGAGATTTCTTTTAGAAAGGTATGTAACTTGTAAATATAGATATTTAAAAGACGTTGGTATGCTCAGACGAGGTATGCAGAATGATAGCCTGCAGGTGCAGCAAGCTTTTAGGAAAGCAAATGGCAAACACAAGTCCCCTTTATTTCAAGGAGATTAAATGAAGGAATAAAGAAAACTTGCTGCAATTTTATAGTGTTTTGGTGAGACCACATTTAGAGTACTGTGTGTAGTCATGATCACCACATTTAATTGATTATATCTTTGCATTGGAATCTGTACAGTGAGGGCTCACTAAATTAGTCCCAGAGATTAAAGATTTGTCTTATGATGAGAAGCTGCAAAAATTGGGTCATATTTGCTGGAGTTTGGAACAATGACAGGCAATCTTAGTAAAATGAACAAGATTCTGAAGGAGCTTCATGTGGTAGGTGCTGAGGGATTGTTTCTACCAGCCCAGGAATCTACTCAGAATCATTTAACACTGAGATGTGGAAGAAGTACTTCCCTTAAAGGGTTATAAATGTTTGAAATATTCTGCCCCAGAGGGTTGTGAGTGTCCATCATTGATTAGGATCAAGGTAGAGATAGACGGATTTTGACCTCTCAGGGAATCAAGGCCTTTGGGGAGCAGACAGAAAAGTGGAGTTGAAGCCCAAGATCAGTGAGGATAATATTGAATGGCAGAGCAAACAAATTGTTACTGCTGATCCCAGTTCTTGTGTTGAATTGAAGCAAGCAATTCACTTGTCAGACAAAAGTTTAAAAAATGAATTGTCTCAGCAATTCATTAAGTATACACAATGTTGCACAAAGATGCATCATTCATTTCAGTTCACAGCATCTTTTCCCCCTGCATTGATTCCTTAAATCTTTGAATAAGTGAAAACAGCTAAAAGAAATAATTCATCATGAGTGAATGCTCACATAATCACCAAGGAATAATACTAAATGAAGATTTTAATGAACATGCAAATAGATAAAACATATTAGCATACCTGATATTAGCAGAAAATTGCAAGATGTGTAAAAGATCAGATACAAATATTAATATAAAGTTATGCCTGCAGTCACACTTGTTATATTGCTCAGCAAAAACATTTATTTTCATATAATTCTATTGAGATTGGAAATTTATTGGAATATGAAGGCAGAAAACATAATAAAACATACTCTCTGCTGTCAGTTGAGGAAGCATTGGAGCTCAGTATCATATCTCTGAATCAAAAGTTTGTGGGTTCATAGTTCCATTCTGGAGACTAAGCACAAAAATCTAGGCTGAAAATCCAGCATATCACTGAAAGGTTGACGCACTATTGGAATGTCACCTTTCAACCTGTGGCTTTAAACTAGTGTCCTGTTTACATTTTCAAGTGAACGGAAAGATGTCATGGCACCTTTTTGAAAAAAGCAGGAAACCTCCCTCCAGTTTTGGCCAATATTTGCCCTTTCATTAACATCACTTAAAAACTATTAGTTGGTCATTTATCTCTTCAGTTTCCTCTGTGGAAAACTGGCTGCTGTGTTCTTTCTATTACAGGTGAATCTACATCGCAGTGTTTAAATGACTGGAAAGCAGGTTGGGATACCATGTAATGGACTTCATAATTGCAATTTTTTTCTTCATTATTCCTAATCTAAACGTTTAAAAATTCTATATTAGAGGTCGAGAAGATTAAGAAAGGATTCATAAACTTATTATTTGCAAGTTTCAAACTTGATTCTTATGTTGAAATGAACTAAACGCTCATTACGAACACTTAGCTCACATCATATCGAACAAAAATATGCACTACAGCAAAAAAGTGAAGAACTGCACATGCAGGAAATCAGAAACAAAAACAGAAATTTCTAGAAAATCTTAGCAGATCTGGCAGTATTGAAATGAGATTCTCGATAGGGAGTGGGGAGATGCAGATTAATGGTGATTTTGCTTAGCAATAGCCTCATTAACACTGAATCTTACCTCAGGTTTTTGTCTACCAATCACCACCAGGAAACTAGACAACAACAAATCCTATCTAGTCACTTATACGGCCAGCAACGTCTCAAGGCATGTTCCAGGTTGTCAGCTGCACACACATCATGCTAACAAACATTGGAATCCAACAATCAGAGTCGCACAGACTCTCATGACATGTCTCCAAGCTAATTGCAGAACACTTCTGCACTTTAAAGCTGCATTTTGGAGCACACCAGCGCCTATAATTACAATGCTGCAGATGGACACTTGTAGGGACACACATCCAGCTCACATACTAGAGCAGGCTGCATCTCTGAGCTACTCAATTGCCCTCTGAGCTTTCACTGACTTAATGCCTATGTGCATGCTCACAGCATCCCTGCCTTGTCTTTTAGTACGGCGACAGGCTGCTGGTCTTGCTGGTCGGCAGTCTTTTAGTAATAGGGCAAACATTTTAGACCAACAGGCAAAGGAGCAGAAATTAGACCACTTGGCCCATTGGGTTTTCTTTGCCATTCAGTCATGTCTGATAAGTTTATCAACCCCATTATCCTGCTTTCTCCAGCTAACCTTTGATCCTCTTGACAATCAAGAACCTATCTATCTCTGCCTTAAATATACTCAATGACTTGACCTACACAGCCTTCTTTGGCACTGGATTCCATAGATTCACTACCCTCTGACTGAAGAAGTTTTATTGTCAATTCCATTTAAAGGGTTTTCCCTTTATTCTAAACCTGTGTCCTTGGGTCCTAGTCCCTCCTGCTAATGGAAACATCCTCCCAATGTTCACTCTGTCTAGGCTGTTCAATATTCTGTATGTTTCAATTAGATCCCCCCTTATTCCTTCTAAAGTCCATCAAGTATACACCCGAGTCCTCAAATGTTCCTCACATGTTAAGCCTTTCATTCCTGGAATCATTCTTGTGAACCTCCTCTGGACCTGCTCCAGGGCCAGTATATCCTTCCAGAGGAATGGGGTCCAAAATTGATCATAATACTTGAAATGTAATCTGACCAGAGCAGTATTAAGCCTCAGAAGTACATCCCTGCTTTTATGTTCTAGTCCTTTTTAAATAAATGCCAACATTGTATTTGCCTGCCAACTCAACCTGCAAATTTACCTTAAGAGTTTCCTGGACTAGAACTCTCAAATCCCTTTGCACTCCAGACTTCTGAATTTTCCCCTCATTGAAAAAATAGTCTATGCCTCTATTCTTCCTATCAAAGTCCATGAACTCAAACTTTCCCACGTTGTATTCCATCTGCCACTTCTTTGTCCACTCTCCTAATCGGTCCAAGTCCTTCTGTAGCCTCTCTGCTTCCTCAATATTACCTGTCCCTCCAAATATCTTTGTATCATCTGCAAACCTAGCCAGGATTCCCTCAGTTCCTTTATCTAGATCATTAAAGTATAAAGTGAAAAATTGTGGTCCCAACACAGGGCCTTGCGGAACGCCACTAGTCACCAGCTTCCATCCTGAGAAGGACCCTTTTATCCTCACTCTTTGCCTTCTGCCAGACAGTCAAACTTCTATCCATGTTAGTACTTTGCCTCTGACAGTACTTTGCCTTTGCCTCTGCTTTTATCTTACTCACAGCCTCCAGTGCAGCACTTTGTCAAAGGCCTTCTGACATAACATCCAACAGCTCTCCTTAATCTAAACTGCTCATTACCTCCTCAAAGAGTTCTAACAGATTTATCAGGTGTGACTCCCCTTGATGAAACTATGCTGACTTTGCTCTATTTTACCATGCACTACCATGTGTTCAGAAATCTTATCCTTCACAAGGGACTCCAAAATCTTACCATTGACCTGGGTCAGGCTAATCGATCTGGGATTTCCTGTCTTTTGCCTTACTCCCTTCTTAAACAGGGGGTTACATTAGCAATTTTCCAATCCTCTGGGACCCTCCCTGAATCCAGTGATTCCTGAAAGATAACCATTAATGCCGCTAGTATCTCTTTAGCTATCTCCTTTAGAACTCTGGGGTGTAGTCCATTTGGTCCAGGTGATTTATCCACCTTCAGGCTTTTCAGTTTTTCCAGCACCTTCTCCACCGTACCCATCTCTACCCGCCGACTCTCTTAAATCTTTTGGATGTTACTCATATCTTCTACCGTGAAGACTGATGCAAAGTCCTTGTTCAGTTCCTCCGCCATTTCTTTGTTCCCCATTACTAATTCTCCAGCATCATTTTCCAGTGACCCAATGTCCACTTTTGCCTCTCTTTTGCCCTTTATATATCTAAACAAACTCTTGCAATCTTCTTTTATATTACTGGCTAGCTTACTCTCATATTTAATCTTCTTCTTTCTTATTTCTTTTTTAGTTGTCCTCTGTTGGTTTCTGTAGGCTTCCCATTGCCCTTTGCTGCATCATATGCTTTCTCTTTTGCTTTTACGCTGCTCCTGAGTTCCCTTGTCAGCCACAGTTGCCTCGTCCTCCCTTTAGTATGCTTCTTTTTCCTAAGGATGAATTTTTGCTGTGTATCCCGAATTACTCCCAGAAACTCCTGCCATTGCTTTCCTGCTGGGCTCCACTCCCAGTCAATTCTGGTCAGCTCCTCCCTCATGCCTCTGTATTTCTTTTACTCAACTGTAATACAATGGCCTCAGATTCTAGCTTCTCCCTCTCAAATTGCTGAGTAAATTCGATCATATTAAGGTCACTGCCTCCTAAGGGTTTCTTCACCTTAAGCTCCTTTATCAAGTCTGTCTTAGTGCACATGACTAAATCTAGTATTGACTGTTCCCCCATGAACTCCACCACAAGCTTCTCCAAAAAGCCAACTCGCAGACATTCCATAAATTCCTTTTCTTGCGATCCACTACCAACCTGATTTTCCCAGTCCATCTGCATATTGAAATCCCCTATGGTCACTGTAACCTCGCCTTTCTTACATACCTTTACTATCTCTGGGGTATCTTGTGCTCCATATCCTGACTAGTGTTTGGAGGCCTATACATAACTCCCATTATGGTTTATTTTAAATTTTGTGGTTCCTCGACTCTACCCACATGGATTCTTCATTATCTACGTCATTTCTTGCTATTGATTTAATTTAATTTCTTACTAATAAGGCAACCCCATCCTCTCTGCCCACCTGCCTGTCTTATCAATAGAACGTATATCCTTCGACATTTAGCTCCCAGTCCTGATCCCCTTACAGCCACATCTCCATGAAGCCCACCACATTATACCTGTAAAATTTCAATCTGTGCCACAAGCTCATTTACCTATTTTGTATACTGAGTGCATTCAGATACAACACATTCAATCGTGTATTGACCGGCCCTCTTCTCATCGCCATCCCTTTATCCAGTGTGCTTGAAGTTTGATTCCTAATCCTTTCCAAATACTCTATCCTATTTTGTGTTCTGGAGACTTTAATAACATCTCCTGAGTTCTCCTGTGTTTTCATATTTGTCAAGCGCTTCCACGCAGTTGAATCTGCCCCAACAGACGTTAACCTTCTTTGTTTCCTATTGGGAGTTTTACCCTTCCCTTCACCTCCCCTGCAGCGCCCCCCCCCCCGCCCAACTTTCTAGATTAAAGTCGTGTTGACCACCCTATTTCCCCTTTTCCCTCAAACATTGGTCCCAGCTTGGTTCAGGTGCAGAATATCCCAACAGTACAGATTCCTCCTGTTCCAATACTGATGCCAGTGCCCTATGAAATGGAAACCTTCTTTTCCGCACCACCCTTTTAGCCACAGGTTTACTTCCCTTCTTCCCATGTCCCTATGCCAATTTGCACATGGCTTTGATAGTAATCTGGAGATTATAACTCTTGAGGACTTGTTCTTTAATTTAGTTTCTACTTCCTGATAATCCCCAAACAGATCTCCTTTCTTAGGCTTTCCTATGTTGTTTGTCCCGACATGGACTACAACACCTGGATCCTCCCCGTCCCTCTCAAATATCCTTTCAAGCCAGTCAGAGATGTTCATTACCCTGGCACCAGGCAGGCAACACACCAAGCGAGACTCACGATCTGGCTCACAAAGGATGCTGTCAATTACTCTAATTATAGAATCCCCTACAATTACCATTTGTCTTTTTGCTTCCCCCTTTTGAATGGCTCCTGTACCACGGTGCCATGGCCTGATGAAGGGCTTTTGTCTGAAACATTGATTTTCCTGCTCCTCAGATGCTACCTGATCTGCTTTCCAGCACCACTCTGATCTAAACAGTTGGCTCATCCTCCCTACAGCTCTGTTCCTCATCCACACAGGGTGCTGTACAGCAAGTTGCTACGTCACTCTCATCATACCTACACCATCTGCTAGGAGTTTACATGGCAAACATACTGCATGTGCTTCAAGTAAACAGCTATGTCTTACGTCTAAGTGAAGTCCATGGAGATGTGCATCAGTCAGGAGGTCCAGAAACAACAGGTCACGGAAAGCCTCCAACCTCAAATCAGGAGCTTTGCCATAGTCAAAGGCCTGTCAGGATAGTCTTGGTCCAGGGGTCTGTGCCTTTGCAGTCCGGGCAGTAGGCCAGCATAGTGTTTCCATAGTGGGCCATCCAGGAGCTAGCACTAGCATAGTTGGGGTGATGTACATGCATACAGGTACTTCTTGTCTGGGGCTCTCCAGGTAAGTTGTTCAAGCGGGTGGGCTGCAGTCTGTTTGTCATGTCCCTCCAATATAGTCAAGGGGTAAGGAGGATGGGAGAAAGGGGCTGCTGCGATAGGAAGGTGATTCGGGATTAGGGGATTAGGGCTGGGAGGCAGGACAGATGACAAACTTGAAGGGAGCAACTGTATATGTAAAGGTAGCATCTATTAAAACATGGATGGGGCTGAGGGCATGTGGGAAAGGAGTCACTGACAGTAAGGATCATGCTGTCTTCCAAACAGATCAGTACATGCTTATGCCTGTCATGGGCACTTCATATACCAGCGGCTTGGGGGTGTGGAATGCTCATGATGGATTGAGTAGGCACCAGAAGAGATGCAATGCTTTTAGCGTTCATGGGAAGTGCTGTGAAAAAAGGGATTTTAATGTTCTGGATCTCACTGACACTTGAAAATGGACTCTGGAAATTAACCATGTAAATGTTTGCTGTCACTGGCTGTCACTCTGGAACTTGCAACTGCGCAGTGGTGAGAAACATTGATTTCTGCAACCACATCTGCATTTGGCAAGCTAAGTACCTTAACCTGGTTAGGGGAGGGGACTGCAAAACCAAGCAATGTGATATCCTTCAAAGGACGATAACCCTACGTATAGACCCATTCACTGTATAGGATACACATCTGCAGCCTCCTCTTCCTTGAAACACCTATGCATTTAGCCAAAGAGTGGTAAATCTATGGAATTTATTGCCACAGAAGGCTATGGAGGCCAGGTCAATGAGTATATTTGAAATAGGGATAGCTAAGTTCTTGATTGCATAGGGGATCAAAGGTTACGGGGAGAAAGCTGGAAAATAAGATTGAAAAACCTATCAGCCATGATTGAATGGCGGAGTAGACACAATGGGCCGAATAGCCTAATTTCTGCTCTATGTCTTATGGTCATTGGCTCATTGTGTGCTGTACACCTCCCAGGCCCAAACATTGTTGATCATTTCATTGGAAAATGACAACTTTTTTCTACTGAGACCACATTGCTGTACTAATATCTATACATCTGGAGAACTTTCTAAATGTGATGTTCACGTTGCACACAAAATGGTGCAGCAACTTCTCCATAGCACATCATGCATGCAAACTGGTATGTGGTCTCAAGGTGTGACAGTTACAATAGGAGCTACACAGAAACACAAATAGATGTAGTGACACTCTGAGCATGTTTTAACAGACGTGAGACTTTAATTCCAGTGAAATGCCACCCTTGTCTGTTTTTTTTTTATCAAGGTGCAGCTCAGGTTCTGTAGCTGGGTTGGAGGGAGCCTGTTCTGCAGTGGAGACCATTGATCTTGGAAGTTTTATTGGGTGACCCTGGAGACATTTGTGGTTAGAAGGTTCAATATGCTGAGTCTGTCCTTGTCAGAGAGAAGTACACACTCCCTGGTTTGAACTGTTTCACATGTGAGGTTGCAAGCAGGCTGGAGGAGAAAATGTCCATCAATCTCAAGAGTCTCCTGTTAGGAAATCTCTGCAAGGTCTGTTTATGTTTCCTCTTCCAGCTGGAACTGACCTGTGAACTGTAAGGTCAAGGTGGCCCATTCCCCATCTCCCTAACATTGGTGCTGAGGACCATTGACTAGAGCAATGGGGTGCAGATCTGTGTTCAACTCTAACAGACCCTGAGGATGCTGAACCTGGCTCTCGCTAGCAGCCATCAACCTTTCCCTGGAGGCAGCCAGCCAATCAGATGCCTGAGTCAACTGTGTCCCCATGGTGTAGTTGCAGTCTAGTACCTTTGGATTATCAAGGCCATTGTCTGCCACAAAACACTTGGTGTTTCTGTGTTCGCTTGTGCTGTGCACGTGCACCAAGCCTCTGTATGCAAACACCACTAGGTCCCCTCTTGCCTTTGACTGAGCAGGTGCTTGGTCTCTGGCAATGACCTTGAACGCTTCTTCCTTCACCTCCAGGAGTCAGCAGCAGAGATGTGGCAGTCATCTGCTCACCAGCATGTGCTCCCAACTGTAATTTAGCAAAGATTCCCAACAACGTGTTAGGATTTGAGCTGGGGGTGGTGGTTGGAGGTTGTTTGATGGGGTGGGGAGAGAAGGCAGCCAGTTAATTCTTCCCCTGGGGCTTCATTCTCAGAGATGCTGGAGGGCTATCCTTGCATGGCAGCCCACTTGACATTGAGACAGTGGACATACACTTAATCTGCAGGACAAAAAAAGAGAGAAACCATCACAGCCAAGGGTTATAATTGTATGCAATGAAAGACACTGAAAGTGGGGTTTATGTGAGAGCTGCTCTGAATGAATAATAGTACTTACTTACTTGGCTGACATGGATGAGATGTGCAGAGGAAGGTGGTGATAGTGGTAATATCACTGGAATGATTCAGAACCACAAGCTGGGACATGGGTTCAAATTCTACCATGGTAGATGATGAAATTTGAATTAAATAAAATCTGTAGTTAAAAGCTGGTACAATTGCAACCACTGTTGATTGTTGTAAAAAGAGATCTCGTTCACTAATGTCCTTCACATAAGGAGATTTTCCAACCTTACCTGATCTAGCCTACATGTGACTCCAGAACCACAGTAATGCGGTTGACTTTTAACTACCCTCTGGACAATTAGGGATGGACAATAAATACTGACTAATAGCTACACTTATGTCCCATGAATCAAATAAAATAAGGGGGAATGAGACTAGCTTGCCTCTTCACCACTTCATTGACTGGAACACCTGGGTACCTGTACGTAAAGTGTGTGCCAATTTTTCCTGAACAGTCATGACCAAGGAATAGGTGATGAACTGTGCAGGGCTATTCCAGACTCCCAGCACTTGGACTGGGTATGTATTGGTATTTTAAAGATGGTGTGGATGCCAGGAGTGTCCTTTTATTCTGGGATATTGGTAAGTAGCAAATTCTTTTGGCTACGGTCAGTGATAGAATTGAGGTGACCTCAAACTAAGGAGGTATCTTTTGGGTGTGGTAGGTGGTTAATAAGGTGAGTTTGGTGAGAAATATCAGTAGGTCTCACAGAGAGAAAACCTCCATAAAACTCAATTAAATTAACAATTAGACAAAAAAGTTAGATTTAGCCTGTAATTACAAACAAACATAAATGCGTAGACAAACTAAATAGTAGGCACTAATGTTAACAAGAAGGTGGAGTCTGAATGGTGATAAGTGTGTTGGGTGGGAGTGGGGAATAGAATTGTAGTTTAAAATCCTGGAAACCGAAACTTCTGGGCAGTCTGAAGTCAGAACAGTTTCTACTTCTTTACACTGAGAGAGTGTCAGTTTCCTTTCTATATTTTCCTTTAGAGTTCCTGCTTTCAGCTAGGTCATAACTTGTTTTAAGTTTCTCCACCTGCTCCATCTCCTCAAATCCAATCTTTTAGGTATATTAACCTCCCAGCATATTTCCATGGAATTTAAACTATTTCCTACAGTTAAAACTTTAATTCTAAGACTACCACAGGACGTTGTCACTGCTGTGGTCAGTGGTGTTCTTTGTATTTTGGTGTGCTGTCCAACATCTACAGACCAATATTACAGACCAATCACTGCTAAAAGTTTCCAGTATGAACTATGACACCCATGATGAAGTGTGAAAGTGTTTAATTCAGGTAGGACAACGGTAGATTTAAATACCTGCCAGAACTACAACTCAGTCTAATCGCTGTTTTCTCTGCACATGTTAAATTGGGAGCAACGTTAAAACCAATTAACAAGGAACGCATTAATGACCATCAAGGAGATTAACTATGTTAATACGTATTCATGTCTCTGTAATAAGTAAATCCTGATGTTGTCAAATAGCTTCTCATAAGAATCTAGACACATCCCCATTAAACTTAGATGCAAACATGTTAAAAATGGAATGTAGTCCTGATTAAAAATTCATTGATTTTAATTGTACAACCCATTTTTGGGAATTAGAACTCCTCGTGCATCAAAATATTATTTGAATGTTGAAAATATTTTTAGGTGAATAAAAGCCATCTGCACTCAGAGTTTCTGTAGAAATTTTAAAAAAATTATTATGGATTCATTTTTGAGTGGCCTGGTGTGCGTGAGTAGAGACAAGCCTTTAATTATTCATTATTCTGCTCGCCTAACTTCAATTTCCTGTAGTCTGTTATACAGACCTATTCATGTCTGTAATGATCCAAGGAGGCGCATCGGCCAGTCTTGCTCATTTGAATGAGGTTTTAGAACTCCAAACAGTTCAAACCTACAGATTTCAATCAAATGAAAACTCAAAGATACGCAATGGTGATTAACACAATTTGACAACATTTATTTACAGCCTGAAGAAAGTACAATAGCCTGTACCTACTATTGTGAAATGTTTACTTCATGTTTCACACTTAGCTGTCCTATTTTGATCATCGCACTTTAAAGAGCATTGAGTTAAAGAATCAAGTCAGGATGAGTAATTAGGAAACCAGACCAATAAACAGAATATGTATCAATTAAATGACTGAAAATATTTTCACAAAAGACTTTTCTGTCATTTTACTCCCTGTAACTGAAGACTGGGTCTATGATCTTTGACATCCTTCCAAACTAGATGCAAAGTCTGTTTGTGCCACCTGCCGAAAGCTATACTCAGTAAGCCCAAACCATCAGTAAGCAAACCCTTTAAACTATGGGGAAGTCTAGAACAAATCACTCAGCCTCCTCTTCATTCATTTATGAATTTTCATTCATGAAAAGTGCCTGAGATGTTCTTTCACCAGTGTAGCATACTGATTTGCATAATCAGTCTTCCACCTGATTTATGCTCTAACACTGTTGTGACAGATCTATGCCTTAAAGAGATGTATTTTGTCCAGTGTTTCTTTTGTGAAGAGAGGTTGAACAGAGGTAGCATGTGATCTGCTTCAAACTAATAAAGTAAACAGCTTGTGAGGCCTTTTTTTTAAGCATTGAACAACAGAAGCAACCTGAATGGGTGAGATCATGCTCCCACAGAATCAGGATTTTGAATTTAGTTTTCAGTAGCTGTTGGAATTGTGAAAGCTGCTACATTTCTATCTTTGCTATAGATAAAAGTTTGGGTTCTCTTCCTGCTGTTAGAGTTGCATGTGAGTCAATCTATTTTACTGACTTTGCCTTTGCCATGGGTGTGTTTATGGGATGTTACTATATTGGAACAGTTAATGAGCAGTTTATTGTTTTGTTAAGTATTTTGATAGCATTACAGTTACGCCAATTCTCTTTTATTTCTATTTTGTCTGTATTTTGACAGTGTGTTTTGTTTCAATTCTGTTTTACCAATCAAATTACATCCAGAATGCAAGGACTGGCACTTGCCTTTAAAATAAGAAAAGGTCCGGGTGTAGGCTATCTCCTTGATATGTTTTGAGGTGGTTTCGTTTGGTCCATTGAAGGGTCCCTTAAATTTAAATGAATGGGAAGTCTTGCACCATTGCTTGTTATCCCCTGACTTGCACTCTTTTGCTAGTGTAACCTAAATCAAGAATCAGCAGGCAAAATGCACTACCACAAGGAGACCAAAGGTCAGCTTGGAATTTGGTATGAGGCCTCATTTCAAACACTTGTTGGCATCTATCACGTTTCCAGAAATAGTGTGGTCAATTTTGTATAGTTTCAGGTCACTTGCCTGAATATCAATGGCTCTCAGATACATCCTTTGGGAACATGGGGGAGTATGTGGGGAGGTGGAAAGGCCACAGGAGCAGATGATGATAACGGATCGGACCAGCCTTAGGACATCTTGTGGAGATGAATGGAGTTCTCCTGTTCATATTAGTACAACGTCAAGCCCGAAAAAACTAACTTGATCGTGATAACAGCTTGGGCACAGTAAAATATTTTTGGGCCATTTTCTATTTTTGTAAATATTTCTTGCACAGATGTTGAGTATATTTGATAAAAAAGAACATGTTAGATGGATAATTTATTCAGTGAACTCAGTATCCAGTTTTTTTTACTTGATTTCAGCTTCTTAATATCATGATACTTACGACTGCTCTTTATGCACATATGTCCCTTAAATGGTCCCATCAGAGAGTGCTTAGGAGTCATGGCTGACTGAAGTCCTAAATGACAAGAAAACAGCACATGCAAATGGTGACACGCAAATTTGTTATACTTCAACTAAGCAATCCTGGTATCTGTTAATAAAAGTGTAAAAAAAAACACTCCCAAGTTTCCCAACTTATTGAAAATTTTCAATTTATCAAGCTGTTTGATTAAAGCAGCCTTTCAAGAACAAAATGTATTTCCGTGCCAATCACATCATTTTTCTATTTACACCAAAAAATGCTGTGACTCAGAAATCAATTGGAGATATGTGGATTTACACATTTCACAGCTATTACTGATTTACTGTAGCAGTACGTGATTTAATATTTATGCAGTTCAATTTTACCAAACCATATCTTCCAGCTTTCAATGTTTTTTTTTAAACTAGGAGCACTACATTGTCATTTTAAGGAGTGACACAAATAAGCTGTTTCTTAATGCTTCCTGTGTGTTTATGGATGTGCTTCCTTCCAGGACTGTTCCTTGCTAGAAGGCTGGTCATGGAAACACCCCTTTTGTATCCATGATACTGTAATGCTCACTATACCACATTTATAAATACTAAAATTAAGTTTAATCTAATTACGACTCAATAAATAAAGGGAGTGTTTAGCACTAACTTGTATTTACATAAAAATTGTAATACGCTAAAATGTTGCAAAGTACATGAGAGAAGTATTAACTATCAGAATTCAATATTGAACCATATCGGATTATTAGAGAAACAGCAGGTCTTTCAGCTTTTGAGCCTGCTCTACCATTCCAATCATGGCAGATCATCACTCTCCATTCCTTATTCCCGCACTATCCCCATGCCCCTTGATGTTATTAGCAACTATCTATCAATCTCTTTCTTGAGCTTACTTAATAATTGAGCTTCCTTAACCCTCTGGGGTACAGAGCTTTGAAGATTTACCTAATGAGGGATTTTAGAACAGAGGATCAATAATTTGGTGGGTTTGAAAGACTGTCTTGTAGCAGGAAAGAGAGAAGAGGTTTAGTAAGGAATTTGAGAGGTCTGGGGATCCCCATGCCAACTTTGGTGGTGGTGGCATTTAGTAAAGTGGCAGGAAAGTGGGTAGGGACCCACCTCTGTCCTGTACAAATCCATGTTGGAAAGATCAGGAGATGGTCTTCCGTCCCTGCAGCCAATTGTAGCAGCCTCATCACCTCACTCAAGATGTTATCTCAGTTTTGGATATGTAAAGCAAACAAATCATTGTGTGTTTAATTGCTAGTACATGGGAAGAATGATTCTTCGTTCAAATGCACAAAGATTATTAAATCATGAAGTAAGGACTTGGCAGACAGCCTACCGTGCCTTACTGCTGAATCCCCTAAGCTCCCCATTTCCCCACAGACACCACTGTTAAGATCCCCTGCCATTAATGCTCACCCCTTGAGTGGGACATGGCCTCTGATGCTTTACACTATGGCTGCAATACAACTTCAACAATGGCACTACTGTCCAAAATCCTTATAATTGGCCAGAAACACTCAGCAGTTGTGACCTCTGCACCCGGGGTCCTGATCCCAGGGAAAGGCCCACTATGGTCCTGTTGAATTCATGATTGACAGGTACTATCAGTGAACATTTTTGGAAAAAGGCAATGTGGAGAACTTAACAGTTCTCCAGGATGTCTGTGGAAACACCCATCACTGGCACAGGATTTCACCCTTGACAACCAAAGACACAACCTTCAATAGTGGAGTAAATAAATTGAAGGATATGCAAAAGGTTGGAATTTGTGGTGGATATAAAGGTGGCAGGATTTGAGGAGATTATAGTAAGATGACGTCATGGAGGGATTTGAAAACAAAACTGACAACGTCAAAGATCTTGAATGAGAAGCCATAAGTCAAAAAGCACAGAGATAATGGGACTTGGTGCAAATTAGGAACTGGACAGCAGAGGTTTCAATCAGCTGAAGTCTATGGAGTTTGGAAGATGTGATACAGTCCATAGCAGCATGGAAACAGTTAAGTCACAAGCTAATAAAGATTTGAAGATGGGAGGAAGATTGTTAAACAATCATTGCATTTCTACAGATGGTTATTACGAGATACAAAACAAATAAAAGGGGACATAACAGTGATGGAATCAGATTCAACAGGACCCTTAAAGGGGAATTGGACAGATCATAGAATTATTTGCATGAGATAGGGAAAAAGCACAACAGTAGCATTAATTGAAAAGCATGTTCAAAGAGTTAGCAAAGGTATGATGGGCTCAATAGTCTCCTCTTGTATTCTACGATTGTATTATAATGAGCACTCATCTTCAATTCAATGCTAGTCAGCAAAAAATCTTGCAATACATTTTATTAAAATTTTGAGATTCTATTTTAGAATCATGTTGACAGAACTGGGTTGAAATGTTCTGGTAATAATGAACATGTAAATGTGGGCGATCTTCCTTTTTTAATCAAAATATCCAGCTTTTTCAAGAGCAAATACATCATCATCACTGTGAAGTATATTCAGCTTCAACATATATCATTTAATTTCCTTATCTATATGTACTGATGCTTTGGAATATAATTGTTTTTGCTGATTATCATTGGAGGCAATCTTCAGAGATTTAGTCCAACAACATGGTGAAGTTGAATGAACATTGGTAGGTGCAACTATTAGGCAGCATATTTCATTGAAAGAAATAATTTATTTATGTGATGCCACTGGTAATTTATGTATAAATAAACAGTGGTAGATAAAAAGTGGAGAACTGTACAGCCATTATTCATAGAACAGCAGGCTCATGAAAGCCTCAAAAAATGTTATTAAAGGCCTTACACCTGGAACTCAGCAGAGTTTATAGAAAAACAATTGTCAGTCAGGTCACAATACTGTAATTTTATTTTACATCATCACAATAATTGATTATACTACATCCAAATTTGACAACTCATTCATTATGCTTAACATGGTAAGAACATTTGAAATCTGCTCTGAAAGTTGAAATGAAATAAGAAAATTCTTTGTTGTCTTTGTTTCTTGACTATCAATCTTGACTATCTCTCAATGATTATTTTTCTAGAACTTGTCAGTGAAGTCAGGATGAAAGATATTCCCAAAAGTGAAAAGGAGCTGCTTTCCTGGAAAGGGCTAAAAAATGACATAAATAAAGTACCCAATCAATTCAGTCATGCAAAATGAAATAATGATAATTTTTGAATGAATGCTTAGCTATCTAAAAGAGCATTCAATGGAGAGATCCAAGCTGGCGACGATTCAATTGGTCTGCCTTGCTGAGCTCTGCATCAGAACCTAGACAAAGTGGTGATTCACCCTCCCTTTCTCACCCATTGTGGTAAAACTCATTGGTTTTTGACCCCCAGAATTGCCAAATGTTAGTGTAATTGATTAAGAAAAATGACTGAGGGAAAAGGACAGCAAGGATTGCACCAAGCAGGGCACTCCCATGTTGCAACAGATACGTCAGCGGCCACAGCGTTGGCCTCCACAAACGCCCCAGGGGACTTACCTGTGGAGCCCAGCCTGGTCTCAGAATTCGTGAAACCCCAAGAGAAGATTGATTCAGTGATGGAGGAGACCCAGACTGGGCTGGAACTGATTTACGCCATGCTGCAGAAGCATGACCAGGAGATCCAGCGTCTTGGGCAGGGCATCGTGGAGGTGGAGCAGCAGACCGTGGCTTCTGAAACCGCGGCAGAATCCTTGGTGAGTCAGGTCCAGGCCCTGGAACGGCAGATATGGGCCTTAGTAGAGCAGGTCGACGATCTCGAAAATTGAGACCGTCGGAACAGCATCCGCTTGATCAGGCTGTCGGAACAGCATCCGCTTGATCAAGCTGCCGGAACAGCAACCGCTTGATCAGGCTGCCGGAACGGGAGGAGGAAGGTTAGCTTCTGGAGCAATGGCTCCCGCAGTTTTTGAAGCTGAAAGTCGGGGTGGGCCGGGTGCGGGTTGAGCGGGCCCACTGGGTCACAGTGCACAGGCCCGAATTGGACCAGCGCCCCAGACCGGTCCTAGTTTGACTGGTCCTAGCACTATAGAGATAAACAAATGGTGCTGGAAGCTTCTAGAGCACTGGGGAAGGATCCACAGGCTCTGACATACAAAGGATCAAGAATTATGTTTTTCCAAGACTTTTCTGCAGCTGTGATCCATAAGAGGAAGGCCATTGATGAGGTGAAAAGGAAGCTAAGGGTCTTCCGATATCATGGTTGGGTAGAAAAGCTCTGCTCAATGAATGTTTTTCCTCGTTTTTTTATATCCCATGCCAATGCTCCCTTTGATGCTGCCTTGGCAAGCGCTATGGAAGCTTCACAGTTGTCTTGGCTCTTTTATCTGGCATCATAGTGGCCTCTTATTAAGCTCGCCAAATTGCAGCTTTTGCAGGGAATGGGGGGAGTGTGGATTTTCCAGATTTTAAGAAATATCAATTAAGTTCCCGATTATCCTATTGGCTGATTGGGCTTGTCAGGACCTGCGGTCAATTTGGCTGGACATCAAGACCTCCCAGGCAAAATGCCCCCTCATTAATTTGTTGTTTATGGACAAGATGAGGACTGTTATGGACCATTGCAGAAATCCGATTGTCCTCAACATGGTTAAAGCATGACAATAATGCAACAAGGTGAGGGCAATTCACGAAAAATGTCCCCTTTTACTTCCATAGTAGGAATGTTAGGATTCCAGCCAGGATCGATGGATTCTGAGAGTTTAGAGGAGTCTCCATAATGGGAGATTTATTTGACGGGGAGGTCATGATGTCATTTGAGCAGTTGAGCCAGAAAGATGTACTATCTAGGAGGGATGTCTTTCTTTATTTTCAGATTATGGACTTTATACAGAAAATTACTAGATTAATAACGGTTAGTCCCTCTAAGTCGGAAGTGGAGAGGAGAGTACTTCAGTCCACCAGTACTCTCTCAGTTCGCACCCTCTATCATTTATTAGGATACAATCCAACAGGTTTAATTGGAAGCACACTAGCTTTCGGAGCGACGCTCCTTCATCAGGTGATAAAGGAGCGTCGCTCCGAAAGCTAGTGTGCTTCCAATTAAACCTGTTGGACTATAACCTGGTGTTGTGTGATTTTTAACTTTGTACACCCCAGTCCAACACCGGCATTTCCAAATCATTTATTAGGAGGTAGTGTTTTGAAGGACATTGATTGACTGTGCAGAATCTGGACTCAAGATGGGGGCTGGAGATCTCGTCAGAGGCGTGGGAGGATATGTGGGAGAACGTAAGGAAGATTTTGATTTGCAATAGGAAACAGGCTATGCAACTGATGATACTCCATGGGGGTTATTTGGCACTGAAGCAGCTTGCAAAATTTAAGACAGGAGCGCCCCCAATTTGCCCCAAATGTAAAATAGATATTGGCACTCTTACTCATTGTTTGTGGTCATGCCACAAGCTTCATAGGTATTGGGGCGCGATCACGAATGTTTTGGAAGGGGTCTTAGGAACTGAGGTCAAGGTAGATCCGGGGTCCCTCATCTTGGGTTTGCCAAATCTCCCCTCTTTGGATGCACTTGGGAAGAAACTGTTTAATATTCTGTCATTTTGTGCAAGGAAGAGCATCCTGATGAGCTTGAAGTCGGAAAATTCCCCAAGACTCTCAGGGTGGCATAGGTTAGTTATGGAGCACATCCCCCTGGACTTCCTTACAAGAATGGTGCACCAGAAAATGGAACTCTTTTATAGGATGTGGCAGCCCTTTTTGAACTATATAGATGCAGTCTTGTCGGCTATATTGCTCAGGACCTTTGTGTAGCCACGAGGGTTGCATCTACCCTGGGAGAAAGAATTCCGAACAAATGTGTATAGGCCAACTGAAGCTCCCAGTGGTGGGGAGCTTTGGTGGGATTGCGTCGAGTGTTGTAACTTAATTTAATTTGCCTTGGTTCAATTTGGTTTAATTTAGTTTTGTTGGATTTAGTTATTTATTGAATTGTAGTTTGCGTAGTTTTTTTCTTCTAAATTGTTTGTAGAGTAAAGTTGTTGTTTGTTTATTGTTATTGTTGTTAATAGTATAAGATTGTTATGCTCTTTTGTAGTAATTTTCTAATTTTGTAAAAAGTTCAAAATCTTTTTCTCAATAAAAATATTGACAAAAAAGGGCACTCAATAATATGAACAAAATTAAAATAATTTTAAATTGCAGGAATGCTGTGGTGACCCCAGCTACAGGTAATTTTCTATTGTTATTTCAGCTTGAAACAGAATAGAAACTGTAGAGATAGGAACAGGTGGCATGGTCAGATTTACATTCTCTTTGAGTCAAGCATTCTTGGGTCTTGAATAGAAGAATTGATCCATTTTAACAGTGCAGCAACAAACCAGTGGGAAGCTGGCATCACACATTGTACCTCCCTGAATTTCCTATTTATTATTGTTAAAACTGATAGCACAAATTCGAAGAATGCTTCTCAAAGTCAAAGCTTTCGGCCAATTTGATGGGAGACAATCATGAGCATCCCTCCAGAAATTAATCACTGGTGTTCTATTATTTCTTGAAACAAAATAAACTTTTTTTTAGAAAACTTTCATTTTAAAAAGATAGGATTGCTGATTATAACTAAGACACTCTTCTGAAATAAGGTGATCTATGTAAATAGATTTGTTTGTTTGGTAAGATTTGATTAATTAGTTACAGGCCTGAAGCTTCCTAAACAAAATTGCCTATTTCAGGGTGCTATCTACGTGATCCAGTAAGCAAATGGAGGCAGAGAGGTTCTCTGGTGAAATCTTGCAAGAGAAGTAGTGTTCACGATTTCCATATCAGAAGACATTCACTACATCTGATCAAAACAATAGGGCATGACCAAATATCACCTGTTTATGTCCACTTACCTTCTTGAAAATCACTACTACTTGTAATGAGAAAAAAATAGAGCTTGGATAAATAAAGTTGCTTGACCAACACAAAAATAAAAGTTGGGATAAATTTTGCTCCATCTGGAGAGAGGTTGGAAGTGTGGTACCGCAGGGGAAACCATGGTTCACAATCCCAAACACTATTCACTAATAATCTGACCTTGTGTATTTGGACCATAATCTCAAAAGATTCAACCAACAGTAAAGAGAATGCTTAAAGGCTTAATGAAGACACAAGATTGTGGAAGGAGGAGACAGGTACAGCACATTTCCATTTGAGGAGTCAGTGCTAAGGGGTTCATCAATTGAAATTTGTCATTAAAAATAATAGAAACAATCCTTATATTGGAGGTTTGACTGGAACATAACATCATTTGCTAAACCAAATGAGGCCATTGCTTCCTCTTATGGAAAATTCGCTTTGTAAAGTAATGGAAGATATTACGCGGATGGAAAGAGATGGATTAGTTTTGAATCATTTTAGCAGAAAGCTGGTACAAACGATGGTCTGTCCTGAGTTTTGTGCTGCGCATTAATGAGGCTGTTCTGTGCAACAATTAAGAACATCGATGCACTTGATGCTACATAACACACTCTCGCGTGATTTAAAAGATTATTTTAAGAAATCTCCCTTTGCCCACGTTTTTTTGTAATGCCGGCTAATGGATATGGTAATATGGTAAACCTATAAATCAAAATAAAATTTATTGTTAGGAAATGTTTTTACAGTACTGAATTTCAGGAGCTGATGCTGAATAAATCCAGGTTTTTAAAACTATAAGAACTTCAAAGTTGCAGCTCCGTTATAAACTTGATTGTGAAAACAATCCTTCACATCTGAACTTTATCAATTCTCAATGTTGCATTATACTGAGCAAAATTTTGCAAATTAACTCACGTTGAAAAGTGAATATCGTTTCTCTTACCCTTTTGAGTTGATGTTATTTTCTTACAGTAAGGATTTATACACTTCCCTGCTGCTGGCATCATGTTACAGCAGGATTGTATATGGACAGTGGAAATAACCAATCAGATACAGGTTACTGTGGGGCACGCTTGACATTTGACCAATTAGAAAGTGCTGTGGGCTGGAATTCTATTAGATGTCACGTTCATCACCATGCCAACGCCGAGTTGTCATTGATCGTCTGGTTACCGAACGCAAATATTCACATTGCGCAAAGTTGTTATAAATCAATGTAATGAAACACAGACAGAACCTATCAGAAAGTACTGGGTCATTTATTCTAACACTGATACTTAAACTTCACTTCAACACCTTCCAACCTGTGGGACCGCAGTTGGCGATAGGAGCAGAGAGTGGCCGCTTGTTTGGACTTGTCCCCCGATGCACCATCGTGACCTGTCCAGAAGCGCCGGCAGAAACTTGGCTCCCCAAGAGAAATTAGATACTTTTTGTTCTTATTATTAAATTACAGCGAGGAGCGGCAAAGCATCTGAGAATATAACAGCTCAACTAAGAGTATGGTGAGGGGAGGGAAAGCTGGATTAAGGGACACAGACCGGACATGTATACAGGAATAACATTAGAAAATATTGGAAATACTCATGCAGCAGGTAGTATCTGTGGAGAGAAAATAGTTCACTTTGGGTTAATGATTAGGATTAATATTCACGTGGAGGTAAACACCAACATCAATATACAACATTGAAGCAACCTTATTGTTCCACAATACTATTCCACAATAGTATTTATCCTCGTAAAAAAAAGTACATAATAACCTGCTCTTTTCTCATGACCCTTCATTAAGAATGAATGTTGAAATGCTTTCTGAAGTTGCCACTAATCCTGGAGGTGATTCCCATAGATTCACAATTCTGTAAAAATGTTTCTCCTATTCCACTATTCTATTCTTTGTTCTAAATCTCTTAAAATGTAAGTTTTATCTTTGGTCTTCTACTAGAGCCCCCTCTGAAGTGTAGTGAAGACATCCTCTGTTGAGTTTATTAGATATCACCTAGATGGAAAATTATTTAACCTCATTTGCCTCCATACCAAAATTAAGCTGTCCACCGTTGAAATAAATGACAGTTTGTGGATGATTGCAGTATCAATGTCCAGTCTGTATCAGATTTAAAAAAAAACATTTGAATAGGAAAGGTTTAGAGGATTATGGGCTAAACAAAGGCAAATGGGACTCATTCAGTTTAGGAAATCTGGTCAGCTTGGATGAGTTGGGCCAAAGGGCCTGTTTCTGTGCTATATACCTCTATCCGTTTAAAATAACAGCCTCTTCTCATAAAAGCACACTGTTCTGTATCACTCCTAACCAAGTAGGTCCTTGGATCCTGTTAAGAAAAGGGGAAATTAGTGAATAGTGGTTGACATTTCACTAAATGGTGCCAGTGGTGTGCATCATTTTCTACCACAACAACAATAAGCAATCCAGTGGACCTAAGAACAGACAATTACAGTAAGCACAGGAGGAATAGTGGACATTTACATCTTCAAAGATGTTTCAGCTTTAAGAACTAATCACACAGACAACCTGCATCTGCAGAACCTGAAAAGATTCTAACAGCCTGCAAATATATTCTTGGAAAAATCAGCAAGTAGCCTTCAATGGTAAAACCTTTTATTTCTGATTTGGTAAGAAGCATGGAATGCAAGTGTCAGCTGGAAACAGGTGACACCTGTCAGTTACAGATTCCAACTGGCAGTGAGGATCTGTAGGAGTAGTCCAGATCAGAGGTTCAGTTGGTAAAACAAACTTGCATTGGACACATTTGTATAAAGTTAAACTCCTTGTTGGGCAAGAGGAAAACTTTAATGTTGCAAACGGGCTGAGCAGGCTAGATCAAAGGGATTACTTATAGACCACAACTATGGGATACTGAGCCGACGCCATGAGGAGCAGTTACAGCAGGAAAATCAAGGATGTAGAAATTATTTAACTGTGATTGGAGCACTGATAGCAATACAAAGCCAGAATTAAAGTGACAAAGGGACAGTTTAAATGCCTGATCAAAGTCTAACAGAAGAAGATAATAAGATTATTGAAGCTGCAATAAGAATAGAGGTGGAGGGCTTAATTTAAACCGCAATAAGAATGGAGGTGGAGGGCTTAATTTAAATGGTGGTCAGGTAAGGAGAAAAGGATTAAGGCTGCAACACCAGGCTTTATTTGGGACAGTTGTGGAAAAGGATGTGCATTGTTTATGAGGCGATGAAAGGTGAGAAACCATCCATTTTGTCTGTGATAAGGCCAGAAACCTTTTTGACTGCAGGAGGCAGGAAATGTACATTTTAACTGCAAAAGAAAGAGACCATTCCAAGTGAAGAGTACTGAAAAGCAACATTTTTATATTTCAGAATTTAAAGTTTGAAGACATTTCTATATTGAAGAACTAAGAATGTACTTGGGAATACAGATAACACAACATTAAGAATATTTTTAAAATATCCTTTAAAGAAATTGCAGGAGAAATAATGTTGCCTGGCTGAGTTGTCATTGCTGAGTTGAGCCAAACAATACACAAGTTCGGACATTCCTAGATAAACAGTTATAAAATATAGATACAGATCTTTCATAGCTCTGCTCTCCAGCTAACACTGTTCATTCCATGTCTTTAGAATTTTTATACCAAATAAACTAATGAATTTTGTTGCTCTCCTGAGATAAGGTTGTAATTCTCTCCTCAGGACATCCCTTTCTGCTTCTAGGACAGGCTTTCTCCAAAGTCAAATCTTTGTACTATATTTAATCTGACAAAGACTCATCAGTAATTCTGACATCAATTCTGTATCAGAAATTCTGATTGCAAAGCTCCATAGTCTCATTTTTCCGCTAGTCTGCAGAGCTAATTAAGAAAACTTCACGGATTTCCTGGATGCTTCACTCTTCTGTTAAATCTTCCTGTTTCAAGGATGCTATTTGTTCTCAGATTAAAGTAATTGTCAAAAGCTTGGATAGATTCATTAGAAGTATCTGTGTCTTCTTTAATGTCTTGATGAACTATAACTTCATGAACTGTGGGTCCAATTGCATTCAATAGTACATGTATTTGTTCAATTCATGACTTAGTGACTAGTCTGGAAGCTGTAATGTTTAAGACAAGAGCCTAGTTTCATTAAGATACATAAGTGGTTTCCCTTCACCACTGTGAACTCAGTATGTTTAGACCCAATTAGGCAAAGAGAATTCATGCAGTTTTTGAACAAAATAAAATGTAATTCTGCAAGTACAAATTCACCCCACAAATTTATGAGTGTGTGTGGCAGCACAGCACCCAAAACACAAGGTGGTAATTGTTGACATTGCAGCACATGCAACATTTGATTTAATTTACTATAACATGATGGTCCTACCATTGGTTGAGTTTAAATGCCTGGATGCATGTTGGAATTATCTAATAATTTGGCAGGTTAATGAGTCTTTGATTAATACAATTGCTTAAGAAGCCAAATTATATATAAACAATTGAAATTGCATAATTTCATATGACTTTTATTATTATGTTTACTCTGATTTTATCTTTAGGTCCCTTAAACTGTAGTAATGCCTACTGCAGAATGGTTCCATCAGCCCCTGCAGGACTTTGTTCTTTTGCCCATGCGACTGTTCTTAATATGTCAGCTTAGCAGATCACAGACCTGTTGGAGGTGCAAAACCAATGTTAAAGCACTTACATTGTCAATACAGCATTAACTTGGAGAAGTATACATGAATATACTACAGTTATTGCAAATAAAGATATTTTGAAATTTGCCATTTTCACAAAGAAATCATTGCACTTTTTGAAACTGTCCAGTTCGATATCTGTTGTGAAATTGTAACAGATAAATTACTGTGCTGAGTTTGTGTAACAATGTCATGTTTTCTAAGAGCTTTGTGGTATCAAGACTGATGGATAGTGAACATAGCACAGAATTGATAGCTTTTAGGACAGCTTAAATTGTTACCATAGAAACAGTCTCGGTAATCACAGTACTGACCGTCGGAGGTAACTGCGTGTGAATTTTAGATGCACTATTAACCTAAACAAAACGTCACTGGAGGTCAAATATTACCTTAAAGACTTTGATCTTTTGTTGTGATTTGCGTATTTGTATCTGATAGCTAATGAAAATGATATATATGTATAAATTTGCATCAATTATAACAGCTAATAAAAATAAATACTTTTTTCAAACTATGTAGTTAATCATAATATGTAAAAAGAAATGCTAAAATGCTACATTTACTGCTTACATGTATGTTTTCTAATATTATTAATCTAATTATTTAGGAAAAGGATAGAATAATGCATTGGAGTACCATCAAGCAGAATGACATGAAGGAAGGCTGAAAATTGATCCTCATTTCAATTATTTCTATTAATCAGAATTGTGGTGAAATGGAGAGGCAAGCCAACCACCTCCTACAGACACACATACACTCCTACAGACCAATATACTTACCTAGATGCTCTCTCAGACACAAGCTTTCTCTCATACGCTCACACATACACTCCCACACTCACACGCACCCTCTCACAGACTTATACCCCTTTACACTCACACTCACATACTTACACACACTGTCTCAGAGAGACACACACACACACACACATAAATTTGTGGGGTGAATTTGTACTTGCAGAATTACATTTTATTTTGCTCAAAAACTGCATGAATCCATGTATGATTCTATAAATCAGTTTATTAGATTAGGATCAGTCTGAACATTGTGGCACAGACAGCCTCACACAGGACACCTCACACCTTAAATGCATTATCTGGGCTGACATGACACCAATTGTTAAAGTTCACTTGAGAATGTAACTTTCAAAAAAGTTCTGCAATTTACATATGAAAGAACTGAAACCAACGTGTTCATTCAAAAATATGAGAGACTTAACAAACAATCCAGGTGTTTTTCAATATATAATTCAGTTACATCACACTGTAAACTTTAGGTATAAATTCTGTCTTACAATCTTATACTCCACAAGCAGCTGATGAAGGAGCAACACTCCAAAAGCTAGTGCTTTCAAACAAACCTGTTGGACTATAACCTGGTGTTGTGTGATTTTTAACTTTGTCCACCCCAATCCTACACTGGCACCTCCAAATCTCATCTCATTATGGTTAACGAATAGAAGGGTTATAGTGAAAGCTATTCATGGACCGTTGTGACTGAGATTTAAGTAACTCACTCAGAGTGTTTGAAGCAGATTACAAAAGTTTCAGTACCTAACATCTGCACAGATGTAGCCACCATTGTAAAACAGTGGGGAATAATGAGTTTCGAGAAGATTTGTAGCTCAGGTTGAGGTTCTGGATGTAGATTTGTGGGGACTAATCTCAGATACAAACTTGCATGTTACAGTTCCATCATTACCAAATTAGAGAACAATCAAAAGATGACCAGCCACTTAGAAAAATAGCAGATACTCTCTGAAAAATGCTGATCTTTCATATGAAAACAAGAAGTTATATCTGTTGCGTAAGTTATTGGTTCTGACAGGGTAAATGCTGAAGTCAGCATTAAACTCCACCTCATCTGATGATGTCATAAGGACTTGGTTGGGGAAAGGCAGAAAAATACTGGATTTCAAAGGCGACAGGTAGCCAAGTAATGCTTTGTCATTTTCTTTGAATAAAATCTGTCTCTATCAATGTAACTTCTACCTGATTGCTGTCATACAATAAACTGATCTTGTTTAAGACAAGAGCTACTTTGCAATAGACTACCTTGTAATTTTCCTGTACTACATCAGACAAACCAGGCTCCGTGGATCCAATTCTAAAAGGATGGTGGTGGCAAGTCTACCTATGATGACAAAGCGTCTAGCTAGCTCATATAAATGGTACCAGAGGTAGAGTTCTGAAGATTTAGTTTAGTATCACTTTTGAATTAAGTAGTTGGGATATTTTCATTTGAATCAGAACAAATGAAAGCATAAATACATGAAAACCCCAAAACTTAGTCAAAATATAAAAGTCAAAAGGTCAATTTCTGCAGTTGGGGTGGATAAGAGGGTGGAAGGGGACAGGGTGGGATATCTATTCCCACAAAATACTTTATGTCAGAAATGGTAGATTCTCATTTTAAATACTTACAATTCACAATTATTAGATTTTTAATTTAAAAATTTAATTTTGACCAGGCACAGGGACATAGGAGCAGCAGAAAGTAAATAAGCTCCTTGAGCCAGTTGAGATTTTTGCTGTCTGTCACCTAACCCCAGTTATCCACCTTTGCCTAATACTTGAATACCAGTTGCTTTCAAACAACTATCAATCTCAGGTTTAAAATTGTCAATTTATTTAGTATCCATCACCAGTTTGAAAGTAAGCTATGAACTTCTCACTTTCATTTGTAGAAATATTTTCTAACTACTCCTGAAAGATCTGACTCCAAATTTGAGATAACACCCCTGAACCAACATGCAGAACTAATTTATCCCAGCTAACCTGTTTGTTCCCCTTAATATCTTAAATCACCTTTTAACCATATGGAGTCCAAATCTTTCCCCTAATTTAACTCTTGAAGCCTGGATATAATCCTGGTAAATCAATGCACTCCCTTTAAGACCAATATATCCTTTCTGGAGTTAAAATGCTCCAGACATGGTTGTGATATCTTTTCAGGACAAACTAAAATAGTAAACAACACAAAGAGGGTCAACCCCGAATTAAACCTTTTTTTCAATGACACATAGAATTCAGATGTACAAATAAGGTGTATTTAAGCACTTCTTTCCCTAATGAAAATATTGAACAATTTTTTAACATTCCATAAAACTCATAAGCATTTCTCATTTTCAATTTATTTACAAATATAATAAACATTGATTTCTTATTCCTAAAATGATGCCTCTTTTCTGGATTCAAATTTTCAGAACTTGAGAAGAGGACCTTGCCCACTTTTGGAAATTTTCTCTAACAATGATTGATTTTTCCTTTCATTGGAGTCTGTTTGACTCTGATTCAGGCCTGAACTGGTTACAGTCACAACTTATGGTGAAGTAACAATTGATAGTCCACACTTATTCCAACTACCCAAATCACCACACTCATTTGATTCTTGTCAACTCTCTTTTTCTTCTGGAACCTCTGAAGTATAAGACATGATTAGCATGTCCAAGCCCAGTCTTTCCACTACCAAGCATCATGACTAAGTAAGTGATGATTACATATTTCTTGTAGCAACCACTTATGATGTTTCTTTTTACCTCAACCATTTGGTTCAACTTAAGATTCCTTTCTCCCGCTATCTTTCTCTATTGTGACTCCCTGCCTGGATTGTTTTTCTTCTACTGACTGTGCTAAGTATGGCTTTAGCAAAGAAAAAAATGTTCAAGTCTGTCTTCTAAGAAACAATACACCTGGCATCCCACCAGTAGTAGTATAAGATGCGTTATGATACATAAACAAAAAAAAATTGTCAGCTTATGATTCAGAGATGTCTGACATTTTTCCCAGTTTGTAACTGCCATTTGCTTAACGAGAACACATCACAACATGTATTGTGTACATTCAAAGCAAGATGAAATCTTGCAATTCTAGTGTGTTCTACCCTGTTCATCTTCACAAAATTTGAAGACTCTTGAGGCACAGTGGCTCAGTGGTTAGCACTGCTGCCTCACAACACCAGGGACCTGGGTTCGATTCCAGCCTCAGGCTACTGTCTGTGTGGAGTTTGCACATTCTCCCCGTGTCTGATTGGCTTTCCTCCGGGTACTCCAGCCTCCTCCCACAATCCAAAGATATGCAGGTTAGGTGAATTGGCTATGCTAAATTGTCCCATAGTGTTTGGGGATATGTAGGTTAGGTACATTAGTCAGGGAAAATGCAGTGCAATAGGGTAGCGGAATGGGTCTGGAAGGGGTACTCTTCGATGGGTCAATGTCAACTTGTTATACCAAATTGCCTGTTTCCATAGGGAGTTTATGATAAATCTAATGTCCACATTATCAGACAGAAGTTCGTCTGGGAGCCCATGAGCAGCAATCAAACTATGCAAAGTCTCTAATACAATCGTAGAATCATACAGCATGGAAACAGATGCTTCAGTCCAACCAGTCCATGCTGAACATAATCCTAAACTAAGTTAGTACTGCCTGCTCCTGGCCTATATCCCTCCAAACCTCTCCTATTCATGTGCTTATCCAAATGTCTTTTATATATTGTAATTGTATCCACACCCACCACTTCCCCATGACATTCATTCCACATGCCAACCACCCTGTGTGTAAAGATATTGCCCCACATGTCTTTTTTAAATCTCTCTCTCACCTTAAATATATGCCCCCTGGTCTTGAAATTCCCCATCTAAGGGAAAAGACAAGTACTACTAACTGCATCTATACCCCTCATTATTTTATAAACTTATATAAGGTTGCCTCTCAATCTCTTTTGCTCCAGTGAAAAACCTTTCTTTACAACTCAAACCTTACATGCTTGGCAACATCCTGGTAAATAATTCCTGAACCTTCTCCAGCTTAATAATATCCTTCCTGTAATGGAGCGACCAGACTGGACACAATATTCCAGAAGAGGCCACACAAATGTCCTGTACAACCTCAATGTGATGTTCCAATTCCTATATACAAAAGACTGAGCAATGAAGGCAAATGTACCAAATGGCTTTTTAACCACCTTGTCTATATGTGACACAAACTTCAAAGAATTATGTACTGAATTTCTCGGTCCCACTGTTCTACCACAGTATCCAAGACACCACTGTTAATTGTATAAGCCTTACCCTTGTTTATTCTACCAAAATGCAATACCTCACATTTATCCAGATTAAACTCTAAACGCCATTTTTCAGTCCATTGACCCATTTGATCAAGGTCCGTTTCTAAACTTAGAAATCTTCTTCACTGTCTACTATGCCACCAATTCTAGTGTCATCCATAAACTTGCTAATCATGCTTACTGTATTCTCATCCAAATCATTTATATAAATGACAAAGAAAATAGGACTCTGTGTTGCTGGTTGTTGTTCAACCCATTAGAAACACCTTAACATGCTTCAAATGGCTGTCTAGCACAACGAAAAGCTGCTGCCCTTCAAATTCTGCAAAATCAAAGACCTGCCTCTGCCACATTCTAATTGGCCAATTCCCCATTTCAAAAATATCAATGGCAACTTCTTTCTATAGTTTAACTCTACACCATTTCACTGCGCCTCTTTGTCCTTATCAAACCCTGGCCTCTAAAGATGACTTCTTGCTAGACTCTGATCATGAATATTACATAGCAACTGTGATCTATACCTTTCCTGAATTACAACTCTGGCTCCTTACATAACACATTTATCATCTCAAAACCCATTCTGATGGAGAGAAAAAAAGGTCTGATTTCTAAACCTCGTATTATGTTAGCCAGCCATTTGTGATATAGTTGATAAGTTGTGCTACCAATGTTATCTGCTGTGACTGTCAACACATCTTCTCTGCTAGATTCTACTTTGTTGGAGATGGAAATCTCGACATCACATCAACATTACAATGGCCGTCCAATCCTTTGTATTTCAGAGGTACTTATAAACTGACCAAGACAAAGGTCAACATTACATTCTGGCTGTAGCTAAAGTGGCTGCTGTCAGTGGCTAAAGTGAGAACCAACAGCGGTTTAGATTAGTTTACTTACAGTGTGGAAACAGGCCCTTCGGCCCAACAAGTCCACACCGACCCGCCGAAGTGCAACCCACCCATACCCCTACATTTACCCCTTTAACCTAACACTATGGGCAATTTAGCATGGCCAATTCACCTGACCGGTCATCTTTGGACTGTGGGAGGAAACCGGAGCACCCGGAGGAAACCCACGCAGACACGGGGAGAATGTGCAAACTCCACACAGTCAGTCGCCTGAGTCGGGAATTGAACCCGGGTCTCTGGCGCTGTGAGGCAGCAGTGCTAACCACTGTGCCACCGTGCCGCCCACAATGATCAGTTTTGAAACAATGACCATACAAGTCATTTTGTATCTTACTCCAAAAATCATAGATAATACTTGATTTTCTGAGAGTAATTTCTTTGGTCACTAGCATTGAGGGTGCATGAAGAAAATGTGTTCAGTCTCTCCTCACCATTATACAACACGCGAGATCACAGTATCTACTCTATTTGGACTCTATATGCTGGCTTAATCTTTTTGTCACGTTCAACTTTGTACTTACACCTTGGATAACTGGAACTGACTAAATTTGATGTTGCTACAAATAAAAAATACATTTATTTTACGTGAGAAGTATATTATGATACTGAATATACATTCTTATTATTCTGCAATTTTCACAGGATATTATATGTACCAGAAGAAGTGCATATCAATATATAACATGGTTCACATGATGCTGCACTATATTTCTGCATCAAAGCTGATCCAGAATTTATGGTGTTATTTTCCTTGGTGTTAATTTAGCAAATGTAGAAACAAGTTCCTTCTGGTCAATATCTTGTGCTGTTTCATGTCCTGTTCACAAGGTGGATAGGTCAACTAGTCTTTCTTGTGTCATTGAGGAATGAATGCATTTTTTGATTGACTTTGGCTTGGATCACCTCAGACCACAGAAACAGGGAAGGTTATAAGTGGAACAGAATAAATGTATTGAAAACATAGCTTATATTTACAAAGTTCAATAAATCTCTTGGTGGTGTATGCATTCTAACTTGTCTTACAATGGCTCGCAAAGTGCTGTACAAATTTGTGGCATTGCTGTCTTTTGCATCCCCATTGCTCCAGTTTGAAGCAATTTTTAATAATTTCCAATGATGTACACAGAATCAATATGATGCATCTGCGTAATTCATTCTTCAACCAACTGAATTGCTGTTTCAAGGACTGCAAAATGAAAGTTCATTTTAAATTTTTTCCTGGAATTCTGAATAGGCTGATTATCTGCTTAATATGCAATCTGTTTCTCTTTCTCTTAATATAGAAATGATTCAAAGTATATTAGTATCTTCAAATCCTCAGCAAGTTCACTTGCATCTCCCAAGATTTCTTTCATTACTCTGGAGCTACAAGAAACACCTTGGTTTTGCCCATGTCCTGAAGATCATAAGGCCATAAGAAATAGGAACAGAAGCAGGCCATACAGCTGCTCGAGAGTGCTCCACCATTCGTAGGATCATGATTGATCCGACATTCTTCATGTTCACTTTCCTATCCCTTCCCTGTAACAGTTGATTCCCCTACTGATCAATAACCTATCACAGCCTTAAATACTGTATACACAAGGGCTCTACTCCTACAGCATTCTGCGGTAAAGAGTCCCAAAGACATTCAGCCTTCTGAGAGGAGAAATCCCTCCACATCTCTGTCTTAACTGAGCATCTCTTTATTTTGAGACTGTGCTATTTGGTGCTAGATTTTCCATTTATCCCGTCAAATCCCTTAAGAATCTTTTATGTTTCAACGAGATCATCTCTTATTCTTCTAAACTTCAGTGATTCAAGTTCCAATCTGTTTAGCCTTTGCTCATAAAACAATCCTTCTATATAGGTCATCATGTGAGTAAACCTTCTGTGAACTGCCTCCAATGAAATGATAGCTTTCCTTAAATAATAGGATGAATACTGCTCACAATATTCGAGATGTGATCTCACCAGTGCCTTGTAAAGTTGCAGTAAGACATCCCTACTCTTATACTTCAACCTCCGTGAAATAAGGGCCAATATTCCATTGGCCTTCCTGATTACCTGCTGGACCAGTGTGCTAGTTTTCTGTGTCTCATGCTCAAGTACCCCCCTAAGTCCTGTTATGCTGCAGTTTTCTATAGTTTTTCTCCATTTAAAAAATACTCTGTTCTTCTGTTCTCTCCTCCTTCATGAACAAATTTGCATTTTCCACCTTATACTCCATTTGCCAACTTTTTATCCACTTACTTAACCCATCAAGAAAAGCAGAAAATGCTGGAGAAACCTAGCAAAATCTGTTCCAAAGAAGAGTCATTAGATTCAAAATGTTAACTCTGTTTCTTTCTTCACAGTTGCTTCCAAACTGCTGAGTTTCTGCAATATTTTCTGTCTTCAGCATCAGCAGAATTTTGCTTTTAGACAAAGTCCTTTAAAATGGATTACTGAAGCCACTAATGGTGCATTTCTTCTCTTCTTGGCAAGCATCCTTTTGTACTGATTTGTTGAGATTTTCTTTGATTGCCACATTGAGAAATTGAACAGCTGAATCTGTTCTGGCCGCAGTTTCACCAACATTTATCATATATGATCATTACATTTGGGCCAGGTAGCATGGTCACTCTAATTCAAACTACCTGCTGGTCCACATCCTTTCAAATGTTGATGCTGGCAGACTTTATTTCATTTATCATGCACTTTCTGTTTTTATTGCTTTGACTCTGTGTCAACCTGTGAGGCTGCAGGCAAAACTGCCCTCTCAGCTTTGGTTTCAGGTTGATCCTTTGAACCACAGCTATCTTCATTTTGATGTTATGGACAAATATACTTCAAAACTGAAACTCCTTGATTCAGTTGTTCTTTTCACTTTGCAACGCAACATTGAGTCCCAGACAACTTTAATTGATTTCTGTAGATAGACACAGGTGGCTTGATGGCTCTGTGATTAGCACTGCTGCCACACAGTGCCAGGGACCCGTGTTTGATTCCACTCTTGGGAGACAGTCTGTGTGGAGTTTGCACAATCTCCCCGAGTCTGTGTGGCTTACCTCTGGGTGCTCCCAAAGTCCAAAGATGTGCACGTTAGGTGGATTGGCCATGCTAAATTGTCCATAGTCTCTAGGGATGTGCAGGTTAGGTGGATTAGCCATGAGAAAATTCAGGGTTACAGGGTTAGAGTAGGGGGATGTGTCTGGGTGGGAGGCTCTTTGGAGGGTCGTTATTGCCTTGACGGGATGAATGGCCCGCTTCCATACTGTAGGGATTCTATTTCCATGATACAAAATGGTCCTCAACTGGATTTTATTTGGCTAAGGGAAGCTCTCATCACCATTCCTTATTTCTGTCAGGTATTCCTTTTTCTTCTCTGCTTTCCTATTTCCCGGCTCAGCTTTAAATAATTCTCAGATTTGTATTCAAAATCTGTTATTTGACTTTGAGCTGCCAGCAGAGAAGGGAAGCGTGAGATTCTCCTGCTATAGATCACTGTATGAAGGCAGTTAATTGGACTGAAGAGTGGGGTGTCCTTAGCCTCAGTATCAAAAACCAACCAGCACAATGAAAAAAAGCAGAAGTGAGGTCAGAGAGAGGATGAGTCTTATGAGTGGAAGAAAGGGAGAATCTCAAGGGATTGGAGGATTAATGGATGCATACAGAAGAGGGCAAGCAAAAACAAATCTATTTGGATAGCCAACCAACTTGCTGTGGTTCTGTTCGCCGAGCTGGAAGTTTTTATTGCAATCGTTTCGTCCCCTGTCTTGTAGAGGACAGCGGAGGGTTACTGAGCAGGTGGATGGGCCAGGAAAGAATTACTGCCCTGCTTCAAAAAAACAAAAGAGTCTGAGCTGAAATTACATGGAGCCTTAAAATGATCTTGGGGATCTGTGGAAAGTTGAACATATCATCTTTAAGATGTCTGTAGGCTTAACAGGGGGATGGGAACCTGAGGTGGTGTTCCAGTGCACAGGAGGATGTGAGTTGGCAGCTGGTTTGAAGTGTAGGTAAAAAGGTTTTATCTCTCCACCCTTCAGGCACTCTGCCTGTATTCCTGTTGAAGGGCTTTTGCCTGAAACGTCGATTTTACTGCTCCTTGGATGCTGCCTGAACTGCTGTGCTTTTCCAGCACCCACTAATCCAGAATCTGGTTTGAAGTGTGTCTACTTCAATGCCAGAAGTATCCGAAATAAGGTAGGTGAAATTGCAGCATGGATATGTACCTGGGACTTCAATGTTGTGGCCATTTCGGAGACATGGATAGAGCAGAGTCAGGAATGGATGTTGCAGGTTCCAGGGTTTAGATCTTTCATTAAGAACAGGCAAGGTGGTAAAAGAGAGGGAGGTGTGGCCTTGTTAGTCAAGGACAGTATAATGGTGGTTGAAAGAACTTTTGACGAGGACTCGTCTACTGAGGTAGTATGGGCTGAGGTTAGAAACAGGAGAGGAGAGGCCACACTGCTGAGAGTTTTTTTATAGGCCTCCGCAGAGTTCCAGTAAAGTGGAGGCGAGGATGGGCAATACAATTCTTGGTAGGAGTGAAAGGAATAGGGTGGTCATTATGGGGGCTTTAACTTCCCCAACATTGACTGGAAATGCTACAACTCTAGTATGTCAGTTGGATCAGTTTTTGTCCAATGTGTACAGGGGGGGTTTCCTGACACTGTATGTCAAAGGGCCGACAAGAGGGGAGGCCATACTGGATCTGGTGCTTGGTGATGGACCAGGCCAGGTGTTTGATTTAGTGATAGGTGAGCACTTTGGAGAGAGCGACCATAATTCAGTTATATATAGTTTAGCGATGGAAAGGGATAGGCACATGCCACAGGGCAAGAGTTATCGATTGGGCAAGGGCAATTATAATGCGATTAGGCAACACTTCGGATGCAAAGAATGCTGTAGCAAAATGCAGGGGATAGGGACAATTGAAATGTGGAGCTAGTTTAAGGAACAGATATTGTGTGTCCTTGATAGGTATGTCCCTGTCAGGCAGGGAGGAAGTGATAAGGTAAGGGAACTGTGGTTTACTACAGAAATTGCATTTCTTGTTAAGTGGAAGAAGGAAACTTATGTGTCGATGAGACAAAATGGTCCCGGTAAGCCAATGGAGAGTTACAGATTAGCTAGAAGGGATTTAAACAGAGTTAAGAAGAGCAAAGAGAGTACATGAACAGTCTTTAGCAGGTAGAATAAAGGATAACCCTAAAGCTTTCTCTAGGTATGTGAGGAATAAAAGGATGATTAGGGTAGGAATAGGGCCAGTCAAAGATAGAAGTAGGAAGTTGTGTGTGGATCCTGTGGAGATCGGAGAGGTACTAAACAAACATTTCTCATTGGTTTTCACTCAGGAAAAGGAGAATATTGTAGAGGAGAAGAATAAGATGTGAGATATTAGACTAGAAAGGATCGAGCTTAGAAAGGAAGAGGTGTTATTAATTCGAGAAGGAGTGAAAGTAAACAAGTTCCCTGGATTGGATGGGATTTATTTGAGGATTCTCTGCGAAGTTAGGGAGGAGATGGCAGAGCCTTTGGCTTTGACGTTTGAGTCATCATTATCTACAGGTTTAGTACCAGAGGACTAGAGGATTGCAGATGTTGTGCCCTCGTTCAAGAAGGGCAGTAGAGATGAACCAACTAATTATAGACCAGTGAGCTTTGCGTCTATTGTAGGAAAAATTTTGGAAAGGATTATAAGAGATAGGATTTATAATCATCTAGCAAGCAACAATTTGATTGCAGATAGTCAACAAGGGCAGCTCGTGTCTCACAAACCTCATTGAGTTTTTTGAGAAGGTGACCAACATGTGGATGAGGGTAGGGCAGTTGACGTGGTGTACATGGACTTCAGTAAAGCTTTTGATAAGGTTCCATATGGTAGGCTGTTGGAAAAAATGCAGAGGCATGGGATTGAAAGTGATTTAGCAGTTTGGATTAGAAACTGAAAGAAAGCACCAAGTGATTGTTGATGGAAAATATTCAGCCTGGAGTCCGGTTACTAATGGTGTGTCACAAGGATCTGTTTTGGGACCATTTTTATAAATGATTTAGACACAGGCAAAGGTGGATGGGTTAGTAAGTTTGCAGGTGACACTAAAGTTGGTGGAGTAGTGGACAGTGTGGAAGAATGTTGCAGGTGCAGGGGGACTTGGATAAACTGCAGAATTGGGCTGAGATGTGGCAAATATAGTTCAATGCAGATAAATGTGAGGTGATCCATTTTGGGAAGAATAACAGGAAGGCAGAATACTGGGTCAATGGAAAGATTATTGGTAGTGTGGGTGTGCCGAGAGATCTTGAAGTCCATGTACATAGATCCCTGAAAATTGCCACCCAGGTTGATAGTGCTGTTAAGAAGGCATATGGTGTGTTAGGTTTTATTGGTAGAGGGATTGAGTTCTGGAGCTGCAATGTCATGCTGCAACTATACAAAACGCTCGTGCGGCTGTACTTGAAATATTGTGTACAGCTCTGGTCACCTCATTACAGAAAGGATGTGGAAGCATTGGAAAAGGTGCAGAGGAGATTTACCAGGATGTTGCCTGGTTTGGAGGGAAGGTCTTATGAGGAAAGGCTGACAGACTTTGGTCTGTTCTCATTGGAAAGAATAAGGCTAAGAGGGGATTTGATAGAGACATACAAGAGGATCAGCAGATTAGATAGGGTAAACAGTGGAAGTCTTTTTCCTAGGATGATGATGTCAGCTTGTATGAGGAGGCATAACTACAAATTGAGGGGTGATAGACTTAAGACAGATGTCAGAGACAGGTTCTTTACTCAGAGAGTGGGAAGGGCGTGAAGTGCCCTGCCTGCCAATGTAGTAAACTCAGCCACATTAGGGAGATTTAAACAATCCTTGGATAAGCACATGGATGATGATGGGATAGTGTAGGGGGATGAGCTTAGATTAGTTCACAGGCCAAAGGGTCTGTTTTGCACTGTATTGTTCTATGTTATATGTTTTTTGCTACATAGATGATGCCAAGGTGCCACATCTGAAATCTTGCTACCTTAGGTGTTTGCCACTTCTCCTAGTGGATGACTTGGTGTTGTTTAGAGTGCAGTAATACATTAAGGGCAGTTCCAGCATTACAGCATTTGAAGCTGGCATTTGAACATGGCATATGTGTGATTGCCAGGTGGTCCCAGCCCTGGGAGCACATCCTACTCTGCTGACTGCAGGATTGTCAGAGAATGGTGCCATGGAGACTGAGTGTGTAATCAACGATGTGAGCCACAGAGAATTGTTTGAGAATTGTCGCTGGGCTCATGGAAGGACATCCATTATGAAACTCTCCAAAATTGACAAAATATGGGTAGATTCAACTCAATATGTCCTTTGTATATGGTCAAATTAAGGTTAGAAATCATATTATGTCACCACCTACTGGTATAAGAGGGAAATATAACATAATTTGAAACAAGTAACTGTTACCATTTTAACATGAGAGCCTTCATATTAATGTTACATTGCAGTTATTCAATGCAAAGTTTGAATTATGTTCCGATTTTAATTGTGCATTGATACATAATCGCATGATGGCAAATACGCTTGCCAGCTTTTATAGGTGTGCTACCGAGAGCATTCTGTCTGGATGTATCACTACCTGGTATAGCAAATGTAACATTCAAGTTGGTTACAGAGAGTGGTGAACTCGGCCCGGACAATCACAAAGGCCAACCTCCCATCTATAGAATCCATCGACTAGGCCCGCTGTCAAGGAAAGGCTGCCAGCACTCTCAAAGATCCATCCCACCCTGGCAAAGCTTTTCTACAATCTCTACCATCGGGCAGAAGGTACAGAAGCCTGAACACATGCACCAGCCGGTTTCGAAAGAGTTTCTACCCTACTGGTACCGGTGTTTTTGTTTTTGCCGCTGTTTACCTATTATTTACTTGTCTATGCTACTTAACTCTGTGATCTGCCTGTATTGCTCGCAAGACAAAGCTTTTCACTGTGCCTCAGTAAATGTGACAGTAAATTTTATTCAATTTAATTCAATTTAATGGTAACTTTTAAATTTATAAAGCATCCCGAGAATCTGCCCATTGAGACTCTGCAAAGTTTCTCAGATACTCCAAGGTGATAAAACAGAGCATCAGGTCAGCAATAACACACCTAAAATAACAGTACGTTCACTTCATTGCTGTTGCTTCAAATAGGATAATATTGGACTCAAGGATGAATGGCCTTTTGTGTTCCATGCTTTCTTAACTAATACAAAAATGGCACATATCGATTTTGAACCGGTATCAAGTGATAACAACAGGCACTTCTCAGGATTATGTAAAGATAGTTCACTACAAATGGAGATGAGAACATTTTCCAGCCTTTCCAAAGGCTTCATGATATTAATATTCTTGCCAACTAATGCATAGAAGTAAAGAACTGACTGGAAAATAAAGCAGTTAGCTAAACAAAAGGCTGGAGAAGTGTTAGATTGGCACAACAGACAATTTTCTCTTTAAAGCACAGCTTATGAAGACAAGGTGGTTCTGTATAAACTGTTCAATTGGACAACTTCACAGAATACCTAAGTTTTGTTTAATTTAATTCATTTATTGTCATATGTATTTTGTAACAAAATGCAGTGAAAAGTGTCTCATAGTGTTGCCACTCTCTAGCACCACATTAAAACACAGAAAAAGAAAGAGGCAGAAAAATAAAGAAATACAGAAAAAAATTGTTCAACTTTGCAGTCCTTCTTGTTAAGTGCTCTGCCATGAGACATGAGACTAGTGGACAGGCAGGAAATCTCTTCACTGTGCTGCTGGAATGAAAGTTGACATTTTCAGATGCCATCTCATTTCCACCAATACCCAGGCACTATGAGTGCTCACTGGACATCGCCATTGAGGGCGCCACTGATACCACTGGGTACCACACTGGCCCAAGATCAATTCTACTGTCGCCATGTGTTCGCTTCGTGCCCATCTTGCTGATGCAGCTGCAGCCGATACTGCCAAGTCTCATCAATGATGGATGGAAAGGTTGAATGCTATACCCTCTATCTGCACCAAATGCAAAAGAAGACAGGGGACAGCAAAGATACCAATTCCCAATAGCAGCGTGGCACAAACATGCCAACCATGTGTATCTCACACTGATGATAAACACTTTGGGAATTTGGTCAGTGTTCCCGCATCTGCTATCAACGATAAGCATCCACTGAGAACTTTACTGGCCAGCTTTGCCTTAAAAAAGTCTGCCGCTAATACAATAGGTCTCTTTGTAACTCCAAGCCTGGAGCTAAACAATTGGATTCAGTCCATACCCACACAGAACCACTTCAGGAGAGTCCTGTTTTGAGTGCACACTGGCTGGAAATTTGTATTCTCAGGAGACTATGACTGAAGAGAAAGGAATATGATAATTGTTTACAACAATAACCACATCAGGCTCTTTATTCGGCAAATTACGAGTACAGTATTCCAGACAACTAAACAGAATGCAGCATTTACGTAAATCAGAACTACCATTACCACTTAACAGGTGACGTTTTGTGTCGACTCTTCTTATACAGACACAACATCACTTAGGTGGAAGCCAAGACTCAGATATTCAGCAAAACCGATCAATTTTCAGATTATTAAAAATTAAGCATGCAATATAAAATGATCGGCTTTGTTCCTTGTTCTTGAAAAACCTGTGAATGATGATTCATCACTTCCCAAAATATCTAAACTTTCTGATAATTCTTTGGTGAGAGCATCAAAAAATAAAACATCAATTTTGTCCTGATGTTGTATGTTTACTGAGAGGATACATTTATAAAACAAATAAAGCTCCACATTAAAATGGTTTTTATATGTAATTTATTCATAGAATAGTTCTATGTGCTGCAATAAACCATTTCTCATATCAATAATTGAAATTCTTTTAAAATGTTCCATGAAATAATAGATTTCTGCCAAAGAAAAAACATGTAGATTATATGGCTCCTGGCTGTCAGAGTTGACAGCTAGGTTTGTTTTATAAAGATAAAAATGGCAACTGCATATTTGCTGATTTCCATTGAAAACATGACTCACTTTTAAAGACTTGAAAGTTTGCATTAAGTATGATAATATAAAACTTACATCTGTAAATAATGCTATTCTGCTAAAATATGCATGAACAGTTTTATAAAGATTATAATTTTGTTACTTAGAACTTATCACAAAGAATATATGATATTTCACTTTATTCAGACTATACTAATTTGCTCATTTATAGTGTTTTACCGTTGCAGTATGGATAATTTAAAGTACTCCTTAGTTAAATTTTTTTATTTGTTCATAGGATGTGAATGTTGCTATCAAGGTTAGTATTTATTGCTTATCCTTAACTGCCTTTGGGAAGGTAGTTGTAATTCACCTTTTTGATCTGCTGCCATCAATGTGATATTGTCCTGTAAGGAAAGGAGTTCCCAGGATATTTACAGTGATGGAATAGCAATATATTTCCATGTCAGGATGATATGTGACTTCGAAGGGAATCTTCAATTGGTGAAGTGCATTAATTGTCCCTTTCCTTCCTTCCTTTAGAAGGTGCTGTTGAAGGAACCTTGGTAAGTTGATCTGTGAAAATTGGTAGAAGATACACACTACTGTCAGTGCACTGGTGTAACCTTGGAATGCGTGAATTAAAGTGCCAGTCAGATGGGATGCTCAGTCTTTGTTGGCATTGAGCTCTTGAGTGTTGTTGGAGCTACATTCCTGTCAATAAGTAGGGTGTATTCCATCACATATCTGATTTGGCCTTTGTTGATAATGAACAAACCTTGGGGAGCCTACAAGTAATATGTTTGCTACAGAATTGTCACCTTATGGCATAGAATTTGGTTAGAATAAGGAACAGGTCCTTAAGCCTTATCATTAAATATATCACTAACTTTTAATTCATTGTTTAATAATGATATAATTGAATATGATTTTGAATATCCATCAACAATTTAGTAAGGCATATTCTGGTGTCCATATGTTTTTCAAGGTTTCCTTTGCTATTTATGTAGACATGCTCTAGATGGTTGAGTAAACACTAGCTGGTTAGTTAACTTCCTCAGCTGGTATTTTGTATAGCACATTCATAAGACCTCACACTACATTGATCTTTCACAACAACTGCAAAACTGGTTTTTGATGTTTATGGTGTACAATTAAGAATCACATTGAAAATTTAATTCCTTAAAACAGAGAGAGGAAATTTGCTATGAGGATGTTTTCTATACATATGCTTTGTAAATATTCAGCTTTACATTAGTTAGTGTACTTTATTTTATGAAAGACAAACCATTCCATTGCATTAATGTAATAGGAGTGTTACTGTTAAAGATGATACATTTTAGTGAATAACAATCTTTGATGAAAAGGAGCTCTTTAATTCTAGTTAGTGAAATGAATAAATTAATTTTTAAAAAATTACAAAGTTAGATTTGCAGTAAGTACTATATGGCAGCTGTATTACTTTTACATGACTGGAACACTGTTTATTTGAGATAGCTTAATGTTTAAGCATCTAATTTTACTGAAATTGTTTAGCTCCTGACTTTAGCATGTAATCCACATATGGGCTGCCTAGAGGCAGTACTTTATTATTCAAAACGTTACATCTAATTGATGCTAAATAGCTGTCAAAAATAACCACCTGAAAGTACAAAGCACAGATGCTGGTTCTAAATATACCACAATAAAATGTTTTCCAAGTTCTAAAATTAGAAATTGCTATAACAAAGCTGTTTGTTTTCTTGTGTCTAATAATCTGTTTCAGATTGTTGGAAAACATTTACCCAAGGTAAGTGAATTATTGTGAAAGTATTAACTTGTATCAGGCCAAGGCCCTGCCCAATTGTACAGCATCTCACTAAAACACTGTTAATAAGATTATGAGCAATTACTTGCAGGCCTTGTTTATTAAATTTCATGGGCTATATTTTGGTCTCAGAATAAAAATGGGGCTAATGATGTCTCTGTTATTTATGTGCAAATGGAACAACAACTTCAGCTGAGAGTCAGAAGTGCAGTTAACACAAATATCGAAACAATTACTGTCCGGGTTGCACCACTCTGCTGTTAGCTTTACAAAAATGGAATCTCACTATTTGGTTCACCACTGACTCGTATTGAACGTTATGAAGTTATTGCAGTTGCACAACCTTTACCGCATAGACTCACACAAAGAAATTTGATTGTTAATTCTTGCTAACTAATATCTCTGAAACTGAAAATGAATGATTATAATAAGAAGAATGCAGTCTCATTCCTTCTGTTTCCAGATGTTTCATTATCTACAGAAATATTATAAGTACTGCTAACTTTATTCTTGGAGCTATCAAAGTGCTGTTGCAATAAAACCTGCAGCATAACACTGAATTTAAAATGCAGATATATTCTGCCATCAAATTGTCATCAAACTTGCCACATTGAGCCTGAAGATAGGTGAGCTAAATAATTTCAAATACTGAGAAATTTACCTATATTTACAAAATGTGTTTCAATCTAATGCATTCTCTGCGACACTATCCCTATTCCGATATTACAATTTTACACAACTGCAAGATCAGCATCAAAATCAAAATGCTAAAGATAAGTATTTCCAGCCATATAATCAGTCTTGTTTATAGGTTATATCGATTCTTATAGATTTTACAATAGGCTGAATAACTTCTAACTTAATTATTTTAGAGCTCAATTTTGCATCACTATTGAGTTCTTTTTATCTCCACCATGATTTATTGCTATCCCTGTTTTTATATGACAATTTTGCAGGTAATTTTTAAAGCAAAGCCTTTATAGAGGAATATCAAGTCAAATTTGTGAATTAAATAGATTCCAATAACTAATATCAAACTCTGTAAGATACCAATTATGTTCTATAACATAACTTTATACTTGTATGAGCCTGAAATCCTCCCCTCTGAGCTTTAATAAAATCTCTTTTCAAAAATAGTATAATTGAATTGTTATTATCAATCCAGGACACTCATTTTTATTATGAATGAGAAGAATTAATGTTTATTTTTAATTACTCTGACTCAAATGTCCCACTTCATTTGCATTTCATTAATAGCCGCTGAGAAATTAACTTGTCTTGCTGTATACAGTTCTTTCCAAATGCATTATCATTTTGTTCTCTCATCAATAATTTTCATTAACTTCATCTCACAGATTCAGATTGGACTTCACAGCTGGGTTGAAGTGTAAGATTTGTGCTATTGATTGGTAAATTGGCTTTCATTTTAATTCAATCTTCATCAGTCCAATTTATATTGTTTCCATCTTTTACATTGTTACAAATATGAGGTCTATAAACTTATTATACTTTGGGAAAGTATTTTGAATTTAAGATATATTAAAGAGGGGGTGGGGTTGCGCAACCTCTTCTAAATAATAGAACTGAGTGTCATGGCTGTTAAAGATTAAATTGTGGCCTCAGTTGTTTCAAGGTGGCCTTTTTGTGGAGCTGCTAGAGATGGGGAAGATACTAAACAAGTATTTTGGATCGGTATTTACTGTGGAAAAGAACATGAAAGATATAGACTGTAGGGAAATAGATGATGACATCTTGAAAAATATCCATATTACAGAAGAGGAAGTGCTGGATATCTTGAAATGCATAAAAGTGGATGTTGTGGCTGTACAGGACATTGGTTAGGCTACTGTTGGAATATTATATGCAATTCTGGTCCTCTTCCTATCAGAAAGATGTTGCGAAACTTGAAAGGGTTCAGAAAAGATTTACAAGGATATTGCCAGGGTTGGAGGATTTGAGCAATAGAGAGAGGTTGAATAGGCTAGGGCTGTTTTCCCTGGAGCGTCGGAGGCTGAGGGGTGACCTTATAGAGGTTTATAAAATTATGAGGGGCATGGATAAGATAAATAAACAAAGTCTTTTCTCTTGAGTGGGGGAATCCAGAACAAGAACGCATAGGTTTAGGATGAGAGAGGAAAGATACAAAAAAGACGTAAGGGGCAACTTTTTCATGCAGAGGGTGGTACATGTATGGAATGAGCTGCCAGAGGAAGTGGTGGAGGCTGGTACAATTGCAACACTTAAAAGGCATCTGGAAAGGTATATGAATAGGAAGGGTTTGGAGGGATATGGGCCAGGTGCTGGCAGGTAGGGCTAGATTGGGTTGGGATACCTGGTTGGCATGGACGAGTTGGACCGAAGGGTCTGTTTCCATGCTATTCATCTCTATGATTCTATGACTCTAAGTGTAAGACTTCATGTTTGATGGCGATGACAGTATCATTTGTGTTTGCAGTACACTAGTTTCCAAATTACCAGGAAGTAGTTGAGAATTTTAGGCTGTAAGTAGTTATACTTGAAACTGTACACTTACTTTTGAGATAGAATAGGGTTGGGGTCTAAGGAACAGCTAATCAACATTTCTATTTGGATAACAAGCCCAGGTGAACCATATTGCTATGCAATTTGCCTAATTTGTGCTGGAGGGAGCATCTCCAGGAAAAACACCCATCAAGAAAGAGAATTGTGGCATTAGAAGCTATCGGGTTGTGGAAGGACAAGTTTTTGATCTGTTTCCAGGAGCACTGAATGACTCTTGAAGGGACAGTGTAAGGTATATTTGTGAAATGGATTTTCAGTTGTTAAAAGTAACAGTGGAATGCTCTGTTCTCTAGTTTAAAGTATAGGTTTCACATAAAAATAGTGCATGTTTGTGGATGTGATGCCGATCGAGTGGGTTGTTTTGTCCTGGATGGTGTCAAGCCTCTAAATGTTGTTGGAGTTGGATTGATATTGAGGAGACAGGAAGTGAGTTACTCACTATCAAATTCTTAGCCTCTGACCTCATGACCTGGCAAGCAACATTTAGGTATGCTATATCTTTTAGTTTGTATTTTCTGTTGATGATAGTTAAGGTCTTTATGGCTCTTCCAAAATTTGCAAGCTGTATATTTTTATTAAGACCATAAGACGTAGGAACAGAAATTAGGCCATTCAGCCCATTGAGTCTGCTCCACCATTCAATCATGGCTGATACGTTTCTCATCCCCATTCCCTCACTTTCTCCCCAAACCGTTAATCACCATGATATTCAAGAACCTACCTATCTCAGTCTGAAATACATTCAATGTCCTGTGCTCCACAGCCTTCTGTGGCAGTGAATTCCATAGATTCACCACTCCCTGGCTGAAGAGGTTTCTCCTTCTTTCCATTCTATAAGGTCTTCGCTTTACTCTAAGGCAATGTCCTTGGGGCCTAGTTTCTCCTACCAATGGATACATTTTCCCAACATCTACTCTGTTCAGGCCACTCAGTATTCTGTATGTTTCAATTAGATCCCCCCATATCCTTCTAAACTCCATTGAGTACAAACCCAAAGTCCTCAAACATTATTCATATGTTAAACTTTTCATTGCTGGGACCATTCTCGTAAATCTCCTCTGAACATGCTCCAAGGCCAGTACGTCCTTCCTGAGATATGGGACTCAAAACTGTACACAATACTCCAAATGTGGCTTGTAATTGAGGCCTTACAGAGCTTTAGAAGTACATGCCAGCTTTTATATTGAGGTCCTCTCAAAATAAATGCCATTACTGCATTTGCCTTTCTAACTCCTGACTCGACCTGCAAGTTTACCTTGAGAGAGTCCTGGAGTACAACTCCCAAGTCTCTTTGCACTTCAGGCTTCTGAATGTTCTCCCCTTTAGAAAATAGTCCATGTCTCTATTCTTCCTAACACAGTGCATGACCTCACATTTTCCCAAGTTATACTTAATCTGTCACTTCTTTGCCCACTCGCCTAACCTGTGCAAATCCTTCTGCAGCCTCCCTGCCTCCTCAATGCTACCTGTCCCTCCACCTATCTTTGTGACTTCTGCAAACTTAGCCAGGATGCCCTCAGTTCCTTCATCTAGATCATTAATGTATAAAGTGAAAAGTTGTAGTCCCAACACTGAGCCTTGTGGAACACCACTTGCCACCCACTATCATTCTGAGAAGGACCCTTTTAATCCCACTCTCCGCATTCTGCCAGACAGCCAAGCCTCTTTCTATGCTAGTACCTTGCCTCTTACTCAGTAGCATCTTGTGTGGCACCTTGTCAAAGGCCTTCTTGAAGACCAGGTAGATAACATCCATTGGCTCTCCTTGGTCTAATGTGCTCATTACATCCTCAAATAATTCTAGCAGAGTTGTCAGGCATGACCTCCCCTTGATGAAACCATGCTGGTTTTCCCTATTTTACCATACACTCCCAAGTATTCAGAAATCTCATTCTTCATTGTACATTCCAGGATCTTACCCATGACTGAGGTTAGGCTTATTGGTCTGTAATTTTGCCTTACTCCCTTTTTAAACAGGGTGTCACGTTAGTGATTTTCCAGTCCTCTGGGACCCTCTCTGATTCTAGCAATTCCTGAAAGATCACCACTAATGTCTCTACTGTCTCTTCAGTTATCTCTTCTTTGAAGCACTGTGAAGATATGTAGTTGTGGAAACAGGAAACCGTAGGCATTCATTATCTTTTCATAATTGCAGGCAAAGGAAGCCCACAGTAAAAGGGTGCCTTTGAAAATGTTAGCAAGACACTGTCTGTCAACTCTGGATATACACATGGTGGTCACCATTTTAGTTGTGCATCTGAGGGAAGTTTCCGAAGGAATGTTGATGGTGTTGTTGGCTAGTTAAGAAATAAAATTCTCAATATGGTGGAGAAGAAATTTTTTTAAGAAACTCAACAAAATAAGTATGCAATGAAAACAATAAACCAACAAAAGAAAAATGCAAAACTTTTAAAACATCACCCACTGTGACCCCTGCCAAATACTGGGCCTCAAAAAATATAAAAAATTGAATATTGTTATTGTCGTGTGTCTGAAGCTGTGTGTGTGTGTGCATGTGTGTATCTTCAACTTGGCCTCATGCTGGAAGTACAATGCATGAGATTCATGCTATAGGGTATCACAAGTCTTCTGAACTTAATGAAATTATAACCATAGTAAGTACATGAAGCAATGGTGGAGATGTAAGAATCAATTCAAAAAAAGAGATGCTTAAAATAGGTTCAGAGATTTTACTGAGAAACTGAGTAAAAAGTGAGGTAAAATTCAGTTACCTAGATTTGGAAAATTTAATGATCCCAGAGTAGAATTTTAGGAATAAATAATTAGTCAGATGTAGGGCAACAGAAATATTGATTTATAGTTTAAAAACATTTTTAGGGTAATTAAAGCAGATTCATCAATAATGAACCTCAGAGTAGGTGGACCAGCTGTCTCTATCAAAAATGATTGAAACTAATTACTGCAGTAAACAAAAATTATTCTTTCTGAGATAAATTTTTCTGGTGTCTGCTGAAGTAAGGCTTTTTTTGATGCTACGTGTGTCATTTTGGAAGCAAAATGGCAACTGTGCCATTTGCTCCCAATTCAGCTCTAACCCACATTGAATGGCATCTTATTGAGGCCATGAGAATGAACATTAGGAATACGCAGCAGGATTTGCAGAGTACACAGATCAGGATTATTTAGCATGGAATGCTGATTTGACACCAGTGCAATTGTTTTAGACCTGGCTGCTCAAGTTGATGCCCTCTTTCAAGATCATAAAACCATAAGAGATTGGAAGAGGAGCAGGCCATTCAGCCCTTCGTGACTGCCCTACCCTACCATAGGATCATGGCTGATCTGAGATTCCACTTTTTTGCGTTTTTCCTGAAACTCTTGATTTCCCTACCACTCAAGAACCTATCTATCATAGCCTTCCATATACTCAAGGACTGTGACCCCCCCCCCCCCCCCCCCCCCAAGAGCTCTCTACAGCAAGGAGAAATTCCTCCTCATCTCAGTCAAAAGTTGGCAGCCCTATATTCTGCAACTCCTCTGGTCATAGACTGTCCCATGAGGGGACACATCCTCTCAGCACTTACCCGATGAAGCCCTTTATGAATCCTAAATGTTTCAATGAGATCATCTCTCATTCTTCTAAACTCCTGAGGGTAAAGTTTCAACCTGTTTAGTGTTTGCACCTAAGACAATTCCTCCATATTGGGGATCATCCAAGTAAACCTTCCATGAACTGCCTCCAAATAAACAATATCTTTCCCTAAATAAGGGGACCAAAACTGCTCACAGATTGGTCTTACCAGTATCTTGTACAGTTACAAAGAGAAAGTGAGCACTGCAGATGCTGGAGATCAGAGTTGAAAAGTATGGTGCTAGAAAAGCACGGCACGTCAGGCAGCATCTGAGGAGCAGGACATTCAACATTTTGGGCATAAGCCCAATATTCCTGATTAAGGGCTTATGTCCGAAATTTCAACTTCCCTGCTCCTCAGATGCTGCCTGTTCTGTCGTGCTTTTCCACTCTTTGACCCTTGTACAGTTATAGGAAGACTTCCATATTGTTATATTCCAACCCTCATGAAATAAGAGCTAACAATCCATTAATCATCCTGATTACCTGCTGTGTGTTAGCTTTTGTACTTTGTGCACAAAGTACCCCCTAGGTTCCTTTGTGTTGCAGTTTTCTGCACCTTCTCTCCATTTAAAACATATTTTGTTCTTTTGTTCTCCCTTCCAAAATGGACAACTTCACATTTTCCAGCATTATACTCCATTTACCAATTTTTTTGCCCATTTATTTAACCTATCAACATCTCTCTATAAACTTAAAAATCACACAACACCAGGTTATAGTCCAACAAGTTTATTTGGAAGCACTAGCTTTCGGAGCGCTGCTCCTTCATCAGGTGGTTGTGGAGCATAAGATCGTAAGACACAGAATTTATAACAAAGGCTTACAGTGTGATGTAACTGAAATTATACTTTGTAAAAGACCTGGATTGTTTGTTTTGACTCTCATCTTTTAGAATGACCACGTTGGTTTCAGTTCTTTCATATGTAAGTTGCAAAACATTTTTTTAATGTTACATTCTCAAGTGAACTTTCACAATAGGTGCCATGTCAGCTCAGATAATGCATTGAAGGTGTGAGGTGCCCTGTGCCCCAACGTTCAGGCTGATTCTGTTTCTAAAAAGGGGATTTACAGAATCTTTCATGGACTCATGAAGTTTTTGAGCAAAATAAAATGTAATTCTGCAAATACAAATTCACCTCACAAACTTATATGTGTGTAAGTGCACGTGTGTGTGTGGTGGGGTTGGTGGGGGGAGTTAAAAGTGTCTGTGAGACACTCTCTCTCAGACACTCTCTCACAGGCACTCATACCCCCCTCCTCACACACACACCCAATGCACACACACCCACACACGCATATAACCTGGTGTTGTATGATTTTTAACTTTGTACCAGAACCTCCAAATCATCTCTGTAAGCTGTCTGTATCCCTCTCACAACCTGTCTTTCCACCTATTTTTGTGTCATCTGTAAATTTGGCTACAATACTTTAACCTCTTTCTTCCAAGTCATGAATATATATTGTAAACACTTGCAGATGCAGGACTGATCCCTGTGGAATCCCATTGGTCATGGGTGACCAACTACATTTGAACACCTCATCCCTCTTGCTGTTTCCTGCCCATGAGCCAATTATCTTTTCTTAAGTAAAACCACTCACAGTACTTTAGATGGGATCTCACCGGCACATTATGCAATCGCAGTAAGACTTCTCTACTCTTATAATCTAACTGCCTTGAAATAAGAGACAACATTCATTTCCTTCTTGATTACTCGCTGTCCCTGTGTGTTGGCTTTCGGTGTTTCATAAACAAGTAACCCCCAGCTCCTTTTGTGTGGCATCTTTCAGCAGTTTTACTCCATTTAAATAATATTCTTCTTCTCCTATTCTCCATTCCTTAAACACACAGATGAACAGGCAGGGCTTGCCGTCAGTGCAATTTAAAGAGATTAGAATCAGCATGCAGGTTGGTTACTGATTTCTAGCTCTGTCTGAACCATTGAAGTCCTCAGTGCTTTAGAGAGTTGATTACAGTTGTTGAACATGGAGAAGGTATTGATTTTGACTTCGAGGGCTCGACATACACCACTTGCTACCAGTCACGGATGCCATTATAATAGTCCCCTTTGAACTACAGCATGGTATGAACGGGCATTGGTGCAGAGGTAGCAAAGACAACAAGCTGATGTTGGAAGGAGGAGGATGAAGAAGACAAACATCTCACAAGAGGCATAACTGACCTAGTCTTTGGGACCACTTTTGGCCCAGGACCATCTGCAATGTACAAAGAAGGTGCTCATTGAATTTTCTCACCTTGGTGAATGTGAACCATCAGTCATGATGTTTCGGTTTGAGCCAATAAACTGAGTTCCAATATCTTTCAGCCATAGTCAACATGGCTTTATTCAAAGAGGTCATGTCTCAAAAAATTGATTGTTTTTTTCAGAATTAGGAATTAGATTTTATGTCACGTATTCAAGTGTACAAATACAGGAATACAGTGAAAAGTGTATAGGGTCACCATTCTAGGCACCATCTTAGGATACAAAATACAAAACCAGAGTTTAAAAATAAAACAAGAGAAGAAATAAAAGAAACACAGCCAATAGAAAGAGGAAAACATTCAGATCTTAAAGTGTTTATCCAAAAGACAAGGAAAATGTCCTGATTTTAATTGGAGAAGTGACAATTCTAAATGATGAAGGTAGGCCAGTGGATGTTGTCTACATGGACTTTACTAAAGCATTTGACAAAGTCCCTCATAATGGGCTGGTCCAAAAGATTAATTCTGGACCAGCCCAGGGATCCATGGTGAGATGGCGAGTTGGATACAAAATTGGCTTGGTCATAGAAAACAGTGTGGAGGGGTTTTTTTCCAACTGAAAGTCTGTGATCAATTGTATTTCACAAGGATCAGTGCTGGGACACTGTTGTTTGGAATACATATAAATGATTTGGATGAAAATGTCAGAGGTCTGATTAGTGTCTTGGCAAATGACACAAAAATTAGTGGAAGAAGGAAGATTATCAAAGGATACAGCAGGATGCTGATCAGTTGGAAAGTTGTACAGAGAAATAACAGATTGAGGTTAATCTGGACAAGTGTGAGATGATGCATTTTGAGAGGTCAAATGCAAGAGGATGAAATGGCAAGACTCTTAGGAACATTGATGCATTGAAATATCTTGAGGGACAAGTTCATAGCTTCCTGAAACTGACAGTACAAGTGGATAAGGTGGTAAAGAAGGTGGATGGTATGCTTGCCTTCATCAGTCGGGACATTGAGAATAAAAGTTACAAGTCATGGTACAGCTGTATACGACTTTAGTGAGGTCACATTTGGAGTATTATGTGCAGTTCTGGTTGCCACTCTACAGGAAGGATGTGGACGCTTTGGAGAGGGTACAGAAAAGCTTTACCAGAATGCTGCCTGGATTGGAGTGTATTATCTATTAGGAGAGGTTGGAAGAACTTGGATTATTTTTGCTAGAGCATTGGAGGCTGAGGAGTGACCTGATAGTACATCAAATTATAAGAGGTGTGGAACAGACCTTTCAGCCTACCACAATATCATTCTAACCTAATCCCAACTGGCTGCACATTGTCCTTACCTGTTCATGCATCGAAATGCTTCTTAAAAGTTGCTATTGTATCTGCTTCTGCCATCTCCCCTGGTGGTACATTCTAAGCACCTACCACCCACTGTGTAAATCGGATAAGATGGATAGTCGGAGTCTTTTCTCCCAGGGTGGAAATGTCAAATACGAGAGGACATGGGTTTGAGGTGAGAGAGGGAAAGTTTAAAGGAGGCGTGTATGGTACGTTTTTTACACAGAGGGTGGTAGGTGCTTGGAATGTGCTACCAAGGGAGATGGTAGAAGCAGATACAATAGCAACTTTTAAGAAGCATTTCGATGCATGAACAGGCAAGGACCATGTTCAGACAGTTGGGATTAGTTTAGAATGACATTATGGTAGGCTGAAAGGCCTGTTCCATACAAAATTTGAATAATGATTTTGGTTAGTTTATGTATTGTCTGCTTCACATGAGCCTTTGCTTGTCCTGCAGTTGCTTGCCAGTGCTATTCCAATGGTTGCAGTGTCGTTGGTTTAAAACTGCTGACGTTCATGTCATATCATGTTATTGAATCCTTATCGTGTAAAAGCAGGCCATTCAGCCCATCAAGTCCACACTGCCCCTCCGAAGAGCCTCCCACCTAGACCTAACCTCTCCCTGTAACCCTGCATGGCTAATTCACCGAGCCTGCCCAAATTTGGACAATGGGAGAAAACTGGAACACTTGGAGGAAACCGATGCAGACATGGGAAGAATGAGCAAACTCCACGCAGATAGTCATTCAAGTCCAGAACTGTGCTCAGGTCCCCAATGCTGTGAGGCCAGCTGTGCTAACCACTGAGTCACCATGCTAACTTTTAGTGCAGATGACTTTGGAGGATAACATTGAACAGCTATGGGCCTTCAGTGCATGGCTTTGGTATCTGAAAGAAGACAAATGAAAAGATAATGGGTGAGGTAAGTGAACTGGAGAAATGCCAGAGTTTTCTGGCTACACCAGAACAGATTGAAGGATGTGAGGAAGTGGATTGGACATGTTCCTATCACATCCACAATAGATTCAGCCCCTATGCTAGTCACCTTCATTGTGATGGCTGAGGAAATGATTGTCAGCCACATCGCCTTGATGGGAGCTCAGATGTGTATGTTTGCCCCTTGCTTGGTCCCTGCTAGATAGCGGATGCCGCCTCCAATAATTGGCAAAGTTGTCTTGTAAGAGGAAATGATGTGAGTCAGTTGTTATATAAGGTACTGGTTCTGAAAGCATTAGCGCTGGAGACTGCTTTAAACTCTAGCCAATCTGATGATGTCATATAGCCTTAAATGGGAAAAATATTTAATCATTTCAAAGAGATTGTACTGTATCCACAAGTGTCCCCAGAGACTTTGCAACACAATCTAACATACTAATGCAACCCGTACCTAATTAGATTAGATTCCCTACAGTGTGGAAACAGGCCCTTCGGCTCAACCAGTCCACACCGACCCTCTGAAGAGTAATCCACCCATACCCGTTTCCCCTCTAACTAATGCTCCTAACACTATGTGCAATTTAGCATGGCCAATTCACCTAACCTGCACAACTTTGGACTGTGGGAGGAAACCGGGGCACCCGGAGGAAACCCACGCAGACACGGGGAGAATGTGCAAACTCCTCACAGACAGTCGCTCAAGACTGGAATCGAACCTGGGACCCTGGTGCTGTGAGGCAGCAGTGCTAACCACTGAGTCACTGTGCCGCCATTACTGTCATGCATCTTGTCTTAGACAAATGCCTCTTCTCGTTAAGATCCCTTTGTGGTTTTCCTCCACAACTATAAACCAAATAAGCTATTCGACATAGTCAAGAAAACAGAATGGTGACAATAAACTAGCCCAATAATAAGCTGGTAGTGGTTGGCATCACTACACTCACAACATTGTAATAACGGTGTGGATTCGTAATCAATTTAGAGAATTTCAGTCCATTCAGGTAAATTTCCATTGACATCTTAAATGACTTTATGATTTTAGGAACAACTCATATACATGCAACAATCAAAGAGCCTGCAGACAAACTAATGGAAAGGCCAACAGGGGAGAAACAGCACTCAATGACAAAGTTTTTTCCTGTAGATCTGATTAGGGCAGGCTGGCAAGAACAGGAGCAACTTGCAGAAGCAAATATGGGCTCGAAGTTAGTTATGCCTGACCATTACAGATTCCATTGGGATGCAAGGATTTGCAGGAGCAGTGCCAATTAAAGGTTTAGCCAGCAAGCAAAAGGATGCTGGAGTATCCTGAATGAACTTAAAAAATTCTGTTGAACAAGAAGAAGAATAGAAATTAATGGTATAGTTTGAACTGGGAAGAATGGCAGTTAAAAGGAGTAACGGCAGCTCACCGAAAGCATTGCCTTTATAGTGAGCTGACAGCTCCAATGAAGGGCTTTTGCCCGAAACATCGATTTTCCTGCTCCTCGGATGCTGCCTGACCGGCTGTGCTTTTCTAGCGCAACTCTAATCTAGATTCTAATTTCCAGCATCTGCAGTCCTCACTTTTGCCTAGTACAAGATATGGCTACAGTAAGGAAGGGATATTGAACTTATTTAAACAGAAGTTGCGGCACTGGTAACATTGCAAAGCCATAATTAGGGTAACAAAGGGACAATTTAAAAGTCTAAACAGATGGAATCAAACAACAAGATACTAAGTTGATTAGTGAGGTTGTGATAAGAGCGGAAGATCTATAATTTAAAACAGGGTTCAGGCGACAAGGATTTATTAAGGCTGCAGGCTCAAGGCTTTATTTGGGGAAGTTGTGCAAAAGGACAGCTGTTGTTTATTAGGCAGGAATGTGGAAAATCATTCATTTTACCCACGACATGAAAGGAGACCATCAATTTGCTCATAGAGGATTGCAAATGACATGGCATTGCAAGTTAATTGTCTAAAAGCATTAAAGACAAGGAAAATTTTAAAAATTACATTGAAAAAGTAAGAATATACTTGGGAAGGTTAATAGCAGTATTGAGATATTGCAAAATTAAAATACTCTAAAGCAAGAAGAATAAATAATCAAAGTAAGATGAAATGACAAGAGAAAATAATACTGCCTGGTTGATTTAATTTCAGAGATAAACCAAATAGAAGGCAAGATTGGAGATCTTGGAGAAACCAGTTCTTAAAATACACAACTGTTGCCAAACTAGATATCATAGATTCATACAGTCATACAGCATGGAAACAGGCCCTTCAGCTCAACTTGTCTATGCATTCGCTTTCTTAAACTAAGTTAGTCTGATTTGCCTGTGTTTGGCCCATATCCCTTTAAACCTATCATATTCAGGTACCTGTCCAAATGTCTTTTAAATTTTGGAACTGTACCCACCCCTACTACTTCCTCTGCCAGCTCATTCCATATACACACCATCCTCTGGGTGAAAAGGTTGACCCTCAGGTCCCTTTACATCTTTCTCCTCTCACCTTAAACCAATGTTCTCTAGCTTTGGACTCCCCTATTCTGGGGAAAAGACCATGCCTATTTACATTAACTATGCCCCTCATGATTTTACAAACCTCTGTAAGGTCAACCCTCAGTTTCGTACGCTGTAGGGAAAAATGTCTTAACCAATTCAGCCTCTCCTTATAAATCAAACCTTCAAGTCTCACATTCTTGTAAATCATTTTTGTACCCTTTCTAGTTTAATAACATCATTTCTATAGCAGGATTACCACACTTGCACCCAGTACTCCAAATGTAGCCTTAGCAATGCCTTGTACAGCTGTATCATGACATCCCAACTGTTATACTCAATGCTCTGACTAATGAAGGCAAGCTGCCAAATGCCTTTTCACCGCCCTGTCTACCTGGGACGCCACTTTGAAGGAACTATGTACTTGCATCCCTAGGACTCACTGTTTGTCAACACTCTCCAGGGCCCTAGCGGTAATTGTATAAGTTCGGCCCTGATTTGTCTTACCAAAATGCAACACCTCCCATTTATCTACATTAAACTCCATCTGTCATTCCTTGGCCCAAGGCCCAATTGATCAAGGTCCCATTGTACTCTGAGGTAACCTTTCCTGTTGACTATACCACCAATTTTACTTTAATTTGAAAACTTACTGGCCATGCTTCCTGTAATTTCATCCAAATCACTTACGTAAATGACAACAAAAATTGATCCAACACCAATCCTTGCGGCATACTGCTGGTCACAGTCTCCAGTCCGAACAACAACCTTGTACCATCACCCTCTATCGCCTACTAGCAAACCAATTTTGTATCCAATTGGTTAGCTGTCCTTTGATTCCTTGCGATCTAACCTTACTCACTAGTTCTACCATGCGGAACCTTGTTGAATGTTTTGCTAAGTCTATGTAGACAACATCTTCTGCTCTGCCTTCATGTATCTTTTTGCTCACCTTTACAAAAACTCAATCTAGTTTGTGAGACATGATTTCTCACACAAAAAGCCCTGCTGACTATCCCTAATCATTGCCTTTCCAAATGCATGTAGATACTATCTCCTCCAAAAACTTTCCTACCATTGATTTCAGGCTCAACAGTCTGTAGTTTCCTGGCTTTTCCTTGCAGCCTTTCTTAAATAATGGCACAACCCTAGCCACCCTCCAGTCTTCCAGATGATGCAAATGTTTCTGCTATGGACCCTACTATTTCTTCCCTAGCTTCCCTCAATGTCCTGGGATATGCTCAATCAAGTCCCAGGAATATATCTACCTTTATGCATTTTGAGACCTCCAGCACCTCCTCTTCTGTAATCTAGACTGCATTCAAGATATCACTATTTATCTCCCTGAGTTCCTTAGCTTCCATGTCTTTTGCTATGGTAAATACTGATGCAAAATATTCATTTAAGATCTCACTCATTTTCTGTAGCTCCACCCATAGACAGCTTTGTTGATCTTTGAGGGGCCTTACACTATCCCTACTTGTTCTTTTGCCCTTAAAATACTTGTAGAATCTCTTTGAATTGTCCAACCAAAGCTATCTCATGTCCCATTTTTGCCCTCCTGATTTCCCTCTTAAATGTTCTCCTACATTTCCTATATTCCTCAAGGGATTCACTTGAATCCATCAGTCTCTTTCTTGACATATGTCTCCTTCTTTTCCTGACCAGGGCCTCAATACCTCTAGTCATCTAGTGTCCCCTACTCCTGCCAACATTTCCCTGCACACAAACAGGAACATCTGGCCCTGAACTATGAAATCACAAGCTAAACAAATGAATACACTATAGGATGAATGAATCAGGGGATAGTAGGAAATTATGTCAGTAAAAAATTGCTACAACTTTTTAAAATATCAACCAGGAAGTGGGCACATACTGTTTAGACAATTTGAGATTGATCATGTGCAGTCCACGCACTGGCAAACTTTTTTTTTAGGTCGGGATACCTCTGATCCTGCATAGGGGGTAGAGAAGAGTTAACCAGAAGCGAGTCTTAGTGATTAGGTGTACAAGAAGGGAAACCAAAGACATTAGGAAAACTTAAGTCAAGGGAAGAGAACAAAAGAGTTGCATCCAGTCATCCAAAAAGTTGTGAGCAGGTGAGGAGCTGTCCCAAATTGGATTGATTGAAAAGCATTGATTTTATTGAGTATCATCGCTTCTTTTGTACTTGTTTTGATAAACTAAATAAATTCTGTGAATTTTGTGAAAGCAATGTGCCTTGTACTTATTCAGGACTGCTAAACTTCTGGATTGGATTTCTCAACTCAATCTATAACGGAAATTGCCGAAAGTCTTACAACAAAAGTTAAAGTGAACCCCACTTTAGTGAATCTGCAGGTTTATCAGTAAGTCAGATACAGTGGGAATGAAGATGTTCAATCTGATCTACAATATTAAATAAAAGATTTTTGTATTGAACATGGACGTTTCAACAGATTGAGGACAAAGACTTGTTTACACACCTTGAAGATGGGCAGCATCTGACTCCATGGAACTTCAACATCCATATGATGCAAGCAATACCAATTGATCCAATACATGGTTCAGAAGACCATGACGTACAGGAACATGAATGGGCAATTTAGCCCATTGAACCTGCGCCACCATTCAATAAGATAATGGCTGATCTTATAATCCTGAATTCCACTTTCCCGCCTTATCCCTCAAATGCTTGAAATCTTTACCAGTGAACAATCTGTCTATCCCAACTTTGAATATGCATAACAACACAGCCTATTCAAAAACAGAACTTCCTGGAAAAGCTCGGCAGGTCTGGCAGCATCTGTGCAGAGAAATTAGAGTTAATGTTTTGGGTCCGGTGATCCTTCCTCAGAATTCAGCAGTAACTTAGCCTGTTCAGTCCCCTGCAGTAAAGAATTTCACTGAGTCACTATCCTCTGACAGAAGAGGTTTTTCCTCAATTCTATCTTAAATGGGGGACCCTCACTCTGAGATTATACCCTCTAGTTCTAGACAGGTTTTGACTGAACTTGTGAAGTCAGAGACTTGGTGGGGGAGGAAGTGGCAGTGGTAAATGTAATCATATAAATGAATATATAAACATTACCATTGTGAATAAAGTTTGGGCACAGTGAGACATTGCAAATATGAAAATTAAGAGTAAGAGAATAATTTGGATGTGAACATAAGAGATATGGTTTGCAAATTTGCAGATGACAGCAAAATTGGAGATGGGGTGAACAACGAACAAGGTTACCTCAGAGTACAACGGGACTTTGATGAGATAGGCCAATGGACTGGGAGTGGCAGATGGACTTTAATTTAGATAAATGTGAGGTGCTACATTTTGGTAGGGCAAATCAGGGAAGGACGCATACACTTAATGTAAAGTCCTGGGGAGTGTTGCGAAGCAAAGGGAACTTGGAGTGCAGATTCATAGCTCCTTGAAAGTAGAGTTGCAGATAGACAGGGTAGTGAAGAAGGTGTTTGATACACTTGCCTTTATTGGTCAGTGCATTGAGTTTAGGAATAGGGAGGTCATATTACAGCTGTACAGGAGATTGGTTAGGCTACTTTTGGAACACTGTGTTCAGTTCTGGTCTCCCTGCTATAGGAAGGGTGTTATTAAACTTGAAAGGGTTCAGAAAAGATTTGCAAAGATGTTGCTGGGTTGGAGGGTTTGAGCTATTGGCTGAAAAGGCTGGAGCTATTTTCTCAGGAGCATTGGAGACCGAAGTGTGACCTTATAGAAGTTTGTAAAATCATGAGAGGCATGGATAGGGTAAATAGTCAAGGTCTTTTCCCCAGGGTATGGGAGTCCAAAACTGAAGGGCATAAGTTTAAGGATGGAGGGGAAAGATTTAAAAGGGACCTAAGGGGCAAAATTTTCTTGCAGAGGGTGGTGCGTCTATGGAATGAACTACCAGAATAAATGGTGGAGGCTGATATAATTACAATATCTAAGAGGCATCTGGATGGCTATATGAATAGGAAGGGTTTAGAGGGATATGGGCCAAATGTTGGCAAATAAAACTAGAATAATTTAGGATATCTGGTCGATATGGACAGGTTGGACTGGAGAGTTTGCTTCCATGTTGTACATTTCTATGACTCAATGACTCTATGATCATGGCTGATCTGATTGTTCCACATGCTCACCTGCCCTCTATAACCTTTCACCTCTTTGCTTAATCAAAATCTATCAACCTCTCCTTAAAAGTATTCAAAGACTCCATTACTCTTTTCTTTCGAGGAAGAGAGTTCCAGAGGCTTATAAGTCTCTGAGAAAAGAAATCTCCTAATCACTGCCATAAATGGACATTCCTCAATAGAAATCAGTGACTCCTATTTCTAGTTTCTCCCACAAAAGAAAGCATCTTTGTTACATCCACACTGTCAACACACTTCAAGTTCTTACATGTTTAAAAAAACAAAAACAGAAAAGAACTATGATAAATGGAAACAAAAAGAAAAAAAGCTTTAAAAAAGCTTAAAAAATTAAAAACAAATGTCTCCTGCCATATCAGTATAGGCTTATTGATATTAATCTTGTTGCTGAGTAAGAAGATTATGCTTTTGAGCCCAATTATAGAGGTTTAAGCTTATAATCTGTGGTGATATTTCAGTCAAGCGGAAGGCAAATGCTGCAGTTCTGTACTTCAGTTTTTCATTTGAGGTACAGAACCATGGCCCCTTCCACCCAAGGTGAAAGATGCAGTGGCTCAGAGGACGTGTAATCCCAAGTCCTAGACTAACACTTTGAAAATTCTGTGTTTGAAATTCATCATAGCTGATGATGTAATTAGAATTCAATCAATAAATCTGGAATTAAAAGCTTATCCAACAGTGACCATTGCTGGTTACAGTAAAAACCTTTCTGATTCCTGAGTATTCATAAAGAAAGAATATCTGTCAACCTTACATTGTCTGGCCTAAATTTGACTCCCTACCCACAGCAATATAGTTGACTCTTCAATGCCGGATAGACAACCTGGCATCGACCAAGCCACAGGAAATGACAATGGGCCAAACAGCCTTGTTGACCCAACAAGTCATCTGTATCAACAGCTTGTGTCAAATTGGCAGAGCTGTTCTGAGGTGTAGTCAAGCAATAGCCCAGCATTACCATTTTCTCTGAATCATACCTTATAAATAATGTCACATTAGCATCAATATCATTACTTGGTAAGTTCTTTCCAACGGACAGGACATAAACAACAGAAGTGGCAGCACAGTAATATGGAGTATACTAGGATCACCTCTGGATCCTGCAGCACATGGTTAGACAACCATCAAAAACCATCACTTGACCTTGTCCTTAATAATTTACCTGCCCATAGCAGTATTGGTGAGAGTGACCGCTACACAGTCCTGTGGAAATAAAGTCTGACTTTTACATTGAGGATATTCTCCATCTTGTTGTGTGACACCAGCACTGCGCTGAATGGAATAGGTTTCAAACAGATCTAGCAACTCAGGTTTGGACATCCAGGAGGTGTTTTGGGCCATCAGCAGCAGAATAAATTCACTCACAATCTGAAACATCAGAACTTAGCACATCCCTTCACTATTCCTTCATCAACAAGTCAGGGGATCAATCACAGTTCAACAAGGAATGCAAAAGCATATCAGGTGCAGCACTGTGTATACCTAAAAATGAGGTGCTCCCCCTGGTGAAGCTACAGCAGACAATTAGCATGCTAAACAGAGTAAGTAGCAAGTGATATACAGAGCTAAGTGATACCACAACCAACAGATCAGATTGAAGTTGTGCATCCCTGCCACATTTCATTGTGAATGTTGGTGGACAATTAAACAGCTTACTGAAGGAGGGTGCTCCACAAATGTCTGACTTTCAAAAACAGAGGTTCCCAACACACCAAAACAAAAGACAATGCTGAAGAACTTGCAAACATTTTCAAATAAAAGTGCTGTAAATGCAATCCATCTTGGACTCCTCCTGAGGTCCTCAGTATCACAGATGTCAAATTACAGACAGTTCCTTCACTCTATATGACATAAAGAAATAGAGTCATAGAGTCATAGAGATGTACATCATGGAAACAGACCCTTCAGTCCAACCCATCCATGCTGACCAGATATCCCAACCAAATCTAGTCCCACCTGCCAACACCCGGCCCATATCCGTCCAAACCCTGCTCATATACCCATCCAAATGCCTTTTAAATGTTGCAATTGTACCAGCCTCCACCACTTCCTCTGGCAGCTCATTCCATATACGTACCACCCTCTGTGTGAAAAGGTTGCCCCTAGATCTCGTTTATATCTTTCCCCTCTCACCCTAAATCCTAAACCCTCTAGTTCTGGACTCCCCCACCCCAGGGAAAAGACTTTGTTAATTTATCCTATCCATGGCCCTCATAATTTTGCAAACATTTATAATGTCACCCCTATTTTGACATACAAAGGAGTATAGATCGTAAGTGAATGGTCAAAGTTCTGGTAAGTTGAATATGCTGTGGAAAACTCCAAAACTGTCGATTATTTAAAGGCACTGGATACTGCAAAGACTATGGCCCCTGACAACATTCCAACAATATATCTGAAACCTGTGCTCCAGAGTTAGCTTCACCTTGTTTCAGTGTAATTATAACTCAATGTGGAAACAATGAACAATGTGGAAAATTGCCCAAATAGTAGGACAAATTTTACCTGGCCATGTACTACCATATCAGTCTACTCTCAATCATCAACATAGTGCTGAATGATATCATCAGCAGTGCTGCCAACCAACATTTTATCAACAGTTATCTGCTCACTAACACTCAGATTAGGCCCCACTAGGCCTATTTTGACATACAGAGGATAAGTGAATGGTCAAAGTTCTGATAAGTTGAATATACTGTGGAAAACTCCAGAATTGTCGAACAGAAGCTGGAATAACCTCACCACATGCATACTATGCTGCATGCCCAATAGATCAACCTTTGGTAGAAACTTGTCAGCTGGGTGAGGGTGGGAGGTCTCTTGATCAAAGGCCTCAGCAGAAGACTGGACATAGCAGAGGGACTGTTCACGAGAAACAGCCTCTTGTTTTTATACATCTGCTCCTTCCATCACCATCTCCATAGTCACAAAAACAGAAATTTGAACCCCATTGTGGGGGAGGCTTATGTCCTTGGAGTTGCAGTTCCAGACAAAGGCCCACAATGGCCCTGTCAATGTCTAATTGGCGTTAGATTTGTCTGGCCTTGTATTAAAGAGTTGCTGTAGCTGTCTTGATGATGAGACATTCACTACCTCAATCAAGTTCATCCTTAGTGTTTACAAATTTCACGCCGTTCAAATATTCTTCTGAATTTCTATTCTCAATACCAAACAAATTTCACACATCTCAACATTATAGTCTCACCTGTTATCTTGTTGCCTGACTTATACTGCTTATATACCTTTGTAATACCTTTGGGTGGATATTCCCCACAGGCACAGGGCCCCACTAATAGGCTGAAATAAGGGGCAGACGCCTGCGCTGTTGCGGCAAGAGTCAATCTCCTCTGATTATCTCAAGGTGGTCAAATAGTGACTAGAAGGCAGGCTTAACATTTAACTCAAGGAAGTAGAATGTTTTGTAAAGCTGTCGATAGATAGCCCAGTACATGGTAGAATGAGAAGGTTGCTTTTCTGGGTAAGAGAGTGAGGGTGTATCAAAATGCCACTAAAACCACGCAGGATGTAACTCCAACCCTTTCTGGAGCATTGCTGCATGATCTGTCAATGGGAGGCAGCCACCCAGCAACAATTTGGTTCCCTGATGATGCCAATGATCTGAAGGCTGACTGGAAAATTCCAGGCTGCCTTTACTAATTTCAATTGTCCAGTTTACAAGAAGATGAATGTTTTGAATGAGTATTCTTTGTTACAAGCTATGATTATTTCCTGCTTAATGCTCTGGCAAAGATATAATTCTGTTAAGTGTCCTATTAATGCTTCTCTGTAATATTTGCTGATCCTTTAAAATTCTAATTTCCATCCATTCTGATTCAATTTCTTGATTTTCTGAGTCAACATCCTCTCTTACCACTGTCCTTCTGACATCCTTCACTATCAGGGCTATTTCCCTCCTTTTTCATTCTGCCTATCTTTCTAAAATGCTGTGTAGCCTGCAATTTTACAACTATGGTCACCTTGTAATGATTTCCTGTAATGGTGATTATTTTTATATCATTTAGGTTATGTACCAGTACTTGATCTATCTTCATACATATACTTCACACATTCAGGGAAGAGCCTTTAGTTGCATTTTTACCATTTACTTTTTCAAAAACCTTATTCATTGATGTATTACATGTGTTATTAAATTCTCCATTTATTTTCTGTCCCACTCTGCTCATCTTTATCAAAATCACCTGCACTGCAATATTAACTTGATTTTAGTCTTTGGGTTTCTAAGTCTCCCTTTATCTGACCTCTTCCCCTCACAGCATTTAGTTTAAAACTCTATCCCCAGATCTAGTTTAACAATTTGCCAGAATACTGGTTTCAATATGGTACATGGACTCTACTTCAATTGAACATCTCCCACTTGCTTCCCCTGTACTAGTGCCAAGGTCCCATGAATTGACACCCTTCCACTAAGCCATATGGTTAACTGTTTAATTTGGGTTATCCTATGCCAATAGGTGCTTTGCTCAGGTAAACACCCAGTCAAGTCCTTGTCCTTTCAGTCCAAATAACCCCACATAGGGGAATGAAAGTGAACATGCCAAGTTAATGGATATGTCAGCGTCTCTTCAAATAAATATCCTTGAAGACTGATATGAGAGCTTGGGCAATGAGAGGCACTAGATAGGTTTTGCATAATGAATGTTTGAAGATTCCACCCATTGATATCGTAATTTCCCCTTGTGTAACCTTTGCCATATCTCTCTATGCACTGTGTGTTATTCATTTATTAGACTTCTTGCCATTATAGGTAGCAGTCTGTATCTTCTTTCAGCAATTGTGACCCTGACCCCACCACCACCTTACCCACTGAAGGAAACTGCCACTGTTTCTGTTAATTTTTCTAGTTCTCAGAATTTATAATATAAAAACATTTTAGACTCAAAATACTATAATTTCATTGAGTATGTTTCTTTCAGCTCTCCTTGTGGCTGGAAGATTAATACGTTGTTATGTAGCAATGTAACTGTGCATGCGGCACCCCACATCTTATTTTGTTTAAAATGAAAAATATTGCCTCTCTGTTAATATAACTGTTTCAAACATTAACTACTTTTTAAGGTAAGGAAAATTAACAAGAGAACTTTAAAATAAACTGAACACCCTAAGATGATTTTACATCTTGAATTCTCTCCTGAGAATATTTTACATGTATCTCTCAGGCGGTAGGATGTTCTGCTTTAAGTTGTAGATTTGGCACTCATCACTCCCAAATCTGAGATGAAGGCTGCCCAGGTGATATTGTACATGCTGTTTATGGGTTATAGGAGTCAAAATTGATATTGTTAATGTTGTGTCACTTGACAATGATGTTGTTGACATTGCACTGCTTGTTAGGGATTCAGTTGACGCTTGTCTTACTGGGAAGTGATGTTTCTGAAGTTGTTGATAATCTTCTCCAGTTCAGGTAGAGGTTGAATATAGATTCTGTTCCTCCTCATTTGCTTCCTATTGTGGTGTATGATTTATGATCTTAAAGTCTCAGCTTCACCAGCAACTTTCTCTAGGTTACAGGTTTTCATGATTAGATCCTGTACAGTACAAATTGTCTTTTCAACAAATCAAGTACTTATCTGCATGCTTATTGAACTATTGACCTCGTAACATTTGTGCATAGTTGAGCTGTTATCTTACTTCCTCTTCGTTACTTGAAGGGAGTATCAGTAGTATGATGAAAATAAATATGTTAATTATGATTATATAAATGATGTTATCAGGCATTATCTTACATCCTCAGCATTTCTGGGAATTTATTTGGGTCTTCTGTGAAGACAAAATTAAAGCAGCTATTTAATAGCCCTATTATCTCCTTGTTCTCATAGAGTCATACAGCATGGAAACAGACTCTTTGGTTCATCCAGTGCATGCTGATCATGCTCCTAAATTAAACTAGTCTCACCTGTCTGTCCCTCTAAACCTTTCCTATTCATGAACTTATCCAAATGTCTTTTAAATGTTCTATCTGTATCTACAGCCACCACTTTCTGTGGATGTTTATTCCACCTGTGAACCACTCTCTTTCTAAAAAAGTTGCCCCTCATGTCCTTTTTAAATCTTTCTCCTCTGACCTTAAAAATATGACCCTTAGCTTTCAATTCCCCAAACCTAAGGAAAAGACCCTTGACATTCACCTTATCTATGCCCCTCATAATTTTATAAACTTCAATAAGGTCACTCCTCACCCTTCTTTGCTCCAGTGAAAAACATCCCAGCCTTTCCAGCCTATTTTAAATCTCAAACTCTCCATTCCCAGTACATCTTTTCTAAACCCTCTCCTATCTAGTAATGATTTGGAGAAGCTGGTTTGGACTGGGGTGGACAAAGTTAAAAATCACACAAACCAGGTTATAGTCCAACAGATTTATTTGGATGCACTGGTTTTCAGAGTGCCGCTCCTTCATCAGGTGGTTAAAGGAGTGGCACTCCGAAAGCTAATGCTTCCAAATAAACGTGTTGGACTATAACCTGGTTTGTGTGATTTTTAACTCTCCCTAGTAATATTCTTCCTTTGGAGGGGCAACCAGAACTGCACATAGTATTCCAGAAAAGGCCTCACTAAGATTCTATATAACCTCAAAAAGACGTCCCAACTCTTATACTCAAAGATCTGAGTAATGAAGGCAAGAGTTCTAAACACTTTCTTAACTACCTTGTCTATCTTTTCCATAATCAATTCTCCCACTTCAGCTTGCAAGGGACCTATATTTCTCTTCACTAATCTTTCCTTATTTTACATATTTACAGAAGCTCTTATAGTCCACTTTATGTTCCTTGCAGGTTCTACTCTATCTATTATTCCCTCTTAATCAGATTCCAGGTCTTCCTTTTTCTGAATTTTACACTGATCCCACCCATCAAGGTTTCCAGTGTTTTCTAGCAACTTTATAAGACTCCTCTTTGAATATAATAGTATACTTGATTTTTTTCCATTAACTGTGGCTAGGTCACTTTTTCTGTTGTACTTCTGCATCAGGAAAGAATGAATAGCTATTTGAATGTATAAACTAATTCCTTAAATGGTAGCCATTGTCCATCTACATTCATGCCTTTTAATGACTTATACAGTCTATTGCAGCCAGTTCATGCCTCATGCTGTTGTAGTTTCATTTGATTAGATTAAGGATACTGATATTGGATTGGACCACTTCATTTTTCATCCTAATGAAGAGTTTTGTCATGTTGTGGTCATTCTTCCCTAAATAATCTTGCAGGACAAAATTGTTAACTAACCCCTTCTCACTGAACAATTCCAAATCAAGGAAAGCCTATTCACCAATTTCCTCAATATACTGGTCAAAAAAAAACATCTTGTACATTCTCCTTTCACTATGTTATTGTATGTGGGGGTTGCCCTACTTAAATGTGGAATAACGTCACCCCTAATCACCATAGGACTCTCATTACATACATTTCTAATTTTGTGTTAATTGCCACCACTGTTTACAGGCCTGCAGCCAATACCTACTAATATTTTCCACCCCTTGTTGCTTCTTAGCTCCACATATTCTCAATTTTAGTATGGATTTTATGAGCCAGTACCTTTCCACACTATTGCCCTGATTTCATCCTTTAATAACAATGTTACCTCATTGCTCTTTCCTTTTTGCTTCTCATTCCTAAATATTGAATACCCTTGGCTATTCAGTTGCCTGGTCATCTAGGCAGCCATGTTCTTCTTAATCACAATCATATTGTACCCGTTTACAGTGTTTGCATTGTTAATTCATCCATCTTATTGCAAATGCTCCAAACATTCAGATACAGTACACTTAGATTTGTCCTTCTAACATTTTTGTATATTTTCTTTGTACTATGCCCCTATTTATTACTAGTCCTTGTTTCCTGTCCTTTCCACTTTTGGTTTTTACTTTTTTATCTTTCATTTATAATTTTGTTTCTCTTTCTTGTAGCTCACCTGGTCCCATCTACTCACCGTTCTAGTTCAAACTCGTGAATGGCCCTATCAATTGTAGTAACTCAGAGATACTGAGGACTGCAGATGCTGGAGAAGTCAGAGTCGATAAAGTGTGGTGCTGGAGAAAGCAAAGCAGGTCAAGCAGCATCTGAGGAGCAAGATAGTTGACAATTCGGGCTTAAACTTTCTATCAGTTGCAATCCTGTTGGGATGCAACCCAACCAGCCTTACAGGTTTCATCTTTCCCAGAATTGTCCAAGACGGGAGTTTTGCTGAACAAAGTGACGTTGGAGTATAGGTTCATAGCTCCTTGAAAGTGGAGTTGCAGGTAGATAGGATAGTGAAGAAGGCGTTTGGTATGCTTTCCTTTATTGGTCAGAGTATTGAGTACAGGAGTTGGGAGGTCATGTTGCGGCTGTACAGGATATTGGTCAGGCCACTGTTGGAATATTGCGTGCAATTCTGGTCTCCTTCCTATCGGAAAGATGTGAAACTTGAAAGAGTTCAGAAAAGATTTACAAGGATGTTGCCAGAGTTGGAGAATTTGAGCTACAGGGAGAGGATGAATAGGCTGGGGCTGTTTTCTCTGCAGCGTCGGAGGCTGAGGGGGCCTGTCTCTGTGGCGCACCTGGTCAGCGCGTGCGGCTGTTAACCGGAAGGTTGGTGGTTTGTGACCACCCAGTGACGGTGCGTTTGTTGTTCTCGCTCCTACCGCTTTCTTGGGCAGCACGGTGGCACAGTGGTTAGCACTGCTGCCTCACAGCGCCAGAGATCCGGGTTCAATTCCCGACCCAGGCGACTGACTGTGTGGAGTTTGCACATTCTCCCCGTGTCTGCGTGGGTTTCCTCCGGGTGCTCCGGTTTCCTCCCACAGTCCAAAGATATGCAGATCAGGTGAATTGGCCATGCTAAATTGCCCATAGTGTTAGGTAAAGGGGTAAATGTAGGGGAATGGGTGGGTTACGCTTCGGCGGGTCGGTGTGGACTGGTTGGGCCGAAGGGCCTGTTTCCACACTGTAAGTAATCTAATCTAATCTAATCTAATCTAATCTAATCTAATCTTGTCCAATGAGAAAAGATTGGAAAAGCTGGGCTTCTATCTGGTGGTAACAAGAAGGGTTAGTGGTGACTTGACTGAGAGACATAAAATCCTGAGGGGTCTTGACATGGTGGATGTGGTAAAGATTTTTCCACTTACGGGAAAATCTAAAAATAGGGCTCACTATTTAAAAGTACAGATCACCCAATTTAGACAGAGATGAGGAGGAATGAGTGTAAGATCAGGATAAGGAAAGCATTGTCTCTTGGCATTTTTTGAGGGTTCTCTTGACCATCTGGAAATATCTTTCCATAAATTTGAATCTTCTTGGGTTGTGTGGTTCAGCAAATCTCTTAAGTTCTCTAGAGGTGAAATTGTTCCATTACCTTACATGGATTCTTTGATCAGTGAACCAATTTAGCTCAGTTAGCATCACCCATTTAGTTCAGTTTTGGTAGCATTTACACTGAAGTCTTTAACAGCATGGCCACAGCTCTTTGCAACTGCTCAGCCCCATGATAGAAAGACCATTTGTTTCAGTGATGTACTATTAACATGTTTTCCTTTGTTAGTTTCTTGGATTTGGATTGTTCCTGACGGTTAAATCTCACTTCCCTTTATGCTGCTAGAAAGTGTCATAGCACCATTTCCTAGTGCCTTTGTTTTTCAAACTTTCAGGAAATATTTCTGATTTTGTCTGAGTGAGATATATCACTAAGTGCTCTGGTTTCAACCTTCAGCTTCAGATTTATGCTTGTGGGGTTAGTCTTTCTGACCTGGATGCTTGTATGAATTTCTTTTCTCTGGGAACTGTGCAATCCAGCTGTTTCATGCAGGTGTACAGTTCCTATGCATATTTTGTTTTCAAACTTGTCATTATTTTCCAGGGTCCGAATGCTTTGGTTTCATTTTCTTCTGATTGTCCCTGTTGCTCTGTTTCTGATTACTCCTTCATTCATTGTTTCCAACATCTTTTCCCAGTGATTTGACTTTCCATAAACTATGCAGAGGACATTCCGTTCCCTGTGTGAACTCGTGATCATCCACAACTCTTGCACATCATTCTCTCTTCCTGCTGTGCACTCTTTTGTTGCAGTTTCACTGTGTGCTGCCTTTTTCTTGACTTAATGAAAACTACCCATTTGGATAGTTAACACTTCATCTGTCTGCTTGCAGGTAGATGTTTTCTAGGAGTGTCTACTGTCTGAAATATTATGAGCTTATCTTTTCCAATCAATTCTATTTTTCTTTAGGTTTGCAGGTCTCCAAATGATTCATTTTGTCAGTCTTTCATCCATACTTTCAAATGGTTTTTTTGGCTGCATTTTTCAATCTTCTTATGAAATTGTCAACAGACCCACCTGACTCCTGTTTCTGGCCTTGAAATTTGTAACAGTAGATCTGATGATGAAAAAAGAAAGCCTGAGCCTACAGTATGATAGAAATGGGCTGGTCAGATGGGCATAAGAATGGCAACTGGAATTTGATCTTGAAAAAGTGTGCGTTGATGCATTTTGGGAAGAATAACAAGGCATGGGAGTATATGAAGAATGGTTGGACCCTAGGAAATGCAAAGGATCAGAGGGACCTTGGTGTAAATGTCCATAGATCCAGGCAGGTGGGTAAGGTGGTTAAAAAGACTTATGGGATACTTGTCTTTATTAGATAAGGCATTCAATACAAAAATAGGGAGTTTATGATAGAACTGTACAAGACTTTAGATAGGCCATAGCTGGAGTTCTGCAACAAATATAGAAAATGTTGGAGAAAATCTGTCAGTCATCAGCATCAGCGGAGAGAGAAAGCGTTTGAATCTGCTATGAGTCTTCTATGTGCGATTCTGGTCAAATCATTGTAGGAAGGATGTGATTGCACTAGAGAGGGTACAGAAGAGATTTACCAGTATGTTGCCCAGACTGGAGTGTTTCAGCAATGAGGAGAGGTTAGACAGGCTGAAGGTGTTTTCCTTAGAGCAGAGAAGACTGAAGTGGGTGGGGGTTGGTGGGGGTGGGGTGGTGGGTGGTGTAGGGGAGCTTGGCGAGGTAGAGACTTGATTGAGGTCTGTAAGATTTTGAGGGGCACAGATTGAGTAGATAAAATAAAGATTTTAGGGATTTAGGGAAGATCTTTTTGACCCAGAGGATAGAAGGTAGCTGGAACTCATTGCATAAAAGGGTAAAAGAGGCAGAAACCATCACAAATTTGAACAATGTTTCGATTAACACTTGATAGCATACAAGGCTACAGTCTGAGTGCTGGAAAATGGGAGTAAGGAAGATGGTGTTTGATGATTGATGTGGACACAATGGACTAAAGTGCCTCTTTTCATACTGTATATCTCATTGGCTTTATGACTATGATGATTTGAAATTGGCTAGATATGTGTGCTAAATCTTTCAAAGATTTTATCTGGGTTTCTGCTGTTATCCTAACTCAGTTCCCAGTTATTAAGCCAATTTAACTGTCTAAATAGAATAGAACTGACACACTCCTCTTTACTAATACCTTTTAGAATGCTGTTAATTATCAGTCCACACTTCCTACATGCCTCTATGACATAGTCACCCACCCCATTCATAATGGACAGGAAATGTGTGTTTATTGCTATTCATCTCTTCAGCAATAATTCACTATAATTCAGCATTAAGTTAATTTGAAATGCTTGGTTTTCTGCTTACAGACAGCCACTGCCACCATACTATGTCTTGTGGTTCCCAGAATTCAAAATAAACAGACGTTAAATGTAAGTAAAATGATAATTTCAATGAATGTATTTCTTGCAACATTCTGTGTGGCTGGTAGATTAATAGGTTGACATATTGTTACTAGACACTAACTCCAGAGCAACAGTAAATGTGATATCCTGAGACATTTATTAACATAACAATTAATTCCTAGCTCTTTGTCTCTTCAGATACCACACTGTAGGACAGTGACCATGAATACTTGGCATGATTATGTTTGGCAAGGTACTGTTGTGGTTTCTATTGCATTCTGCAATATGGTTTCCATATTCCTGATGTTACTGTCTGCCCTCAGGAATTTTAGAAAGGTTTACATGTTGATGTTTGGTTATGAATATATCCTCCATAAACAACACGTCTTGGAGTCAGACTTGAACCTGAGCTTCCAGTTCAGAGACATGGTCACTATCCATCAGCAGAACAACAATATGGCAGTTACCTTTCATCTTTTTGATGCTCTGAATGTGAGCCCGCACCAGAATATCCAGTGGTGATAAATGCATCAGGGGCACTGTTACTAGTTCAAATACAATCTGCATGGCTAATAAAAAGTTCCTTGGAAGAAATGTCAATAGCTTAGCAATAGGATCACATTAGTGAGCAGTGTTCATGCTCAGCTACTGATCCATCAATGGGAGAAACTTTTGGGCCACATTTACTTATTAGCATAATTTATGTTGACTACTGCTGTCCTAGGAAATGAAACTTCACAGTACATTAAAGGTTATTTTTGAGGGGGCGACATTTCCTGTAGATTGTATGATAAAGTTGTAGTGAGTTATGGTCGATTCAAATAAATATAAATAATTGATAGTAAGTCTAGTTACAAATCAGTCCTTGGAGAATATATAAAGGGCATGAAAGAATTTAGAATTTAACAAGAGTGAGTGATGAAATAAGAAATTAAATTACGTATTGGGAACTGGTGTTAACTTTAACAAATGGAATAAGGAGAGTAAGAAATTAAATGTAGTAGGCGGACAAAGGATTCATGGGGTAGCATGGTGGCACAGTGGTTAGCACTGATGTCTCACACCACCAGGGACCTGGATTTGATTCCACCTTTGGGCAACCGCGTGGAGTTTGCATGTTCTCCCCATATCGGCGTGAGTTTCCTCTGGGTTCTCTAGCTTTCTCCCACAGTCCAAAGGTGTGCAGGTTAGGTGGATTGACAATGCTAAATTGCCTGTAGTGTCCAGGCTAGCAATGGTAAATGCAGGGTTATGGGGTTGGAAGGGTTGGTGCAGATAGGCCTAATGCCCTCTATCTGTACATCGTGATTCTATGAATAAGAGTACATTAGAACTTGAGTGGACACTTGCCTTTACCTTTTCCTGAACAATTCGCTTCATTGCTTTCTGAAAAGAAAACAAACAATAACATGCACCAATACCTCTGAAGATTTGGTCAGGAAAAAACCCAATATAATGAACCTTTACAGAACATTTCAGATTCTTTGAACTGCTCTTGAAGTGACAGGATATTACTGTGAAAATGATAGGAACAAAATGATCATCAGAAAGGATTAACATAGTCAAGAATGTGTATAGTAGGAATGTATTTCATTGTCACTCAAATAATTTATGCTTTAATTAAAGATCCACAATAAAAAAAAAATGATGTTGTATATTTTTTAATATTTGCATCATCCAATCCAAATTAATACAGTGAACCTATAGTTCTCCTATTTGACTGATTTTACCAAAAAAATCAATTTGCAAGGATCCTTGCAGAATGTACCAACACATATTGGGAGGTATATATCTCTTCTGGATTATTATTATCATGCAAAAGCATTAGAGGGCTGTTTTGGAGCTCAGTAAGTAAAGATAAAAGGGTAAAGTCACGATAGTCTTACCAGACCTTAGGGTACGATTATGATTAGAGAGAGGCAACTGGTGGTGGTTTACCCTGGGAGGTCACCACGCCACAGCTGAAGGGATTTGTTGAGAAGGAGAATACTTCATGGTAATCTCAGCCTGTGCAGGAATTAAACCCATACTATTAGCATCACACTACATTAGAAACCAGCCATCTGGCCAATTAATGCTAATTCCACTGTATGCTCAAGTTAAGAATAATAAATACACTATATGGATGTAGGTTTGCTTGCTGAGCTAGAAGGTTCGTTTTCACGCAAACCTACATCCAGAACCTCAACCTGAGCTACAAATCTTCTCAAAACTCACTAAATACACTATGGCTTAGCATTTACAATATTCAACAAACACTGCTAATGAATCTTGCGGTAGAATTAAAATAAAATACTCATGACTCAATCGGTAACTGAAATGCTAAAGCTGATTGTCAGCAGGAGTACTGAAAACTCACTAAGGCCACACACAAGGAATTAGGACCCACATTTCCTAGAATCATCACAAAAGTTAAAGATTTTAGGAAAGTACACAGAGTTCCCTAATTTAAAAGTTGTTTTAAAACCGAGATTGATAGAAAACATGGACTAGGCTTCTGTACTTAACAAAAATCACTAGTTCTGAGGAAAGATAACTCGATCTGAAACATTAATTTTGATTTCTCTCCACAGATGCTGCCAGACTTGCTGAGCTTTTCCAGGAATTTCTATTTTTATCCAAGAGTTGTTAGTTATAGTTATCTACATGGGTCCCAGCACTGCCCCTGTCTTAGCAGGGTGTTTGGGGAACATTCTTGTTCCAGTTCCACTCGGGAGGGCACGGGGTACCCCCCTACAACTCTTTCCCTGATACATTGATGATGTCTTCAGCACTGCTTCTGGAGCTAGAAAAATGAATCAGTTTGTTTTCGATTGCCATCCTTCATTCATTTTCACCTGGTCCATTTCTGACTTTTCCTTTTTCTTCCTTCACTTCTCTATTTAATTTCTGAGGATAAACTGTCCACCAATATCCATGACAAGCCCACTATTTTCCACGGTTATCTAGACTATACCTCCTCACTCCCTGTTTCATACAAGGATTCCGTTCCATACAGCCAGTTTCTCTGTCTCTGTTACACGTTTTGATGGTGCCATGTTCCATTGGGCAGCTTTTAACATGACCATCTTTCTCCTCCACTGAGGAGTGCCCCATTTTAATAGTTAGGGTCTTCATCTGTGCCTGACCCAGCTCCCACACTTCTGCTCATGTCCTTTCCTCTCTTTTTCAGTATAGCTATAGGTTTCCCCTTGTCATTACTTTCCAAACACTAGTCTCTGCATGTAAAGGATCATCCTCCGTCCTTTCTGTCACCTCCAGAAAGATGCCACCACCAAACACATCTTCTGTCTCCTCCATTGGAAGGACTATTCCCTCCATGATACTCTGGCCCCACTACAATGTGAACCAACTGCAATGATGGCATTTGTACCCATGTCATCAGAGCCCGGACATCTGGATTACTAGTTCAGTCACATTTCCATGAGCTATCACCTTCTCTTTATCCATCCAGCTTGTTACATCCTCAAAGGTTTTTGACCAATTTTTAACGTATAACTTCTTTTTCATAAACTATATTGACTCTTTTGGATTCTATTATGATTTTATAAATGTCATGCTATAATTTCTTAATTATAGATTCTAGCATTTTCTTAATGATTAAGTTAAGACCATCTGGCCTGTCACTTTCATTCTATACTCTTTTCTCTTCCATTTCTTGAACAGTGACAATACATTTACAGCTATCCAGTCTACTAGGACCCTTCCAGAATCTAGAAAATGTTGGAGGATTACAATCAATGTATCCAGTATCTCTGCAGCCAGTTCTTTTAAGTCTCTAGGATGCGGGCAGTCAAACCTGGACAACTTGTCAGCCTTTAGTCATTGGTGTAACAAGTCTTCTCTATTGATAGTGAATAAGTTCCTCTCTCACTTCTGCTACTTTATTTCTATTATTCATGGAATGTTTTATTCAATCTTCTCCTTTGAAGACATGAAGTGTTGCACCACAATGGTAGCGTCCATTTCTTTGGACCAGCAGGTATGGCTTTGAGTCCCCTATCAGGACTTATTGACCATGGATGGTGCATTCATGATCTGGTCAAATAGGTTGTTGTTAGTCTGTAAATCCTTCCAATTCACTGAATAGCAAGTGATAAAAATAGAAGAATTTCCTGGTTAGCTGTTTTGCAGAAGCAATGACAAGCCACTGTTGGACTACCTACATAAACAGTAGGAGAAAGTGAGGACTGCAGATGCTGGAGATCAGAGCTGAAAATGTGTTGCTGGAAAACCGCAGCAGGTCAGGCAGCATACAAGGAACAGGAGAATCGACGTTTCGGGCATAAGCCCTTCTTCAGGAATGAGGAAAGTGTATCCAGCAGGCTAAGATAAAAGGTAGGGAGGAGGGACTTGGGGGAGGGGCGTTGGAATTGCGATAGGTGGAGGGAGGTCAAGGTGAGAGTGATAGGCGGAGTGGGGTGGGGGCGGAGAGGTCAGGAAGAAGATTGCAGGATAGGAAGGCGGTGCTGAGTTCGAGGGATTTGACTGAGACAAGATGGGGGGAGGGGAAATGAGGAAACTGGAGAAATCTGAGTTCATCCCTTGTGGTTGGAGGGTTCCCAGGCAGAAGATGAGGCACTCTTCCTCCAACTGTCGTGTTACCATGGTCTGGCAATGGAGGAGTCCAAGGGCCTGCATGTCCTTGGTGGAGTGGGAGTTGGAGTTAAAGTGTTGGGCTACGGGGTGGTTGGGTTGGTTGGTCCGGGTGTCCCAGAGGTGTTCTCTGAAACGTTCCGCAAGTAGGCGGCCTGTCTCCCCAATATAGAGGAGGCCACATCGGGTGCAGTGGATGCAATAGATGATGTGTGTGGAGGTGCAGGTGAATTTGTGGCGGATATGGAAGTGTCCCTTGGGGCCTTGGAGGGAAGTAAGGAGGGAGGTGTGGGTGCAAGTTTTGCATTTCTTGCGGTTGCAGGGGAAGGTGCCGGGAGTGGAGGTTGGGTTGGTGGGGGGTGTGGACCTGACGAGGGAGTCACGGAGGGAGTGGTCTTTTCGGAACACTGATAGGGCTTATGTCCGAAACGTCGATTCTCCTGCTCCTTGGTGCTGCCTGACCTGCTGCGCTTTTCCAGCAACACATTTTCAGCATACATAAACAGTACCCAATCCAATGACAGTCTATGGTCCAACCTATGGTAGACGAGGATGAAAGAAAAGGCAGACACAGAAAGATTGTGAAAACAGATTTAACATACTTGTTCAAAATCATTGTCAATTCTTTGTTTTCCATTCTTAATCTTACCACCGCCTTCTCAAAAGCATTTAAGGATAGGCAATCAATGCTGGCACAGCCAGCAATGCCCACATCCCATCAGTGAATTTAAAAAAGGCTCATTTTCATATATTTCGAGAAGCATTTACTGCCTAATTGATATTTCTTATTAATTTACGCTTATATTCTAATTTCTGCTTTTATTACATTATATTTATTCACCCGTTACTGGTTTCTAAAAAGATTTTCAAAAATTCCGGCCTATTATTATTGTGTCCAGCGTTGAATGCCTTTTCTTTCAATTTGATATCATCCACAATTTCCTTAGTTTGCCGCAGATATTGCATCCTTCTCATGGAGTCTTTCTTTTGCTGTGGAGCCATTGTTGATGAAGCCTTCCTTTGAGATGTAGCTTGACTGAACTGGATTTGTCTTGCTTTTTTTGAACAGCTTATACAAGACAATTTTTCAGTTTGTCAGGTAAATGCCAGTATTGTTGTTGTACTGAAATGGCTTACTTGGCTTGTTCTGAAGAAAAGGCTATTATTGAACACCAAATCTTTGCAGTAACCAGTGTACTCAACTATTTCTTGATATCACCTGGAATTAATTGAATTGACTTAAAACTGGCATCTGTGATGCTGATGTCTGCAGAAGGAGATACGGCTTTTAATTACACGACAGTTTGTACAAATCTGAAAGCAGGGTGATTTTAAATTTGCTTCACATCTGCAGCCCAAGATCTAACTCATTCCCATTTCATTTCAGCTATACTGTAATGGCTGGTAGTTGTTACGTAGCCAAAACTGCTTTGAGCGAGGCAAAATATTTAACTATTCAATTAGATTTGGAAAGGCATCTAAGCTGCAATAAACAATAAGGCAGTGCAAAGTTATTGAAGACTATTTCACCAATTAAGCTTTCCACTTCACATTCCCCATCCAAATTCCATACGTAGGCTTTTTTGTTATCTTCAGCATACAGTACTCTCAATATCTTAAACTGGTTTTCATACCTATGCAAAAGTGCTCAGTAGATATGAAGTATAGTTAACTATCTACCCAATTAATTGGTGTATTTGCCCACATGACTTTCCATTTTTATGCAACAAAAACAGAAATTGCCAGTGAACTCAGCAGCATTTGTGGGGAGAAAGGAGAGACTCTCCATCATACTTTTTGCATTTTTATGCAACTTACAAATACCATATTGCAGTGGTTAGTGCCAGTTTCAACTTATCAATGACGGTTAGGTATGGCTGTAACAAATGGCAGACATTAATCACATCAGTCAGTCTTTGCATATACTGGATGGAAATTGCTGAGTACAGAACTAACTACTGTGTAGAGTGATGTGAATGTACATTTAAAATTCACTTTGGTCTGCTTTAATATTGAATTGAAATTTCCTACGGTCTTCAGTCAAGGAAGACAATTTATGGGTTGTTTTTATAAATTTTTGGAAATGCTACTGAAAGCATAAGAATGTTTAGCAACAATTAAAAAAACAAATATCAAAATAGCACTTTTAACCTTGTAAGTCAATGCGAGGTGCTTCATAGAAGGATTGTCAAACAAAATTTAATTGAACCATAAAAAGAGACATTACAGAAGATAATCAAAAGCTTGATGGAAGGGGTAGGTTTAAAGGAAAATCGTAAAGAAGGAAAGAGAAGAGTAGCTTTGATAGCTAAAAACTTGGCCATTAATTGTCAAATGAATAAAACTGAGAATATTTTAAACTCCAAAATTGGAGGAGCCTAGAGATCTTGGAGAAATATAGGACTGGAGAAATTTACAAAGTTGGGAGAAGTTCAGATCAAGCTAAGAGTCCTGACAATACCATGACCATGACCTCTTATCCTAGTCTGGGGCTTCCAATGGTCTCTTTGACAGGCAAATGGGTTTGATATTTAAATCAGAGTTCGGAACCCAATGTTTGCAAAGACTCAGGGCCAACTCCAGCCCAGAACTATATATTTATCACTTGGGTGATGCAAGTTTTAAATTTAAATGTCTCAGTTGAACAAGAAGAAAGCCAACAACCCCATTAGTGGTATCCAGCACAATCAGGCAGTGGGAGCTACCTGCAGAGTTCAAGGGGCAAATGCAAATACAGACTTGATGGGCTTTGTACATAACACTGGAATTTCAATAACTGTGACCTCACCAGCCTGTACAAAGTATACTTAAAGTTATGGCTTTATGTATGTAGAAGTGTGTGTCAGTTATTTTTAAAAATACTTTTGCGAAATTATGCCTGCTGTTTTGTACTAATTTAAACTGGTATTGAAGGAATGAATGCTTCCCTTGTGTGTTATGGCTTTTAGCATTAACAGATTGCTGGTGAAGTATTAAGAATATTGATTCTTTTAATTCCGCTTCCCTGTGAGACTAAATGCCAAAGACAACATTATTACTTCACTGCACTACCAAATAAATGAGATTTGAGAGTGAAAAAGGAAAACCTGAAAACCAAAAAGTATCTTTGAAAATATCTGAAAAAAGAACCCTCAAAAAAAAGAAATATTGTGCTCTGGTGTGAATGATAAAAATGCAAATTGACAAAAGTTGCTTAGCTTAGTTTGGTTACCATTAAGAGATTACAGAACATAGAACATTACAGCACAGTACAGGCCCTTCGGCTCTTGATGTTGCACCGATCTGTGAAACCAATCTAAAGCCCATCTAACCTTCACTATTCCATTCTCATCCATATGTTTATCCAAGGACCATTTCAATGCCTTTAAAGTTGGCAAGTTTACTACTGTTGCAGGCAGGGTGTTCCACACCCTTACTACTCTCTGAGTTTAAAAAAAAGTCTGACATCTGCCCTATATCTATCACCCCTCAATTTAAAGCTATGTCCCCTTGTGCTAGCCATCACCATCCTACCTAACCCTCTGATTATCTTATATGTTTCAATTAAGTCACCTCTCAACCTTCTTCTATCTAATGAAAACAGCCTCAAGTCCCTCAGCCTTTCCTCATAAGACCTTCCCTCCATACCAGGCAACATCATGGTAAATGTTCTCTGCACCCTTTCCATTGCTTCCACATCCTTCCTATAATGCAGTGACCAGAACTGAATGCAATACCCTAAGTGCAGCCACATCAGAGTTTTGTACAGCTGCAATATGACCACATTGCTCCGAAGCTCAATCCCTCTAACAATAAAAGCATATGACTTTTTAACAACCCTATCAATCTGGGTAGCAACCTTCAGGGATCTATGTACATGGACACCGAGAACTCTCTACATTAGCCCAGTACTCCATATTCCTGTTACTCCTTCCAAAGTGAATCATCTCACACTTTTCAGCATTAGACTCCATTTGCCACTTCTCAGCCCACCTCTGCAGCTTATCTATGTCCCTCTGTAACCTGCAACATCCTTCGGCACCGTCTACAACTCTACTGACCTTAGTGTCATCCGCAAATTTACTAACCCATCCTTCTATGCCCTCATCCAGATAATTTATAAAAATGACAAACAGCTGTGGCTCCAAAATAGACCCCTGTGGTACACCACTTGTAAGTGAACTCCAGGACGAACATTTCCCATCAACCACCATCCTCTGTCTTCATTCAGCTAGTTAATTTCTGATCCAGACCACTAAATCACTCTCAATCCCATGCCTCTGTATTTTCTGCAATAGCCTGCAGTGGGGGATCTTATCAAATGCTTTACTGAAATCCATATGCACCACATCAACTGCTGTACACTCATCCACCTGGTTGGTCACCTTTTCCAAGAACAAAATAAGATTTGTGAGATATAACTTACCCTTCTCAAAACTGTGTTGACTATCCCTAGTCAACTTATTCCTTTCCAGATGATTACAAAGCCTATTTCTTATAACCTTTTCCAACACTCTACTCGCAATCAAAGTAACACTTACTGGTCTATAATTTCGAGAGTTGTCTCTACTTTCCTTCTTGAACAAGGGGATAACATTTGTTATCCTCCAGTATTCTGGTAGTATTCCTGTAGTCAATGACGGCATGAAGATCCAAGCCAAAGGTTCTGCAATCTCCTCCCTAGCTTCCCAGAGAATCCCAGAATTAATCCCATCTGGCCCAGGGAACTTATCTATTTTCACATTTCCCAGAATTGCTAACACATCCTCCTTGGAACCTCAATCCTGTCCAGCCTAACAGCCTGTAAATCAGCATTCTCCTTGACAACATTGTCATTTTCCAATGTGAATACTGATGAAAAATGTTCATTAAGCACCTATCCTATCTCCTTGGATTCCACGCACAACTTTTCACTACTCTCTTTGATTGGCCCTAATCTTACTCTCATCATTCTTTTATTTCTGACATACCTATAGAAAGCCTTAGGGTTTTCCTTGATCCTGTCTGGCAAAGGCTTCTCATGTCCCCTCCTGGCTCTTCTTAGCTCTCTCTTTAGGTCCTTCCTGCCTAACTTGTAACTCTCAAGCATCCTAACTGAGCCTTCACGTCTCTTCTTTACATAAGCCTTCTTAGAACATAGAACATTACAGCGCAGTACAGGCCCTTCAGCCCTTGATGTTGCGCTGACCTGTCAAACCAATTTGAAGCCAATCTAACCAACACTATTCCATTCTCATCCATATGCCTGTCTAATGGCCATTTAAATGCTCTTAAGGTTGGCAAGTCTACAACTGTTGCAGGCAGTGCATTCCATGCCCCTACTACTCTGAATAAAGAAACTACTTCTGGCAGCTGTACTATATCTGTCACCCCTCAAGTTAAAGCTATGTCCCCTCATGCTAGCCATCATCCATCTGAGGAAAAGGGCTCCCACTGTCTTCCCAATCTAGCCCTCTGATTATCTTATATGTCTCAATTAAATCACCTCTCAGCCTTCTTCTCTCTAACAAAAACAGCCTCAAGTCCCTCAGCCTTTGCTTGTAAGGTATTCCCTCCATACCAGGCAACATCCTAGTAAATCTCCTCTGAACCCTTTCCAATGCTTCCACATCCTTCCTATAATGCGGTGACCAGAACTGTACACAATACTTCAAGCGGGCTGCACCAGAGTTTTGTAAAGCTGCAGCACGACCTCATGATTCCGAAACTCAATCCCTCTGCCAATAAAAGCTAACACACCATAAGCCTTCTTAACAACCATATCAACTTGAGTGGCAACTTTCAAGGATCTACGTACATGGATACCACGATCTCTCTGCTCATCTACACTACCAAGAATCTTACCATTTGCCCAGTACTCTTTATTCCTGTTACTCTTTCCAAAGTGAATCACTCATGCTTTTCCACATTAAACTCCATTTGCCACCTCTCAGCCCCAGCTCTGCAGCTTATCTATGTCTGTCTGTAACCTACAACATCCTTCATCACTGTTCACAACTCCACTGACATTAGTGTCATCCGCAAATTTACTAAACCGTCTTTCTATGCCCTCATCCAGGTCATAGAGTCATAGAGATGTACAGCATGGAAACAGACCCTTCGGTCTAACCTGTCCATGCCGACCAGATATCCCAACCCAATCCAGTCCCACCTGTCAGCACCCAGCCCATATCCCTCCAAACCCTTCCTATTCATATACCCAACCAAATGCCTTTTAAATGTTGCAATTGTACCAGCCTCCACCACTTTCTCTGGCAGCTTATCCAAACGTGTACCACCCTCTGTGTGAAAAGGTTGCTCTTTAGATCTCTTTTATATCATTCCCCTCTGACCATAAATCAATGCTCTCTAGTTCTGGACTCCCCCACCCCAGGGAAAAGACTTTGTCTATTTATCCTATCCATGTCTCTCATAATTTTGTAAACCTCTATAAGGTCACCCCTCAGCCTCCAAAGCTCCAGGGAAAACAGCCCCAGACTGTTCAGACTCTCCCGATAGCTCAAATTCTCCAACTCTGGCAACATGCTTGTAAATCGTTTCCGTGCCCTTTCAAGTTTGACAACATCTTTCCGATAGGAAGGAGACCAGAATTGCACACAATATGCCAACAGTGGTCTAACCAATGTCCTGTACAGCCGCAACATGACCTCCCAACTCCTGTACTCAATTCTCTTACCGATAAAGGAAAGCATACTAACTACCTTCTTCACTATCCTGTCTACCTGCGATTCCACTTTCAAGGAGCTATGAACCTACACTCCAAGGTCTCTTTGTTCAGCAACACTCCCCAGGACCTTACCATTAAGTGTATAAGTCCTGCTTAGATTTGCTTTCCCAAAATACAGCACCTCGTATTTATCTGAATTAAACTCCATTTGCCACTTCTCAGCCCATTGGCCCATCTGATTAAGATCCTGTTGTAATCTGAGGTAACCTTCTTAGCTGTCCACTACACCTCCAATTTTGGTGTCAACTGCAAACTTACTAACTATACCTCTTATGTTCACATCCAAATCATTTATCTAAATGACAAAATGTAGTGGACCCAACACCGATCCTTGTGGCACTCCACTGGTCACAGGCCTCCAGTCTGAAAACAGCTCTCCACCACCATCCTCTGTCTTCTACCTTTGAGCTAGTTCTAAAGCAGATGGACCCAAAACAGATCCTTGCAATACACCACTACCTTCTTCTTCCTTTTGACAAGGGATAACAGGCCCAAACTAATCAGAAAATTCCAAATGCGTTCTGACCAAAACCTTATAAACCTCCTCAGTACATCACTGTTCTTGTCATCTAGCCTTCTCAAAATTAATGCTAGCGTTGCATTTGCCTCCCAACTCCCAACTGTACCTGTGGATTAATTTTAACAGAATCCTGAACTATGACTTCCAAATTCCCTTGTGCTTCAGGTTTCCAAAGCCTTTCCCCATTTAAAAAATAGTATACCCTTCCATTCTAGGTGAAAGTGAGGACTGCAGATGTTGGAGATTAGAGTCGAAAGTGTGGTGCTGGGAAAGCACAGCAGGGCAGGCAGCATCCAAGAACATTTCGAACAAAAGCCCTTCATCAGGAATCCCCTCCATTCTGCCTACCAAGTGCATAACCTCACACTTTCCCACATTTTATTCCATCTGCCATTTCTTTGCCCAGTCTCCTAACCTATCCTAGTCCTTCTGCAACCTTCCTGCATCTTCATCACTACCTGTCCCTCCATCCATCTGTGTGGTATCTGCAAATTTAGCAACCATGCCCTCAGTCCAGATAGTTAACGTATAACATGAATAGTTATGGTTCCAACACTGACCCCTGTGGAACTCCACTAGTCACCAGCTGAAATCCTGAAAAAGATCCCTTTATTCCCACTCTCTGCCCTCTGCCATTCAGCCAATCCTGTATCCATACCAGTACCTTTTCCTTAACACCATGCGCTCCAATCTTATGTAGCAGCCTCCTGTGTTGAAACTTGTCAAAGGCCTTCTGGAAATCCAAATAGAGCATGCCCACTGGCTGTCCTTTGTTTAACTTTCTCATTACCTCCTCAAAGAATTCTAACAGATTTGTCAGGCATGACCTTCCCTTGACAAAGCTGCACGATTTACCCCATTTTATCATACACTTCCAAGTACCCTGCAATCACACCCTTTATAATGGTCTCTAAAATCTTAACAATGACTGAGGTCAGACTAACTAGCAGAGAGCTTATCAATTACAAATTTTGATAAATCCAGACGTTCTTTAATTTTACTGCTCCTCGGATGCTGCCTGAACTGGGCGGCACGGTGGGCGGCACGGTGGCACAGTGGTTAGCACTGCTGCCTCACAGCGCCAGAGACTCGGGTTCAATTCCCGCCTCAGGCGACTGACTGTGTGGAGTTTGCACATTCTCACCGTGTCTGCGTGGGTTTCCTCCGGGTGCTCCGGTTTCCTCCCACAGTCCAAAGATGTGCAGGTCAGGTGAATTGGCGATGCTAAATTGCCCGTAGTGTTAGGTAAGGGGCAAATGTAGGGATATGGGTGGGTTGCGCTTCGGCGGGTCGGTGTGGACTTGTTGGGCCGAAGGACCTGTTTCCACACTGTAATGTAATCTAATCTAATTTAATCTAATCTAAAACTGCTGTGCTCTTCCAGCACCACTAATCCAGAATCTGGTTTCCAGTATCTGCAGTCATTGTTTTTACTTAGCTTATCACCAAAAGCACGTGTGACCTTTAGCTGGAATGTTGGTGGTTCAAAGCTTTTGGAAATACAAAATCATGTGATCACCTTTCATTACTTACGTGTGTCCAGCGAACTTGTCCATTTTTAAAAGGAACCAGAATGCGGAAATGTTAAAGAGAAAACTGTTTTATTTGGGTTTCTTTTAACACCCTCTGACCATGACAACATGATAGTGGAAGGAATAGAAGAATATGATAATGGCAAATGATTCAGTGGAGCATTAACACCAGAATGGACCTGTTGGGCTGAATAGTCTGATTTTGTGGTACTAGCACTTTGCAATTGCAACTGCAACCTGAATAGTAGACTTTCATAATGCATCAGATTTATGACTCAGACTGTATGGACAATAATTACACTGACCACTAGCATTTGAGCCTGTGTCCTGCAGCAATGAACTGCAAGCAGTGGCCAACACTTTCACTGACTCTCTTGATACTGGTTCTGGAAATGATAGTCTGTTCTATTGCCTGCACAAAAGGAAACTTGGGATATGGTGACAATATCTCTTGAAACAGCAAGAGAATGGCTGCTAGATGCTAGTTCCTTTGGGACACCTACTTCTTATAATTAAAATTGACTCAAGCTTCTAAGTCTCTAGTGTAACCATCATAGCTGAATCTTTTCCCACTCAGGGAGCTGCTCATATAATTACAGGGCTTGGCAAAGTCAAAAGTAAGTTTACAAAAAGACAGCCAAATTTAAATTCAGAGTCAGGCCATTTTGGAGATAAGTTGGAAGGTTTTTCACATAAATAGTGTTGAAGCATGGAGTTCACTCTGACAGAAAGCACTAATGCTCAGTTGGTAGTTTTAAGTATGAAGTTGATAGATGTTCTGTTAACCAAGAGTATTAAGGATTATGCAACCCAAGTCTATCAATGAGGTTAGGATACAAGTCAGTACATTTTCATTGAATGACAGAAAATGTTTGAGAGCTAAATTACCAACCAAAGTTCCTATAGATTTGCATTAAAATAAAACTAGAATTTTGTATAGTTAAATGGATTTAGGCACATGACAAAATATTTTGAAAGTTGTGAAATTTTTGTGTTTTTAAGATGACAAATTATTTTTAATATGCACTTAGGAACTTAGTATTTATTTCTCATGGGATTGATAAATTAGAATTAAGGTTTTGAAAGTATGAAAGATTTACTAAAATTCCATCAAAACTGTGTTAAAGACTATTTGCAAAGTCTACTCCCTATAATGAAATACAACAATACAAAACTCATTGAACCTTGATTGCACACAAGATGAAAATATCCAAATCCATTAGCAATCCATCATGTGTGTACTGCAAAGGAGAAACCTGCATTGAGTCCTGTGTAGAACTAATTCATCCAAAAATTCATCCAACATCCAATCTATTCTGAGAGAAATAGATATTGTTGCTGGTGCATGAATAGCCTGGAAGATGGTAGACAACAGATAGAGTTGCATCATGTTGTTGAAAAAAAGATTACCTCTATACTAGTGACAACTAATGTGAATCATAGACTCAGGGAATGGCTACAAAGCAAAGAAAGGCTATTCAGCCCATCAAGCCTGTACTGGCTCTCTGCATGAGCAATCCAATAACCCCAATTATTTTCCCTTTCCTCAGAGCCTTGTAAACCTTTTCTCAGTGGTAGTTGGAGTGGGAGGAGCAACAGCGAGAACCAGAGGCCTGATGGGAAGGTAAATTTAAAATATATAAAAGCTTAACTCGTGTGTCAGTGGAGCACACATTGAGCAGAAGCGGACACGGGTCTGCTGGATAAGTGAGGCTTTATATTTGGGTGGTTGCTTTACCCGAGACACTACTTGGATAGTGTATTCCACCCGTCCTCCTCCTTTAACCAAAAAAAATGTTCTGTGCACCGGATTGGTAAGGTGACTAGTTTATTTTTTTTAGTTTCTCAGTAGTCTAATTGGTTTTTTTAGAACAGTGGGAATAGAGGTTGAATGTTCCTCTTGTGGATTGTGGGAGGTAAGGGTCACCATGAGTGTCCCTGCTGACTGCATCTGCAGGAAATGCACCGAACTCCAGCTCTTCAAAAACTGTGTTAGAGAATGGGAGCTGGAGCTGGATGAACTTCAGGTCAGTTGGGTGGCAGAGGGGGTTATTGAGAGGAGTTATAGGGAGGTAATCACTCCTCAGATAAAAGTAAAAGATAGATGAGTTACAGTTAGGGTACGGAAATGGAACCTGCAGGCAGTGCAGGGATCCCCTGTGGTCATTCCCTCAACAACAAGTATTATGTTTTGGATATTGTTGGGGTAAGCCATGGGGTATAGGTCTCTGGCACAGAGTCTGTCCCTGCTGCTCGGAAGGGAAGGGGGAAGAGGAGCAGAGCATTAGTCACTGGGGACTCCATAGATAGAAGAACAGATAGGAGGTTCTGTGGGAACAAGAGAGACTCACCATTGATGTGTTGTCTTCCAGGTGCCAGGGTTCATGACATCTCTGATCGTGTTTTCAGGAACCTTGAGGGGGAGGGGGAGCAGCCCTAAGTCGTGTCCACATAGGCACCAACGACATAGGTATGGGGATTTAAGGCAGAAATTCAGGGAGCTAGGGTGGAAGCTTAGAGCTAGAACAAACTGGTTTGTTGACCGTGCTGCATGCTAGCAGGTGAGAAATAGGGAGAGAGAGGAGTTGAACACGTTGCTACAGGGCTAGTGCAGGAGGGAGGGTTTTGGACTCCTGGATAATTGGGGCTCTATCTGTGGTAGGTGAGACCTCCATAAACAGAATGGTCAACACCTGAACCAGAGGGGTACCAATATTGTGGCGGGGGGATATTTGCTAATGCTTTTCGGGAGGGTATAAACTAATTCAGTAGGGAGATGGGAACCTTAATTGTAGTTCAATTATACAGGAGGCTGAGAGTAGTGAGGTCAGAAATAAAGTTTCAAGGCCGCAAGAAGGCACTGGAAAGTAAGAATTTGGTTTGAAGTGTGTCTACTTCAGTGCCAGGAGCATCCAGAATAACGTGGGTGAACTTGCAGCGTGGCTTGGTACCTGGGATTTCAATGTTCTAGTAATTTCAGAGACATGGATAGACCAGGGACAGGAATGGTTATTGCAGGTTCCGGAATTTAGATGTTTTAGTAAGAATGGAGTCAATGCTAAAAGAGGGGTGGTGTAGCATAGTTAGTCCACGACAGTATTACATTGCAGAAAGGATGTTTGAGAACCTATCTACTGAGGTAGTATGGGCTGAGATTAGAAACAAGAGAGGAGAGGTTACCCTGTTGGGAGTTTTCTGCAGGCCTCTGAATAGTTCCAAAGATGTAGCGATCAGGAGAGCAAAGATGGTCCTCGAAAGGAGTGAGAGTGACAGGGTAGTTGTTATGGGGTCTTTAACTTTCCAAATGTTGACTGGGAATACTATAGTTCAATACATTAGATGGGTCAGTTTTTGTCCAGTGCATGCAGGAGTGTTTTCTCACACAGTATTTAGACAGGCCAACATGGGGCGAGGCCACATTACATTTGGTAATGGATAATGGACCCAGCCAGGTGTTAGATTTGGAGGTAGGTGAGCCCTTTTGTGATAGTGACCACAATTCGGTTATGTTTGCTTTAGCGACGGAAAGGGATAGGTATATACTGCAGGACAAGAGATATAGCTGGGGTAAAGGCAATTACAATGCGATTAGGCAAGATCTAGGATGCATCGGATGGGAAAGAAAACTGCAGGGGATTGGCACAATTGAAATGTGGAGCTTATCCAAGGAACACCTACTGTGTGTCCTTGATAAGTATGTATCAGTCAGGCAAGGAGGAAGTTGTCGAGCGAGGAACTCAGGAAGTTGAATCTCTTGTTAAGAGGAAGAAGAAGGTTTATGTTAGGATGAGATGTGATGGCTCATTTCAGATGCTTGAGAGTTACAAGTTAGCCAGGAAAGACCTAAAGAGAGAGCTAAGAAGAGCCAGGAGGGGACATGAGAAGTCATTGACAGATAGGATCAAGGAAAACCCTAAGGCTTTTTATAGGTATATCAGGAATAAAAGAATGACTAGAGTAAGATTAGGGCCGATCAAGGAAAGTAGTGGAAAGTTGTGTGTGGAGTCAGAGGAGATATGAGAGGCGCTAAATGAATATTTTTTGTTCGTATCCACTCTAGAAAAAGACAAAGTGGTTGAGGTGAATACTGAAGTACAAGCTACTAGACTAGATAGGATTAAGGTTCAGAAGGAGGAGGTGTCTGCAATTCTGGAAAGTGTAAAAATAGATAAGTTCCCTGGGCTGGATGGGATTTATCCTGGGATTCTCTGGGAAGCCAGGGAGGAGATTGCCAAGTTTTTGGCTTTGATCTTATGTCGTCATTGGCGACAGGAATAGTGCCAGAAGACTGGAGGATAGCAAATGCTGTTCCCTTGTTTAAGAAGGACAGTAGAGATAACCCTAGAAATTATAAACCAGTGAGCCTTACTTCAGTTGTGGGTAAAGTTTTGGAAAGGGTTATAAGCAATAGGAATTATAATCATCTAGAGAGGAATAAGTTGATTAGGGATGGTCAAAACGGATTTGTGAAGTGTAGGTTGTGCCTCACAAAGTTTATTGAGTTCTTTGAGAAGGTGAGCAAACAGGTGGATGAGGGTAAAGTAGTTGATGTGGTGTATATGGATTTCAGTAAGGCTTTTGATAAGTTTCCTATGGTAGGCTATTGCACAAAATACAGAGGCATGGGATTAAAGGTAATTTAGCGGTTTGGTTCAGAAATTGGCTAGCTGAAAGAAGACAGAGAGGGATGGTTGATTAGAACTGTTCATCCTAGAGTTCAGTTACTAGTGGTGTACCACAAGGATACGTTTTGGGGCCACTACTGTTTGTCATTTATATAAATGAACAGGATGAGGGCATAGAAGGACGGGTTAGTAAATTTGCGGATGACACTAAGGTCAGTAGAGTTGTGGATAGTGCAGTAGGATGTTGTAGGTTACAGAGGGACATAGATAAGCTGCAGAGCTGGGCTGAGAGGTGTCAAATGGAGTTTATGCAGAAAAGTGTGAGGTAATTAATTTTGGAAGGAGTAACAGGAATAAAGAGTATTGGGCGAATGGTAAGATTCCTGATAGTGTAGATGAGCAGAGAGATCTCAATGTCTAGGTTCATAGATCCTTGAAAGTTGCCACCCAGGTTGATAGGGTTGTTAAGAAGGCATACGGTGTGTTAGCTTTTATTAGTAGAGGGATTGAGTTTCGGAATCATGAGGTCATGCTGCAGCTATATAAAACCCTGGTGCGGCCACACTTGGAGTATTGCGTACAGTTCTGGTCACCACATTATAGGAAGGATGTGGAAGCTTTGAAAAGTGTTCAGAGGATATTTACTAGGATGTTGCCTGGTTTGGAGGGAATGTCATACAGGGAACAACTGAGGGACTAGAGGCTGTTTTCGTTAGAGAGAAGAAGGTTGAGAGGTGACTTAATTGAGACATATAAGATAATCAGAGGGTTAGATAGGTTGGACAGTGAGAGCCTTTTTCCTTGGATGGTGATGGCTAGTATGAGGGGACGTAGCTTTAAATTGATGGATGATAGATATAAGACAGATGTCAGAGATAGTTTCTTTACTCAGAGAGTAGTGGGGACATGGAACACACTGTCTGCAACAGTAGTAGACTCGCCAACTTTAAGAGCATTTAAATGGTCATTGGATAGACATATGGACAAGATTTGAATAGTGTAGGCTAGATGGGCTTCAGACTGGTTTCACAGGGCGGCCCAAGATTGGGAGCCAAAGGGCCTATACTCTGCTGCAGTGTTCTATGTTCTATGTCCTAATTGCCTACTGAAAGCCAGAATTAAATTTGCAAATACTGCATTCTTGAGTCGTACTTGCCAGACCCTAACCACGTGCAGCTTAAAAAAAAATTCTTCCTGTTGCCTTTATTTCTTAGGTCTTTCAGCTTAAATTAATGCCCATTGGTTCTTGACCTGCCTGTCAATAAAGACAGCTTCTCTCTATCAATGCTCAACTTGCACACTTCTATCAAATTTACTGTCATTTAAGCAGAATGAACCGGCTTTCCCAAACACTCTAGTCACTGAATTCACCTGATAACTTTGTTTCTGCACTCTATGCCTCTATTAACAAAGCATAAATTTTTCATACTTTATTAAACACTTTCTCAGCCTGGAGTGCAACATTCAATGATTTGTGTGTCCTTCCTTCCCACCCATCATATCTCTTTCTCTGCTCCTCAACCCCTTTTAGAATTGTAGATATTTTTAATCTACCTCTTCAGATATGTCAGCAATCTCTGGTACATTATTTAAACATTTACTCCAGTTCACATGACTTGCCTGTAGCAAATCTTCATTGATTTTCTTGGGGATAGGTACAGATGCATATTTGATTTAGAATGGGAAATAACATATGCAGAAAAAGTTTTCATACACTGTGCTGAATCTTAAATTTTTTTGATGTCGTGGAGCAGGTGTTGGACTGGGGTGGACAAAGTTAAAAATCGCACAGGACCAGGTTATAGTCCAGCAGGTTTATTTGGAAGTAGTAGCTTTCGGAACGCTGCTCCTTCATCAGGTAGTGCTCCGAAAGCTAGTACTTCCAAATAAACCTGTTGAACTATAACCTGGTGATGTGGGACTTTTAACTTAACTTTGCTTGGTTAAGTCCAAGTGTTGTTATGTTTTTAGGAGGGATTTTCACTGTGAGGTTGAAAGAGATTTCTCTCTGTATTTTCCCAAAAGAGCTGCATAAATTACCTACCATGCCTCAATAACATTTCTCATGTCTGATTATGCTCCCAAGCTCCTAAGCGCCTGAACAGCTTGCTAATCATTGGATAACTGCCAAAAACTCTGTATCCCTAATGTCTACGCCATCTTTTAAAGGTTGCAATGTACCAAAACATGCACTAGCAATTCAAAGCTGCCCTGCTCATCGATGGACAGAAATTGAACATGGCAGAGAGGGGAAAAATGGCACCAGTATTTTCCGACCGAACCTGGAGTTCTTACAGAATGGGGTTGGGCAAAAGGAAGGAGTCTTCTTTCAGGAGGACTGCCAGAGGAGGCTACACTGCCAACTTAATCTGAAGTCACCCCCAGGTCAGTGCTGTCTCCATGGTGTAGAAAGGCAGTGTCAAAGGAAGGTCAGTGATCTTCTCTGCTGCCCTCCTCACACCCTTTTAATATATCGCCAGCTTTCTATCAACTTCACCAGCATTTACATCCAAGCCTCCCACTTTCATCTTATTTAATTTTTCCCTTTATGTCAGGACAAGAAAACAATCCACATTACAGGGCAGAGTCAGCCCATAAAGATGGGGGATAGTCAACGTTCAGTTCCACAACCCAACGGATAGAGAATCCTTGCCCTTGCAGGAGAAGATTGGACTGTTCCTCTGGTGATGCCGAGTCATCCATATTCCACCAACCAAGTAAGCACCACTATTTCACAACAACTCCCATAAACCCTGCTGTCAATCTCATTGATTACACAACATTTCTTCCCGCTGGCCGCTACACCGATTCTCTTTTGGGTCTTGCAGGTGTCACTTGTCTCTTCATAAACTCTGCAGAGAAACACTTGGCATCCCAAGAAGCCACCTCAGGGCCTCTGAAGACAAAAGTAGTGAAGCCTCAGAGGCACCTCTAGTGAAATGTTAGACTTCCAGAATGTGGGGCAAAGAGTTGCAGGTAGAGAGGATAGTGAAAAAGGTGTTTGGTATGCTTTCCTTTATTGGACAGAGCATTGAGTACAAGAGTTGGGAGGTCATATTTTGGCTGTAGAGAACATTGGTTTCGGCCACTGTTGGAATATTGTGTGCAATTCTGGTCTCCCTCCTATTGGAAGGATGTTGTGAAAATTGAAAGGGTTCAGAAAAGACTTACAAGGATTTTGCCAGGTTTGAAAGATTTGAGCTAAAGGGAGAGGCTGAATAGGCTGGGGCTGTTTTCCCTGGCACATCAGAGGCTGGGGGGTGACTTTATAGAGGTTTATAATATCATGAGGGACATGGATAGGGTAAATTGACAAGGTCTTTTCCATGGAGTGGGAGAGGCCAGAACTAGAGGGCATATGATTAGGGTGAGAGAGGCAAAATAAGAAAGGGACCAAAGTGGCAACTTTTTCACACAGAGGGTGGTGCATGTATGGAATGAGCTGCCAGAGTAAGTGGTGGAGGCTAGTACAATTACAATATTTAAAAGGCATCTGGATGAGTGTATGAATAGGAAGGGTTTGGAAAGATATGGGCCAGGTGCTAGCAGGTGGGACTAGATTAGGTTAGGATATCTAGTTGGGTTGGACCAAAGGTCTGTTTCCATGCTGTACATCTCTATGACTCTTTGACTAAGATAATGCGCACTTTAATGCGACAGTTCCACAACTAGTCGTGGAACAAACAACCCAGGCGCTAGCACTTGAAGGGCTGCCGGAGAAGAGGAGAGAGCCTCCTAGTGTCAATAGTCAGGTATTTCATCCACCTGCACATGGAGGGACAGCTGTGACTGACTGGTATTTGAGAGGCAAAGGCCCCTGTTCCCAAAAGCTACAGTATGCATTGATTCACACAACTGTCTGGTGTCTCCTTAGACAGGGTAGGAGCTGCCCTCGAGAGCCAGGTCCAACTCCCTCAAAGGCTGCTGGAGAGGTGCACACAACTGCGTTCCATGATCTCAAACATGGGCCTCTGGGCCAAAGGCATGGTGACAGAGTAATGGGAACAGGCGCCCCACCCTCACAAAGAGACAGGGTGGTGCCAGGAGTCACCCAACTGCAGGAGGAACCACACCCAGCCCCCACAGAACTGTCATTTCAGCACACGTCAGAAAAGGCTAGCTCCTCCATCTTCATCCTGCCTGATCTCCTCCGATCCTTGGAAGTTCACACTGATGAGGATCAACTTGCCTCTGGCAAGAAGACTTCCCTGACACAAGCATCTCCAGTTCACTTGATGCAAACTGTAGGGCCAATAAGCTCCTCTACCAAGCTGTGGTAATTATGAGTAATGGGAAGGAGAGCAGGAAGATTTAATGAGGATATTTAAGTGGCACATGTGACAATGGTAGTTGATCCTGAGCTTTTGTACAAATGTATATGCTTTACCCACACACCCAGTATTTTGTCTCTTTGTATAGGGCCAAATGACATTGTGGGAATTTCCAGTCACAGACAAGATTCCAAGGATAAAGTGTTTTGTTGACTGCTTACTATATCATGTTCATGCAAGATGATCTATATAAAAACATGGCATTGGGTCATGCAAAAAGCTTTATCCCATCTAATGCAAAATGTATATTGTTTCAAGGTCTCTGTGCCCCAAAATCAAGCTGTCAACAAAATGCTTGGTAGTTTTTGTGGCTTGGGGGAGGTATGCAAAGCATGAGGTGACAATGTATGAAGGTGGACAGGGAATGAAAACCCTGCAACAATATCTTGTATGGTACATGGATGTGTGAGCAATACTCCTGTCCTTCTTTTCCCACCCAACCCCTGGAATAGAAAGTGAGCATGCCTAATGTGGTGACTCACTGTTCCCCAACTCACGATGCCAGGGTGTTCCAGAGAGCAGGTGAGCAGCCCTAAGGTATAGCTTGGTCCAATCTGTAAGCTGGGTGTTGTCTACGTGAGTAAAGTGTTCCTGCTGTAACCTTTCAATTTAGCCTGTGCACTCTGTAATGCAAGTGGGTACTTCCAGCGCTCACTGAAGTTTATTGGAGAGGAGCCATGATGGCTATGAGGAGTTGGCTGATGCCTGATGTCATTGTCCATGGATGAGGCCTCAGTGCAGCTGCTGTCCATGGATTATACTCTGAAATGCACTATGGTCGTACCCAAATGCAGATCATTCAGGGAATGTGGCAAGCTGAATTTGTTGGGTTCCCACTCATGTTTCCATGTCTGGTTTTATCAACTTTGAGCTTGTATATTGTGTTTGGTATGATCGAAAGTTGAATATCAACAAGTTGAATTGGGGTAGCAATAAAACACTTAGCAATTGAATTGGCAAATTATTGCTGCCTAGTGACCAACTTACACACATTACTTACAAAAAGCATTAAAGATGGCATGAGTTGCTCCTAACATCAAGAGTTACCTGATTCTGCCATACCCCCCGCAACAGCCATCTTGCTCAGACCCTATGACATTCTGCCCAAAGTATGTTATGACGAACATGGTTACAAATCAGTTATAAAACTTTTAGGCAAACAAATCTCAGAGGATGATTAAGGTGCCTTTAAATATTCTCAAAGAATGAATAGATAAATTTGAATAATATCCTGAAGATGAATATTGGAGAAGCAACTGAAGATTGCAGAAAGTCAATATTTATTCACAGAGGAGAGATTTTAGTAATCAATTGGATTATCAAGACCAATTCCATAAATTGGGCACATTCTTACTCACAAAGAGATGCAAAAAGATGGCTATTTTTAGGATTCTAAGGAGGCAGGTAATATATATTATAGCAAGCTATTATTTTGTCCAGTTTATTAGAATTAGAAAAACAACTTGTGCTTGAAAGGAAGTATATTAAAAATTAACTTGCGAAAACATTACGTTAGTGGGAGACTTGAATATCTGTTAATAACGTTCACTAGGAAGACAATGGACGTCAATAATATTGATGCACTGAAGTGCAAATTAAGCATTCTCCTTCTGGAATGTACTATTTTGGAAAACATCACATGAAACACATTCTAAGGCTGAGTGGAGCATGTTTGGTAGGTAAATATGATTTTGAACCTATTGTTTCCAAAACTTTCTAACATTGGCAGGTTTTCCTTACCTAGGGTGTTCTGTTGGGCAAAAGGGGTCTCACCCAATAATTGGAGAACAGGCAGGGAACCACTATCAACTCCAAGGTGGAGACACCTTCAGGTAATTAAGAGGTCAGTTAGGCCTTTCCCTCAGTTGGAGTATTAGGTGGTGAAAGTTCTGCCTTTAAGAATGACTAATCAGTAACTTCTTTTTGTCACCAGCATCTGGGGGAACAGTGGCAGCTGACAGCAATGTTCCCAATGGAAGTGGGAGTGGAGCTGGTGAGGTGAGGACCCAGATGCAGAGAAATTAGTGGCCTCTGTGTGATTCGGGAGCACTGGCAATGAGGTTAAAAGGAGTAGTGAGAGAGGAGAGGTCCCAGAATCAGATAGGCAGGTGATGGACCTGTTTGGGACTTGGGAGCAGTGAGGAGGTAACCAGGGGAATTAATGAGGTTAATTCATTTGATGTGGTCTACATGGAACTTCGAAAGGCTTTAGATAAGGTCAGTCATAGTTGACTGGTCAAGTAAATAAGAGTCTATAAGAGCAAGGGCAAAGTGGAAAATTGGATCCAGTTTGGCTTTGAGCAGGAAGCAGAGAGTGATGTTAGAGAATGTTTTTGTTTCCAGTGGGGTTCCACAGGAAATGGTGCTGAGCCTAAGCTGTTTGTGGTGTACATTAATGATTTGAACTTCAACTGCAATGGTGTGATCACTGAAGGTAACAGAGCAGGTAAATAAGGCAATTGGAAGTTGTATGGAATATTAATTTTTTTTGAGGCATGGAATACAGGAGTAGGGAAGTCGCATTGGAATTGTATAAATGCTAATTAGCCAACAACTGAGTATGAGGAAGATGCGATTGCACAAGAGGGTGCAGAGGTAGTTTACCAGAATGTTGCTGAGGCAGGAGAATTAGTAGAGGGGAGAATGACCAGGGGCCATAGATCTAAGGTGAGAGTATGGTGCTGGAAAAGCATAGCAGGTCAGGCAGCATCCGAGGAACAGGAAAATCAACATTTCGGCCATCAGCCCTTCATCAGGAATGAGGCTTGTGCACGGCGGGGGGGGGGGGGGGGGGGCGGGGGGGGGGGGGAGGAGGGAGCTGAGAGACAAATAGAAGGGGATGGAGCTGGGGGGAAGGTAGCTGGGCATGCAATACGTAGATGAAGGTGGGGGAGAAGGTGATAAGTTGGAGGGGAGGATGGAACGGATTCTCTTGCTCTTCGGATGCTGCCTGGCCTGCTGTGCTTTTCCAGCACAAAACTATCGACTCTGATCTCCAGCATCTGCAGTCCTCACTTTTGCCATAGATTTAAGGTAAGAGGTAAAACGCTAAAAGGGGAATTAAGAAGTTTCTTTTGTACCCAAAACACGTTTGGAATCTTGAGTTCACTGCCAGATTGGGTGGTTGATTCAGAAAGTTTTAACATTTAAGCAGAATTTAGATGATCATTTGCATTGCTTAACTTTCACAGTTATGGACAAAGAGCTGGAAAATTGAATTATTGCAATCAGACCTTGGTTGACATATATGGGTTGATTGGCTTCCTTCTGTGCTGTCGGAGGCAAAGGCACACCATCCTTTCCCAATGTGCCCTTCAATCAGACACAATGTGCCAGAAAGTTGCTGGCTAAACCCTTCACAGAATGATGAATGTCATGAGCCTATTTAACATCCTGTGGCCAATTGCCTGGAATTCTGAGTGAGCCCCTCTGTCCTCCAGCTTAATCAAGGGAGGCTTTGCCATTGCTATACAATCGCTGCGTGACATTTCCTGCAAATAATTGGGCCCAGATGACAATGATAGGTGCAGAGATGGACAGTATTGAATCTTGCCTAACATCTAAGATTGTTGTGGAATAATTAATTCTCATAGATTGCCACGATTAGAGAGCAACCATATTTAGAGACCAGTATTATATAAGGCAAACTACATAGACCTTGGTATTTTTGTGATCAGCAATTGCTATGTAGTTTCCTTTTAGCCTTTGAGGAGAAAGTGAGGTCTGCAGATGCTGGAGATCAGAGCTGAAAATGTGTTGCTGGAAAAGCGAAGCAGGTCAGGCAGCATCTAAGGGCTTATGCCTGAAACGTCGATTCTCCTGTTCCCTGGATGCTGCCTGACCTGCTGCGCTTTTCCAGCAACACATTTTCAGTCCTGTTAGCCTTTCCCAGGACCTTGCCACCTCCAGCTTCTTGACTGTCTTTTTGCTTATTTCCCACAGACCTTCTTTATCTGGTACAATACTAGAAAACATAATAACTTTACTAAATGAAAAAATTATCTTTCCTGTGCCTACTCAGATGACCTAATGCCAAAAATGAAACAGTATCTCTCACAAATGCAACTTTTTCGGCTCTCATGTAAGGGGTAATTGGTGAAAAATCACATCCAGTTTTAACACAGGGGAAATTAATGTAATTGTTTTTTGCTGTTGGAAAGCCTGAAGAAAACTTCTGAACTTTCATTTTCTAAATTATCAGAATGAAATTGATGACTCAGATTCATATGGTACCTCATTGTCCTGTGAATTTTCTCTTTGTTCAGAAGCTAATGCAGAAGATTTCCGTACTTGAATCATTGGTGCTTCATTGTAATATAAAGTGAGGCAATTGTAAAACTTCTCGTATTCTTTAAAAGATTAAATTAAAATTTGTTTGAAAGCATTGGACAAGGTGTCCGAGAAATAAATTTAAGTGACGTGATATTAGATGAAATGTAACAAAACAGAAGAAATGTTGTGCATGGAATATAGTGCATTAAATGACTTGGTTTTCCATCCCGCACATAGTTTTACCTGGCGGTTTGATGGTACAATTTTGGATTCATGGAAAATGTAAGGAAGAGTATAGAAGATATAAACAAGCTATCTGAGTGGAAATTAGGTAGCAACAGCAGTTCAGCATGAAGATCTGCATTACAGAATGTAGAATTGATACATCTTAAATGATAAGATTATTGTTGAGTAGAAAAATGGCATCAGCCAGGAAGGTACATAAATGTCTGTAAAAGGCAAACATATTTTGAGCTTCATAGAGGGAACATTGAATGTAAAAACAAGAAATGGTATGTGTACAAAGCTTCCTTTGGTAGGATAAAACTTGAGTAATGCTGAAAAATTACCACATTTTGTCAAAGTGTTTTATCTTGCAATCATCAGGACAGTTCACAAGAATATCAATGTAATGGGGAAGTAACATTTTACTGTATGGGAGTGCTGTCAGAAGGAGAGTGCTGATTAGTTGGCAAGTGGACTCTGATTTGTAGAAGCTTTATCTTGGAGAATGCAACAGCTAGAAAACTGGTAACCAACCAGTTGCATTTTCAATACTTAAATTGTTCAACATTAGATATTATTTGACGATTGCGCAGCATTTGCTAAATAATCCTGAACATATAAAGAGTTAGATTGACAAACAATTTAGGATTGCTCATCAGGCTATCAGTGTGGCACACTTGTCCTTTCCAAGATAGAGATGCCAGCAAGGTTAGCAGGTAACAGGCTCCTGGGACCATCCACTCCAGACTGGACGCTTCCTTCCTTCTTTCTTTACCATCTTTATCTTCTTTCTTTTCCTTCTTCTTCATATTCTTCCTGTCGGAGGCAGCAGAGAAGGTGACATTGTGGAGGAGGGCAGCTGGAACAGGACTCTTGGTAAGGCTGCAGCCTGGCCTGCCAGTGCGACCACAGACTCCTTGTTGTGGTAAGCCCAAAGCGGGGACTCCAGGCATTGGCAAGGCGGTGGCTGAAGTGGCAGTGGTTTGGTAGACCTGGAGCAGGGACACCAGGCATTGTTGTGGCAGCAGCAACAGAGCCAGGGACTCCTGGTTGCAGTGGGCCTGGAGCGGGGACTCCTGGTTATCAGCAAGGCAGTGACACAAGCACAGGAGGGGACTCCTGCTTGTGGGTGCAGCACGGAACTTGGCATTAGCGAGGTGGGTCCATCAATCAGGAGATGGTGCATGAAGAGCAGTGACTCCAACTTTGGTGGGTCTGGTGCAGATGGAGGAGAAGTGGCGGTGCAGATGTCATTGATCAGCCTGCTCTGGTGGAGTGAAGATGGACTCTCTTTCAGCTATATCTTTTATTCATAAACTATTCAAAATGGTACTGGATTGTGGTGATAGTTGAAGCTTTTCACTGTATTTTACTGTGTTGCTCATAATAGAGTACCAGTGACAACAAAACATAATTTGTTCATGTACTTACTGAAGCTACAAATATGATTTCAATGTCCTGAACTTTGCAGACAGAATATTTGCACACACTGTTCCTCTTTCAAATCAACAAAGTAGTTGACAATCTGTCTTTGGTTACTTTCTCAGGGAAGTGCCTTGGCCAACTCGGGACAACCTTTGTTTTAAAACTTAAACAAAGCTTGGTAGTTAACTGTCAGTAATCATGTAACTGGTGCACTCTCCAGGGGAACATCTTTGGCAATCAGATTCCCTTCCAAACACTCTGCCCTCATTTTGTATAAATGCACTTTTCCCTTTGCACATTGATATTTTTGCGAATTGTCTTGATTAATACAAGATGAAATAGTTCAACAAAATTGATTTTTTTAAGCAATACGTGTTAAATTTGGATTTGCATATTTATATAACTTACTACTGAAGATAGTTGGAATATTTTATGCCCTCCTGGAGATTTCAATACAGAAAGAAAGTGCAACTCATTGCGTAGTTGTAATAAAGCTAGTTATAGCAATGCAGAAGTGCTCAAATAATCAAAGATGGTTCACTAACAGCCTCATAGCACCAGGGTCTCAGTTTCGAATCCAGCCTCGGGCAACTGTCTGTGTGGAGTTTGCACATTCTCCCTGTGTCTGCGTGGGTCTCCTCTGGGTGCTCGGGTTTCTTTCCACGGTCCAAAGATGTGCAGGTCAGGTGAATTGGCCATGCTAAATTGACTATGGTGTTAGGTGCATTAATCTGAGGTAAATGGGTCTGGGTGGGTTACTCTTCGGAGGGTCGGTGTGGACTTGTTGGGCAGGAGGGCCTGTTTCCACACTGTAGGGAATCTAATCTAATCTAATCTAACAATGAAAGATAAAAAATAATCAATTGGAGGTTTACAAGGCTCTGAAAAGTTTTGCAAGTTAATATTGAAAAAAAATTGTACTGATTGATAAATTAGCAACAGTCTCAAGTTATAAGAAGTTATAAAAAGTTGTAAAGGCATAAGTTAGAAACCTTCGGGATCTATTACGCTTTTTATGATTCTGAGACAGACTAATATTAATATTGAACAGAATTGATCACAAATTGATAAACTTATAAGTAATCAAAAAATAACCAACTAGATAATCTTCATGAGATTCACTACTACATTTCTTAACCAGCTTTGTTTGATGAGCAATTAGGTTTTTATTGACTTCATCAGACAACAAATATTACAATTAACTTTTATCCTCTAAGTATGTGTTTTTCATTGATAGCAAGTTCACTGTAAAATTGCCAGCAATCTGAAAATTCTCTGAAAATCTTTCTTCTAAACCAGCTATTTGCAAATCTCTGGAGACTTGCTACAAACAATTATTATGACAAACGGTTTTTTTAAAAAACTCTATTGAAATGTAAATAACATAATTTAAAAAGTTATGAGTGTAGATGTTTATTTTTCTTTATTTTCTGTTTATGAACCACCAAAGCTTTTGACTGCTTATGACCCTGATACTTTTCTTATTTGCATGCAATTGGTCCTAATTGAGCAGAAAAGTGACCACCCTGTGAACATAAAATCCAGATGTAGCTTCTGCACATGTACAGTAGTGAGACACGAGGTTCTAAAAATAGAAGCATGTGTTTCAGAAATGGATTTCTTGTGAAACTGTCAATTAGGTGGTTTGCTTGAATTCTTATTTAACTCTTTCTCATGTTAATTTTGAATCTGTTGTTGATCATTTTTATTAAGAGATAGGTGTTTGTACTTAACGTCACATATTTAGGATAAGTGTTTATCTATAATGTCAGTATATTTAGAGACGTCCCCAATTAACATTCATTAATTTATGGCCAGTTGCATTCTACACAGATGCACAATGAGACCTCAGACACAAAAACGGATAACTGATAAATGCATTACAATACAACATGTTAGCAGATGTGTTATAAAATATAAACATGAATTAGCCTGTTAAAATAATAACAACTGTTGTTTTTACTGTACGTTTACATAATACTAATCGCATTTACTGATTGTCAGTGTGCCTAATTGTTTTCTTCCTGTATATTTCCCGTTCCGATTACAATCAGCATTGCATAATTTACTTTTGGAATAAACGCGCTGTGGGAAGCAGAGGCGGTCCTCTGGATATGGGAGAATGATTTTAATGGTTGTGGATCCTTTAAATGAAGCGAGGTGTGAGTGTGTATGTGAGTCTTACAGAGAGAGAGAGCCCCATGCGTTTGGATTAGGATGAACACGTATGAGCCATGTGGCAGCAACATCCACTCCTAACTGCCCGGTTCTCCCATTGAAAATGAACAAAAAGGATTGCTGATCTCAGAAAATAGGCTGAATTGTTCGTACAAGAAGTAAGTACCAACCGCCTCCGTGGAAATCACTTCAAATTGTTAAATGCATTTGAAAAGCGTTTGTTGCTATTGTCATTCTGAAATTAATGCTGAGTAAGGTTTTATAAAGATGCATATATTATTAGGCTATACTTAGGTCGGTTTAGAACATATTACCTAGATGTGAAATACATCTTCATATTATGGCTTTGTTCATAGTCCATAGAGTGGTCTATAAACGTTCATGATCTTGTAAATGTGACAGGTTCGGAGAATATGCTCTTAGTGTAATTTATTCAGAATTCCTGATAAGATGCACATTTTCATCAGTCCCTTATAGTATGTACAGCATCCTGCATGTTGCTAACTGTATGATTAACAATGTAGTGAGCGCAATGAAACACGATTTATTTTCAAACATTTTAATTGAAATACATCTTTTTTACTATAGGTCAGGAACTTGAAAACTCCTGGGTGGAAACTATAATATGAATTGCAAAAAAAAAAGCTTTTTATTTAAAAAAGAGAACCTTCCTTAAACAATTGTTGAGACAAAGTGAATCGATGCTGATAATCTATGACTCCATTCATGTAACCCACAGTCCTGATCTGTTCAATACGTTGAGTTGATATACGTGCACTGTCAAATAGGAATTGAAATGTTTGTCCTTTATCGTATTGTGAATATTTTGTACGTACATAAAACTCATAATGTAAGTTGGCTTTATTGCCCAGAAGGTTGTAAATCACTAAATGTTGCTGTCAGTGAAAAGAATCCATGTATTTCTTTATGTGTCTGTTTTTACCCAGTGGCAGCTCCTGACCTATTAGACCCCAAAACAGCAACTCAGAATGCCAAACCACGGCTGTCCTTTTCTGCAAAACCGACGGTTTTAACTCCAGGAGACGACAGCGACCTGAACCCAACTGTTATGAAATGGAAGACCGCCTCGGCTAATTTTCTGGTAGTGGTGCTTTATTTGATTATCGGCGCCACTGTATTTCAAGCGCTTGAACAGCCTGCGGAAAGCTCTCAGAAAACCGCAATCACCATCCAGAAACTGGAGTTTCTGGAAAAGCACATGTGTGTCAATTCCTTGGAACTGGAACTATTGATCCAGGTAAAAAAAAAGGATGCGCTTTGCCAGTTAGTTACACACTGACTATGAATGAATGATTTGTGACAGGCTCTGCAGTTTGACCCTGTACGTAAACGAGCTGTGCAGCAAGTGGTACAATAATGACTGAACAACTGAGTTCTTAAATATTGGCATAAACTTTATATTCCATCGTTTCTTAGGGCACACTTTGTTTAATACCATTACAACAACAACTTGCCTTTAATGCTGTAAAATGTTCCTAATAATTCACTGGACTGATGTTAAACAAAATATGATTCGAAGCCACACAAGGTGATATGACCACAGGTGCTTTGGTCCCAGCAATAGGTTTTAAGGAGCATCTTAAAAGATAGGGGTGAGGTGATGAGATGATGAGGAATAGCAAGATAATGGGACAGAGAGGTGTAAGGATTTAGTTCCATGAATTTAGGGTGCAGGGAGTGAAAGATGTAGTTGCCTTTGGCATGGCAGTTAAAATCAGAGATGCACATGAGGCCAGAATTAGAGGAATGGAGAGATTTTGGAGCTAGGGTGGTAGTGCATGAAGCAATTATATGGGAGAGGTGAAGACAGTGCAGAGATGTGAAAGTATGGATAAGATTTTTAAAATTTGAGGAACCATTGAAGCTGTAGCTCAGTGGCTGATTTGTGTAAGGAATATGAATTCAGATCCAGGCAACAGAATTGTTCAATTTGATGGAGCGTGAAGACAGAAGTCAGACAAGAAGCACATTGGAATGGTCAACTTTCAAAATAACAGGTATCAATTAAACTTTTTAGCAGCATATCAGCTGATGCAGCTGTGGAGACAGATCTTGTTACATTGAAGGAAAGCAGGCAGTTGTGATTTTGTTGTTTATAGGATCAGAAGCTCAACTCAGGGACGAATAGGTTATGAATGGTCAAGTTTAGCCTCCAGTTTTGACCAGCGAGTAGGACAGAATTGATACTAGGGAGAAAAGTTTATGATGAAGTCCAAACATTTCTGTGAAACGCTCTGATACCAGGAAAGTTTGGTAAATTGTGACAATATGAAAACATTTATGCCTCTCAGATTGCAAGCTGAATTGAAACTGTTATGCCATAATTACTGCAAAGTTCGTAAGAATGACAAGCAAGAGGGACTAATTCAACCCCTCAAATCACTGCATTATTCAATATGATTGTGGCTAATCTCATCTTGGCTTCAACTCGACTTTTCTTCTTGCTCTCCGAACCCCTCCAACCCATTACTAATGAAAATTATCTGTCTCAAGTTTATTAAATTTCTTGGCATCCACCTCACTCTGGGGTAATGAATACCCCAGATTCATGACCCTTTGAGAGAAAGAATTCCTCCTCATCTCTGCTACTCCCTATCCTGAAACTATGACCTCTCATTCCAGATTGCCCCACATGAAGAAACATCTGTCTACATCTAGTTTGTCAACACCCTTTAGCATCTAATATACCTCATTAAATGTCTTCTCATTCTTCTAAACTGTTCAATCTCCCTTCATTAAACAAACCCCTGATCTCTGGAGTTGATCTAGTGAACGTCCTCTGAACTGCCTTCAACGCAACCTTATCCCTCCTCAAGTAGGGAGATTAAAACTACGCAATAATCCAGATAGTTTTGTAATGAAAGTAAAGGCATAGTGTAACTCTGTGTTAGACCATAAACCAACTTCAGAGAGAAGTGCTGTGACACCCTGCTTCTCCAGCTTTCTTACATTGCTTGGGTTTAACACTGCAATACTATATAACTTCAAAGCAAGTTAACTTTATAAAAAGCATTTAGATGATCCTATTGATTTCCAGGGTACTTTTTAATTATGCCGGGAGTTATGTAAATTGTATCGATGTCTCAGTTTTTCTAAGCGCCTAATTAAAAAATGAACACCTAAGCGTCCTGACAGACAGGGTATACACACTCATTATCAGCCAAACTTTACTGTCCATCATATTGGGTTGGGTTGATTCAAAGCTGAAAATGTGTTGCTGGAAAAGCGCAGCAGGTCAGGCAGCATCCAAGGAGCAGGAGAATTGACGTTTTGGGCATGAACCCTTCTTCAGGAATGGCTCCTTGGATGCTGCCTGACCTGCTTTTCCAGCCACACATTTTCAGCTCTGATCTCCAGTATCTGCAGTCCTCACTTTCTCCTGGGTTGATTCAAAGGCAAGAAAGGCATGAAACAGAACTGTTTAAACTGATGAATGAAGCATTTCGTTAAGGTCATTTGGAATTTACCTCCTCTGTTTTGGAAGACTGTTTAGAAATACGCCACTAAGTGTATGTTTAATCCCTTCTGCCAAAGTTCATCACCGCACACTTTTCTGTATGAAGTTTCATTTGCCTCTTATTCAACTATTCTGCCAGCCTATCCAAGTTGTATGGTACTTTATATTATCCTCTGTGCATACTATCCCTCCAAGTTTGGTATTATTGGCAAACTTTGAAATTCCACTCAGCATTCCAAATTTCCACATCATTTATATGTAACAAGAAAGGTAGTGATCTTAGCACTGATCCTTGAAGAATATCACTTCTTCTATCTGCTAATCCATTAAATAACTATTTACCAATTTCCTTTTTTCCTGACAGTAAACTAACCCTCAAAGTGCGTGAATATCAATTTTATTAAGCAGCTTTTAATATTTCACTTTGTCAAAGGTTTCTTAAAACCATGTTGTTAACATACACCATGTTCCATTCACCAAGGTTCTCTGCTACTTTATCAAAAAGTAATTTGTTTAGTCAACCACATCTGTCTTTTCAAATCCTTGCAGGCTATTCCTCATTGCTCAAACACCTCCAAGCAATTATTGATTTTTATTCTTGATTATTGTTTCTAAAAGCTTCCCCATTGTTGACAACTCATCTGGATGCTAGGACTATCCTTAGATTATTTTAAAAATAAGGATATTATATTTTCAACTCCCCAATTCTTCGGCACCTTTTCCTTTTCTCGATTATTGTATTATAACAACCCTCCAGCTATCTCTATCCTATCTTCTTTCAACACCTAGGTTGTAAACCATCAGGGCCATTTACTTACCTCAAATATTGCCTCCCTTTTCAGAATCGCATTCTTCTTAACTTTCACCGAATCCATTATTTTTACTATTTCTGCTTTGACTGCTATTTTGGCAGACTCCTCTTCTCAGCAAACACTAACTGAAAGTACTCATTATGTATTCAAACCTTGTATTGCTCATCTAAGCATATGGTATTACCTGGTCTGTAAAAGGAGCCACTTTAGCTCTTAGTAACTCTTACAGTTTACATACCTAGAGAAGGTTTTTGTATTCCATCTTGTGTTGACCACCAATTAATACACAAATTCTCTTCTTTCTAGACTTACGTTTCTCTTCACCTCCCCTCTGAACCTGCTGTATTAGATTCAATTCTAATAATTGAAAAAAAACCTGATATGCATAATCTACCCTTGTTTTCCACTTCATAGTAATCTCTATCTCCCACATAGAGTCACAGTATCACACAGCACGGAAACAGACGCTTGAATCCAACCAGTCCATAATCCCAAACAAGATGAGTCCCACCTGCCTGTGCTTGGCCCATGCCCCTCCAAACATTTCTTATTTATGTGCTGATCCAAATGTCTTCTAAATGTTGTAACTATAACTGCATTCACCACATCCTTTTAAAGTTCATTCCCCACTCAAACCATTGTCTGTGTAAAAATATTGCCTCTCATTTCTTTCTTCAATCTTTCTCCTCTCACCTTAAGGATATGCCTGCTACTATTGAAATCCCTCACCGTAGGGAAAAGACACCTACAATTCACCTTATCTATAGCTCTCACAACTTTATAAACCTTCATAAGGTCACCCCTCAAACTCCTATGTGCCAGTGAAAAAGTCCCACCTATCTAGTGCCTCCTTATCAAGGAATCCTGATTTTGGTTCATCCTTGTTGGAATGTCTGCAGCCTGTAACTGAAACTTCTCTTAGTCAAAGGCCAACCATTGTTCCAGTCCTTCTTGCAAGTCTTTAATTTCATTTTATCCTGACTAAATCCCTTCTCAATGCATTGAAAGTAGCTCCTTGCAGTTTGCATTGAGAACATAGAACATTAGCCGCATCACAGACCCTTCAACTCTCGATGTTGCACTGACCTGTGAAACCAATCTGAAGCCCATCTAATCTACGCTATTCTATTTTTATCCATATGTCTATCCAATGACCATTTAAATGCCCTTAAACCCGGTGAGTCTACTGCAGTTGCAGGCAGCACATTCCACACCCCTACTATTCTCTGAGTAAAGAAACTACCTCTGACATCTCTCCTATATCTATCACCCCTCAATTTAAAGCTATGTCATCTCATGCTAGCCATCACCATCACTGTCCACCCTATCTACCCTCTGATTATCTTGTATGTCTCCATTAAGTCACCCCTCAACCTTCTTCTCTCTAATGAAAACAGCCTTAGGTCCATCAGTCTTTCCTCGTAAGACCTTCCCTCCATTCCAGGCAATGTCCTAGTCAATCTCCTCTGAACCTTTTCCAACACTTCCACATCCTTCCTTTAATACAGTGACCAGAACTGTACACAATACTCCAAAGGTGGCTGCACCAGAGTTTTGTACAGCTGACCTCATGGCTCTGAAACTCAATTCCTCTAAAAATAAAAGCTAACACACCTTATGCCTTCTTAACAACTCTATCAACATGAGTGGCAACTTTTAGGGATCTCTGTACATGGACACCGAGATCTCTCTGTTCATCTACCCTACCAAGACTCTTATTATTAGCCCAGTACTCTATTTTCCTGTTGCTCCTTCCAAAATGAATCACCTCACACTTTTCCGCATTAAATTCCATTTTCCACCTCTCAGCCCACCTCTGCAGCTTATCTATGCCCCTCTGCAACCTACGACATCCTTCAGCGCTATCCACAACTCCACCGACCTTAGTATCATCTGCAAATGTACGAACCCATCCTTCTAAGCCCTCATCCAGGTCAGTTATAAAAATGACAAACAGCATTGGTGCCAAAACAGATCCTTGTGGTACCCCACTAGTAACTGAACTCCAGGATGAACATTTCCTATCAACCACCACTCTTCTTTCAGCTAGCCAATTTCTGATCCAAACCACTAAATCACCCTCAACTCCATGCCTCCATATTTTGTGCAATAGCCTACCGTGGGGAAACTTATCAATTGTCTTACTGAAATCCATCTACACCACATCAACTGCTTTACTTCCATCCACTTATTTAGTCACCTTCTTGAAGACCTCAATAAGGTTTGTGAGGCACGAGCTACCCTTCAAAATTCCGTGTTGACTATCCCTAATCAACTTATTCCCTTCTAGATTATTATAAATCTTATCTCTTATAAACTTTTCCAACACTTTACCCACAACCAAAGTAAGGCTTACTGGTCTATAATTACCAGGATTGTCCCTACTCCCCTTCTTGAACAGGGGAACAACATTTGCAATCTCCTGGCACTATTCCGGTCGCCAATGATGACATAAAGATCAAAGCCAAAGGCTCTGCTATCTCCTCCCTGGCTTCCCAGAGAATCTTATGATAAATCCCATCCAGCCCAGGGGACTTATCTATGTTCACACTTTCCAGAATCGCTAACGCCTCATTCTTGTGAACCTCAATCCCATCTCTTCTAGTAGGCTGTATCTCAGTATTCTCCTCATCAACATTGTCTTTTTAAGTGTGAATACTGACGAAAAATATCCATTTAGTGCTTCCCCATCTCCTCTGACTCCACGCAAAATTTCACATTACTTTCCTTGATTGGCCCTAATCTTACTCTAGTCATTCTTTTATTCCTGATATACCTATAAAAAGCCTTAGGGTTGTCCTTAATCCTATCCACCAATGTCTTCTTATGTCTCCTCCTGGCTCTTCTTAGCTCTCTTTTTAGGTCTTTCCTGGCTAACTTGTAACTCTCAAGAGCCCTGACTGAGCCTTTATGTCTCATCCTAACATAAGCCTTCTTCTTTCTCTTGACAAGAGATTCAACTTCTTTTGTAAACCATGGCTCCCTTGCTCGACAACTTCCACCCTGCCTGATAGGTACATACTTATCAAGGACATACTGTAGCTGTTCCTTGAATAAGTTCCACATTTCAATTGTGCCCATCCCCTGCAGTTTCCTTCTCCATCCTATGCACCTTAAATCTTGCCTAATCGCATCATAATTGCCTTTCCCCCAGTTATAACTTTTGCCCTGTGGTATATACCTATCCCTTTCCATTGCTAAAGTAAACATTACCGAATTGTGGTCAGTATCACCAAAGTGCTCACCTACCTCCAAATTTAACACCTGGCTGGGTTCATTAACCAGTACCAAATCCGATGTGGCCTCATCCCTTGTTGGCCTGTGAACATACTGTGTCAAGAAACCCTCCTGCACACGTTGGACAAAAAACAACCCATCCAAAGTACTAGAATTATAGTATTCCCAGTCAATATTTGTAATGTTAAAGACCCCATAACAACTACCCTGTCACTCTTGCTCCTATCGAGAATCATCTTTGCTATCCTTTCCTTTACACCTCTGGAACTATTCGCTGGTCTATAGAAACCCCCAACAAGGTGACCTCTCCTTTCTTGTTTCTCACCTCAGCCCATACCACCTCAGTAGATGAGTTCTCAAACGTCCTTTCTGCCACTGTAATTCACTCCTTGATTAACAGTGCTACACCTCCCCCTCTTTTACCATCTTCTCTGTTCTGACTGAGACATGTAAATGCCGGCACCTGCAACAACCATTCCTGTCCCTGCTCTATCAATGTCTCTGAAATGGCCACAACATCGAAATCCCAGGTACCAACCCATGCTGCAAGTTCACCCACCATATTCTAGATCCTGCTGGCGTTGAAGTAGACACACGTCAAACCAACTTCTTGCTTGCTGGTCCTCCCTTGCAACCTTGAAACCTTATTTCTGATCTCAGTACTCTCAACCCCTTTTCTACAGAAACTACAATTTGGGTTCCCATCCCCCTGCTGAGTTAGTTTAAACCCTCCTGAAGAGCATTAGCAAATTCCACCCCCCCCCCCCCCCCCCCCCCCCCACACCGACAGGATATTGGTACCCCTCCGGTTCAGGTAAAGGCCATCCTATCTGTTGAGGTCCCACCTACCCCAGAAAGAGCCTCAATTATCCAGGAATCCAAAACCCTCCCTCTTGCACCATCCCTGTAGCCATGTGTTCAACTCCTCTCTCTCCCTAATCCTCACCTCACTAGCATGTGGCACAGGCAAGAAACCAGAGAAAACAACTCTGTTTGTTCTAGTTCTAAGCTTCCACCCTAGCTCCCTGAAGTTCTGCCTTATACTCCCCATGTCACTTCTGTCTACGTCGTTGGTGCCTATGTGGACCGTGACTTGAGGCTGCTCCCCCACCCCCTCAAGGATCCTGAAAACACAATCAGAAACATGAAGAACCTTGGCACCTGGGAGGCAACACACCAACCATGATTCTCTCTCATTCCCACAGAACCTCCTGTCCCCCTAACAATGGAGTTCCCAATGACCAATGCTCTGCTCCTCTTCCCTCTTCCCTTCTGAGCAACAGGGACCGAATCTGTGCCAGAGACCTATATCCCATGGCTTATCCCTGATAAGTCACCACAAACCCCAACAATATCCAAAACAGTGTTGTTGTTGAGGGGTCAGCCACAGGAGATCCCTGAACTGCCTGCCAGTTCCCTTTCCGTCCCCTGACAGTAACCCATCACCTTCTTCTTGTACCTGGGGTGTGATTGCCTTCCTGTAACTGCTCTCAGTAACCCCCTCCATCTCCCAAATGATCCGAAGTTTATCCAGCTGTAGCTCCAGTCCCCTAACCTGGTTTTTGAGGAGCTGGAGTTGGGTGCACTTCCTGTAGATTCAGTCAGCAGGGACCCTTACCTCCCACATTCTGCAGGAGAAACATTCAACTGCCCTCACCTCCATTCTCAATATTCTAAAATCCCAACGAGACCACTGAAAACTAAAAAAAAAAATAAGAACTAGTCACCTTACCAATCTGGCACACAGAACCTTTTCTTTTGGTTAGAGGATGTGTGGGAGACACTACCTGAGTAGTGTTTCGGGTAAAGCAACCACCCAAATATATTACTTCACTTACCCACTACTCCACTGCTAAACATACCATATAATCTGATGGCTATGCTCATCAAAATATTTTCCCACAAACACACAGTGCATCGTTCCACCCTATTTCCCAATATCAGATCCAATAATATCTTCTTTCTAGTTGGACTGGGAATACACTAATGAGAAAGTTCTCCTGAACATCATTCAGAAATCCCTCCTTCTCTTAACCCTCCTATTTAAAGCCCCACAATATAAGCACTTTTGTTTAGTTATTGCACATTTTCTGATTTCCCTGCAAATTTGCTCTTGTCTCCGACACTGTTTGGAGCTCTGTAGAGCTGTTCCCTTAAGCCCATCTTGTTAGTCAGCCCTGTGCTTGCTGACCTATATTGATTCTCAGTTCAGCTTTGCCTTGACTTTAAAATTCTTATCCTTGTTTTCAAATCCCTTCACAGCCTTGTCTCATTCTTCTCTGTAACTTATTTCAGTTCTGCAGCCCCTTGACATCTTTACACTCCTCCAACCATAGCCTGTCCTGCATCCCCAATTTCATCTACCCTACAACTGGGGCCTGCACCTTCAACTATTTGGTCCCTAAGTATCTCCACTTCTCCCTTTTCCTGTTTAAGTAACCTCTTATAATTTCCTTTATTGTCACACTTCCCAATGTCTCCTTATGGTGCTCTGAGTAAAATTTTGTTTGTTAATACCCCTTTGGACATTTTACAATGTTAAGGATGGTGTTTAAATGCAAATTACTGTTTGTGGCATGTCATTTGAGATTGCTGACTGGACCCGTTTTCTGACTGTGAAATTGACAGCTCAGAATGAAAGTTTACTGATGATGTACTGTTTTTGGTTGCTTTCACAACCAGCTGTACTGCAGTAATGCATTTGGTTGCGGTAGATTTGCTTTTGAGTGAAAGCAGCAAAGAAACCAGGGAAAATAGGTAAGAGGAAGATACTGTGCAAGAACCATCTGCAGGGTAAATTTTCAAGGGGCATTTCAGGGGAGCAACATTTCAGTTGCCTTCACCACAAAGATGCTGTTACTGATCAATGTGACTTGCTGTGGCCCCAGGCCATAGTCATTATTGTCTGTGGCTGTCAAACTCTCCATGACTGTCACACTTATACGCAGGCTACTTACATACTGCTGCAGGTGACATCACTGACAGTCCTAAGTTTGTTGTTCACCGTTGTGGATGATAGATGATGTGGTGGCATCATGACTGATTATCTTATTTGGGCAGAATGCATGAAAAGAAAAATGAATGAAAACAAGGTCTTATATACATGGCAGGTTTCCCGGAGATCCAACGTATGGCCATGTGCTTTATCATCACCAACCTCACTCCTTTGTTCAGAGAAAGGAATCCGACTCCCTCAATGTTCAGCTTGTCTGCGCCTGGTCTCCTGATGGCAGTTGTGATTAAGTTATTTGTCAGCAGTCCTTGTTCTATCTTTGCTTTAAGCAGCATGGCAGGACAGAGGCTGGTTTCTGCAAAACAAGGATCATCCCCTTCAGCCATGCTTCATGACTGAAGTCTGGCTCAAATACTGTCACTAAAACTACAGACTATTGTATGCTCAAGCCATGCTTCTGCTGCCTGGATTGTTCTGCTAGAGCTTCTTAATACATGCCCAAGTGAGCATTGTTTTCTCCAGCTTCCATTGGTTTGTTTTCATAAAGGATCAGCCTTTGAATCACCTGAGCACAAAAGCTTCAACAGGAGAAGCAGGAGGAAGAGAAGAAGGGGGTGGTACACTATGAAGAGGAGCAGAACAACTATTGGCTGCCCATGCTATTAGAGAACAGGTCATTGAAAAGCGTTTCTTGTCAAACCTTTCTCCCTCTCAATACACTCGTACAGTCCATATCACCACTGACCCGTCTGTCATCATATATTGCCATCCTTGCTTTAGCAGTCTTGCATTCACTTTATTACAAATACAAATATCCATTCAGAATACAAAACAAAACAAGTTTATTAAACAACTCCATCCATTGATAGCTAGCAGTTAACACAACAGCTATTAATCACCCCTGTGCAAGCCATTAGCACTTGTCTTCTCCGATTATCCATCTATTTTATTGCTCCGACAAGGTTTTTCTCTAGAGGCAACAACTTAGGAAGCAGAAGGCTGCTGACTTTCTTTTGAGAGCACTTCGGGTGGTCTGGTTCCAGAAGTCTTGTGCAGAAATTCCAGTGCAACTGACATTTCCTGATCTATGCCATGTTTTTTGGGCAAAATCCTTTTGATCGGAAACATCGGGGAAGAACTTGCTCCTGTTCAGAAGGGCAATGTTTCAGCCAAATGGTGTAAGCGGCATACTGCCTAGCTTGAAACAATACCTTCAGCTATAAATAGTAGATTTGGTGTAAATGGTGCATCCACTTTATTTAGCAGCTGCATTGAGACTAATTTCTGTTGAGCCTGCATAGGCTTAATTGTGGATGGATTAAATCAAAATAAAAATTTGTGCTGCCCTTTACTACAACCTGTGAGCTCAGTACTCTGTTGTAAAACAGCAAATATGACAAATTTAAAGGGTTGGGATCATATGTATGACCTACCAGTGGAACTGAGGTTCGAAGTTTAGATTTTGATGTCCGTTCTAGGTCAAGTGAGTGGAGCAGTGGGAAATGGAATTCAACCCAGAAAAGTCTGAGATAATGCACTTGGGGAGGGCTAATGAAACAAAGGATTGCACAATGCATGGTAGAATCCTGGTAAGTACTGAACATCAGGGAGACCTTGGTGTACATATCCACAGATCCTTGAAGGTAGCAGGGCATGGTAGATGAGGTGGTTAAGAAATCATACAGGATTCTTATTTTTATTTAACTGCGGCACAGAATACAAGAGCAGGGAGCTGGAACTGTATAAAATGCAGTATAAAATGTCACAACTGGGATGTGGAAATGATGTAATTGCATCATTAGTATTTGACTAAAGAGGGTGCAAAGGGAGTTTACTACAATGCTGCCTCTGCAGGACAGTCATTAGAAGGGAGAATAGACAAAAGGCATAGATTTAAGGTAAGAGATAGAAGGCTAAGAAGAGAGTTGAGGATAATTATTTTCACTTAGAGGGTGGCGGGAATCTGAAAATCACTGCCTGAAAGTGTGGTCAGGTCAGAAACACTCGTAATCTATAAACAGTTTTTAGATATTCATGTATGTTGCTATAGCCTCCAGGGCTATGGGTCAAGTGATAGGAAATGGGAGTGATGTCATTAGCTCTTGGTTAAAAAGTCACAATGCTCCTACCAGACCAGAGAGCTGCTTTCTCATTAGGGAGGGCTGACTGGTGGTGGTTCAATTTGAAGGGCACCACGCCTTGGGTGAAGAGAGAGGTTGAGAAATACAGTCCTTCAAGGCAACCTCAGCAGATACAGGAATTGAATCCATGCTGTTAGCATCAGTCTGTATTGTAACCAGCAGTTTGGCAACTGAGCTAAACAAATATCTTGGTAGACTGGTATAGCCATGATAGACTGAACGGTCTCCTCTATGGTCTAATCATCTATCTGTCCGTGGCCAGTGATAAATCAGTACAAGAATTTTTAACATTTTATATTCAATTCAAGTAATAGAGATGAATGTTCATCCCAAAAAAAATCACAATGTATTACTGAGTCCAATGTTGCATTTGAGATTAACGCAACATGAACTCATATCAATTCACACTTAGTTAGAGCCTTTTACAGGATATAAAGTCATAAGGCTATTCTCAGGAATGTAATCAGCCAAATAAGCTAACATCAAATTAATGCTTCCTACATTGCAACAGTGATTATACATCAAGAGTATTTGGTTGGCTATAAAGGGCTTTGAGTATTTTGTTTGTTGTAAAAGCTGCTTGAAATTTGTAAGTCTTTGTACTGAGTCCAAGCAGGAGACATAATCAGGCAATCAAATGTTTGGTCAGTAAGGTGGATTTTAGAGAATGTTTTAAAGAAGAAAAGAGAAATGGAAAGTGGCATGGTTTAGAAAGGGTATCACTGAAATAACTCCACAGATGCCAGTATCCCATCACCAAGTCACCCTTTGTTGACACATGGAAAGTCCTTGGCACTGATCCAGCTCCCTCAGAGCCAGCTATCAGAGTCATCAGAACCTCTGACGCTCCTGTTTATATCTGTCAGTCAGGGCTCTGATTGGACCAGATTAATAGTCCCAGTCAGGGAACTCATATTCTATGAGTTCCACCTGGCTAACCTCATTATAATCATTACATCCCTTCCCCTCTGAGTCCAAGGACATAGGCTGATACTTTTTTGTAGCTCCTTCTGGAGCGTTTTAGCACCGGCTCGAGTTCGTTCAACTCTGCCTATGATACGGGAAGTGTGTAATGCGTACTAGGTTGCATCTTGTGCCTGGAGCATCACGGAAGAAATTCATTCTCCTCTTCAGGTGACAAAGGCATTGAGGTGGTGACATCCATTTTCTGAATTATCTTTAACACTTGATGGAGAGAGAGAACCAAAAACTGTCGAGGAGCTCAGCATGTTTTGCTCCCACACTGTTTGTGGGTTTGCAGGTTTCGTATGGTCCACATGCTTATTCAGGACCATTGCATCTTTATACATCTTCATTGCGGGGACCATGCTTCTTACCCATGCAGAGCCATTCCTGTGGTTCCTACACCAAACATCGTCCCCTGAAGTAAACTGTCTCTCTCGCTTAGCGCAGCCTTGTGTCCGGCATTGGCATTCCTATTAACCAAATAGGAACTAGGACAGTTTGGTATCTAGTGAAGCTATAAGGTGTTTCTTTAAGCCTGCCTTCAAAGATTGGGCTCCTCTTTCTGCTAGACCATTGGATGATGAATGGTATGGAGCTGTCCTCATACGATGAATACTATTCGACTTTTGGAGATACTCAAGTTCCCTGCTGGTAAACAATGGCCCGTTATCTGTTACCAATACTTCCTGGAGTCCTTGTACTGCAAAAGATATGCACAGTTTTCCTATCATAGTCTCCATGTTTGGCGAATGAACTCTATGCACATCCAGCCACTTTGAGTGGGCATCCACAATAATTAAGAACATTGAGCCCATGAAAAGACCTGCATAGTCAATGTGTAACAAAGTCTAGGGTTTACCCAGACATTCCCACGAATGTGGGGGAGCTGCTGGCGGTAATTTTTGTCATTGCTAGTAGTCTGGACACTGCCCCACCAACATGGCTTTGTCTGCATCCAGTCCTTGCCACCAGACAACTTCTCATCAGCATCTGCATTTTTGAATGCCCTGGATGAACTTTGGTAAAGTTCAGCCAGTATTTGGTGTCGACCTTTGCTTGGGACAATCACTATTGCTCCGCATAATAATATGCTGTCTGGTGATCTGGTTTCTCCAGGTCCAAAATGGTTTCAATTCTGGTTGTGACGGCCCTTTGATTTTCCCCATCACCACCAGCTGTTACAGTTTTCGCCAGGCCCAGATCTTTCTGTGTTCAAAGATTGGTATTGTTAGCTGTGGTTGGAAGTGCATCCAGAAAATTTAAAACTGTTATGGACACATCGAGTGGCGGTACCAAGGTGGCGTATCTACCAGCAGGAGGCAACTAAATGCTATTTGGCCTCCTGGACAGTGTTCCAACTTGTAATTATGTGCAGTTAGTCTTAGAGGCCACCGCTGAATTCAGCCTGAAGTCATGGGTGCACTGCCTTGTCCTTTTTATGTAGACTTAGCAGGGATTGTGGTCCATTATTATTCCGCACTTATATCTGTAAAGGTATTGGTGGAACTTCCTGATGCCAGATATGACTACCAAACTTTCCTTCTCTATCTGGGTGCATTAGCCAAGGTCCAGGATGAATATGCTATTGGGCGTTCCTCACCATTGGCCACCTAATATACTCCAATGCTGTATAGGGAGGCTTCACATGTTAATACCAAATCTTGCTTGGGACCATAGCATGCCAACCCCTTTGAGGATGATAGCTGTTTCTTCACTTTTCTGAAAGCTATGGCTTCGTTATACAACCTTTAAGATTTGATGGAAAGGTGCCAGGATGAATGCCAGATTGTGTATGAACCTTCAGTAATAATTCACCAGCCCAAGGAAAGATCTAAGCTCCAGTACAGACATAGAGCTGGGACACCTTTGTTTGCCCAATCCCTCGCCTAGAGGATTTATACATAATGCTGATAGGAGGCCTGTCCTTCAAGAAGCTGGACATAAGCCATGCATACTTGCAATTGCGATGAGGACTCCCTGAAGTATGCTACAATTAGTATCCATAGGGCATGCACCAATATACAAGACTGCCGTTTGGAGTATCGTCATTTTTTAGCAGATACTTAGAGAACTTACCTGGGAGAAATGTCTAAGGACTGTATCCAAGTTCTCTAAGTATTCTTATTGGTCTTCACTGTTATTAACACATCATCCAGATGAATGGTGACCTGGGGTAGACCTTGTAAAATGTTCTCCATTATCTGCTAAAAAAATGACGATACTCCAAACGGCAGTCTTGTATATTGGTGCATGCCCTATGGATACTAATTGTAGCATACTTCAGGGAGTCCTCATCGTAATTGCAAGTATGCATGGCTTATGTCCAGCTTCTTGAAGGACAGGCCTCCTATCAGCATTATGTATAAATCCTCTAAGTGAGGGATTGGGTATTTCTCCAGCTGTGAAAGTAGTTAATTGTTTGTTTAGAATCCCCAGAAAGGTGAACTAACCCATCAGGCTTCACAATCAGTATGACTGGTGCTACCCATTCCATAAACTGACTGCCTTGATGTTTACGTTACTTTCTAGCCTTCTGATTTGCCGTCTGTAAGGCAAATGGCACTGGGCAGGCCTTGAAGAATTGCTCAATATGCAAGGTAGCCTTGGTTCCTTTGATAGTCCCTCGACCTTCCTGAAAAATGTCTGAGTATTTCGTTAGGACTTCATTCAGGCAGCCATTTTCTAACTGAAAAATGTTGAGCCAATCTAAGTAAATCTTTCTCAACCAATTTCGCCCCATCAAGCTTGGGCCTGAGCCTGTTATGACAATCAGTGGTAAATGAAGCAGCAGCTTCTCATAAAAGAACAGAACTGAAGTTGTACCCTTATCTGTAAAGGCTCCCTGGTATAGGTTCTCCGTCTAGGTGAAGTCTTGCGCAAACTTAAGGGTTGGAGTCCAGAGTGAATTTTGTTAAAGACTGGTGCTGCATTCACGGAAACAGCCACACTGGTATTGACCTCTGTTAGTACCAGGTGACCATTTAAGCAAACATTTATTTTGATTGGTTCTGATTTGGATGTTGCTAAGCAATTTAACTGTCCCAACCAGATATAGGTGGACTTTCTAGGATGTGCTCTCCTGGCCTATGAGCTCTCTTACACAACTTAAGTCAGTGGGACTCTTTTGCCATCTTGAGTCTGTATATCACAGCAACAACTATGGCTTGCTGGTCTGGATTCTGAAGAAAATATTAAATGTTGGCAGAGGCTGGCTTTGTTTTGGGGTTTTGCTGTGGGTTGACTTAGAATCCCTCTGTTCAGGATATGTCTTGTGCGAGACTATGCAATTGTTTTCACTCAAGTTGGACTGGTGAGAGTGTCTACTTCCATCAGCATATCCTGCAACTCATATGTTCCACTTGCTGCATTTTCCAGGGATAAAGCCAGTTGTAGTGCCTGTTTAATGTCCAGTTGTACTTCAGCTAGTAGGCACTTTTTGTATGGTTACATCATTAATCCCAAAATACCAAACAGTCTCTCAGCACCTCATTAAGGTTAAACCAAAGTCAGCTGTCTCTGCCAGTCATCTTAACCTAGTCAAAAATCCCGAAATGGATTCTCCTGGATCTTGAATTGCCAAGTAAAACCAATATTGCCTTAGTATTAGAGGAGGCTTGGAATTGAAATGTTCCTTAACTGAACCCATCAATGATTAAAAGGTTTTAGTAACTGCTGCCTCAGAGAAAGTTAGGCTTCTAATAGTAATAAAAGCTGAGGGATCACAAACTGTCAGGAAAATTACTCATTGCTTTTCATCTGCCCCAAAGTCATTTGCCCGGACAAAAAAGCACATTCTTTCCACATAATGGACTCAGCCTTCATCGGTAGGATTAAACTAGTCAAGCTTCACAATTAACAGCATGACATCAGAAATGCTTATCCCAACTCAAAGACGACTGTTGTGAGTGAATTTCTTCAGGAGTGTGCTTTTCTCTTTTTGCCACTGAAATACCACTACAGAGCGCGGTATCCCATCAGCAAGCCACCCTTTTATTTACACGTGGAAAGTCCAGCTTCCTCAGAGGCAGCTCTCAGAGTGAAAGACCCTCCTGTTTATTTTTTTTCACACAGCACCCATGTTGTGTGTGTGCAGGTGACTCCTATTTATTTATTTTATTTTATTTTTTCTTTCCTTCTCTTTTTTGTGAGACACAGTGAAAGACATAAGGTGCATGATTCTTTATTCAGTTTCCACCACCAGGAAGAAAGGAAACACCCGAGTGGCCAGTGACAAGCAGTGGCCTTCAGATCAAAGGGCAATGCTGTGTGATCAAACAGTGAAGGGGAGGGCAGGGATTAAATCAAAATAGAGTTGGAGGGGGAAATAATGCACTCCACTCCCTGCGGCGTCCACCTCTCCCTGAACAACTCCAGGGTGTTGGTGGACACCGCGTGCTCCTTCTCCAAGGACACCCAGGCTCTAACGTAACCGCGGAAGAGGGGCAGGCAGTCGGCCCTAACGACCCCTCCACGGTCCGCTGCCTGGACCTGTTGATGGCCAGTTTGGCCAGGCCCAGGAGCAGACCCACCAGGAGGTCTTCAGACCTGCCCTCCCTCCTCTGTACTGGGTGCCCTCCTGTGTTTTTTTACAGTGAGAGACACAAGGTGCACGAATCTTTATTCAATTTCCACCACCAAGAAGATAGGAAAACACCCGAGTGGCCAGTGACAAGCAGTGCCCTTCACAAAAGGGCAATGCTGTGTGATCAAACAGTGAAGGGGAGGGCAGGGACTAAATCAAAATAGAGTTGGAGGGAGAAATAATGCACTCCACTCCCTGCGGCGTCCACCCCTCCTTAAACTACTCCAGGGTGTTGGTGGACACCGCGTGCTCCTTCTCCAGAGACACCTGGGCTCTAACGTAACTGCGGAAGAGGGGCAGGCAGTCAGCCCTAACGATCCCCTCCACGGTCCGCTGTCTGGACCTGTTTATGGCTAGTTTGGCCAGGCCCAGCAGCAGACCCACCAAGAGGTCTTCAGACCTGCCCTCCCTCCTCCGTACCGGGTGCCCTCCTGTTTATATCTGTCAACCAAGGCTCCCTGATTGGACCATATTAACAGCCCCAATCAAGGAGCTCATACTGTATGAAGTCCACCTGGCTGACCTTGTTACAATCACTACAGTTACAAATCTTAGGGCTTAGATAGTTGAAGGCATTGCTGCCAAATGCAGGACAAAGGCACAAACCATGCACAAGATGCCAGTATTGGTGGACTGCAGAACTCTTAAAGAATTGTGGGGCTGAAGAAGTTAATAAGGAAAGTGAAGGGTGAAACAATAGAGAGACTTGAATGTACAGATGAGAATTTTAATTTGGGAGTCAATGTAATTCAATGAAAACATACAGTGGGGAAACAAGATGTTTTAACAAGTTATTAAAATATAACAAAGAATTGTGGATGTTGGAGGTCTGAAAAAAGAAACAAAATGCTGAAACAAAAGATCTGACAGTAGCCATACAGAGAAAAACAGAGTTAAGATGTTGAAGCCAGTAATCCTTTGTCGGAGCTGGAAATAACTGGGAAAGGTTAGTACATATGCTGATGATGAGGTGGGGGACTGAACAGAGTACATGGAGATGGGAGTAAGGAGGAGATGCTGCCAGACTTGCTGAGTTTCTCCAGCACTTTCTCTTTTTGTTAAAAGGCTTGTTGCACATTTGGATACAGGTTGCAGAAATGATTTTAATGATGTTCAAGATGCTAATTGATTAATTATGAAAAGGATTGTTGAATCATCAAATAGCAATATAAAAGAAGGCCAATCAGCTCATCAGGTCTGTGTCAGCTCTTTGAAAGATCTGTTCAGTTTGTCCCAGTCACCTGTTCTTTTCCTTGTAGGTTTGCAAATGTTTCCACTTCAGTTCCCTTTTACAGTTATCACTGAATAAGCTTCAACTATCCTTTCAGGCAGTGGCACTCCTGATCATAACAACATACTGCAGAAAAGGTGTTTTCATCATTTCACTGTGTCTGTTTTGCCAATTAGCTTAAACCTGTGCCCTGAGGTTACTACAATTTCTCCTTTTATATTCCCAAAACCCTTCATGATTTTATGCTGATCAATGCCTCCTTTTGACAAGTGTGTGTGTGTGTGTGTGTGTATGTGTGTATTTTGTGTGTGTACAAACTTAGTCATATTGGAATTGAGTTTGAGTTAAAAACTAAAGAAAGGACTAATTATCAATGTGAATTTTGCAAATCTAATTAATTTGTAAATTTAATATTTATGATTTGTTAAATGCAACAAATTGTATTCATTATCTTTCTATTGTTGTTGATATATCTGCAATATCCATCAATATTTTAGCTTTATACCTGCCATATATCTCACAAGGAAATACACACATGATTTTAATAAGATGAAATGCTGATACTTTCACAGTTACATCTTTTTACATTTTCTTTAATGAGCGTTGCCTTAAAGGATCTCCAATTGCTGCAGAGCCACAGGCAATTAGCTAAATATATTTTGACATGTGTGAAGTGCGGAATATACAGTCTCAGGCAGCTCTCAGTAATAGATGAGTTGTACTGCTAATCTCTACAGGGCTCTTCACATTTTTGATAATCATTAGAACGTTCCACATGTATGAACCTTGCTACCCATGTAAATATTTAACATGCTTACTTAATGGTAAAGTCCTAGGGGGTGTTGCTGAACAAAGAGACCTTGGAGTGCAGATTCATAGCTCCTTGAAAGTGGAGTCGCAGGTAGATACGATAGTGAAGAAGGCATTTGGTATGCTTTCCTTTATCAATCAGAGTATTGAGTACAGGAGTTGGGAGGTCATGTTGTGGCTGTATAGGTAAGTGATTAGGCCACTTTTAGAATACTGCGTGCAATTCTGGTCTCCTTCCTATTGGAAAGATGTTGTGAAACTTGAAAGGGTTCAGAAAAGATTTACAAGGATGTTGCCAGATTTGGAGGACTTGAGCTATAGGGAGAGGCTGAAGAGGCTGGGGCTGTTTTCCCTGGAGCATCGGAGGCTGAGGGGTGACCTTTTAGAGGTTTACAAAATTACGAGGGACATGGATAGGATAAATAGACAAAGTCTTTTCCCTGGGGTGGGGGAATCTGAAACTAGAGCGCATAGGTTTAGGGTGAGGGGAAAGATACGAAAGGGACCTAAGGGGCAACTTTTTCATGCAGAGGGTGCTATGTGTATGGAATGAGCTGCCAGAAGAAGTGGTGGAGGCTGGTACAATTGCAACATTGAAAAGGCGTTTGGATGGGTATATGAATAGGAAACGTTTAGAGGGATATGGGCCGGGTGCTGGCAGTTGGGGCTAGATTGGGTTTGGATAACTGGTCGGCATGGACAGGTTGGACCGAAGGGTCTGTTTCCATGCTGTACATCTGACTCTTTGCTGAAAATGATAATGCAATCCCCTCTGTATTTACCTTATGTAGCTGGGAACAATGGGCTGAATCTTACTTCTTTTGGCGAAGTTATGTTGAGTTTTTTGGAGGCCTTTTTTGCCATGAGACCTAGTGAGATATCTCACCATATCTTAAACTCATCTCATTAACTACCTACCCATCCCATGACATCCCTCATGCCTAATGCTGGCCTTTCCATCACATTGTTCCCAGAACAATTCACTAGTCAGCGGATATCCAGCAAAAGATCAGCATTTCTTGCATTCATGCCATCTTTATAAGGCCACCCTGCACTTGGACAAGCATTGAAAAAGCACAACAGGTCAGGCAGCATCCAAGGAGCAGGAGAATTGACATTTCGGGCATGAGCCCTTCTTCAGGCTCATGCCCAAAACGTCGATTCTCCTGCTCCTTGGATGCTGCCTGACCTGCTGCGCTTTTCCAGCAACACATTTTCAGCTCTGATCTCCAGCATCTGCAGTCCTCACTTTCTCCTTGGACAAGCATTGCCAATTCACTGTTACCTTTCTCTAGTAAGGTAATGGCATTGTAGCCACAAAGTCACGATGCTCAAGGCACACAGTAACTGACACTCACTTGTGCATACAATCCCATTTGTTCATACTAGTTACTGTTTAACCATAGAACCAGACAACTTACTGTCCTTAGCTACATGCCATTTAATTACCCTCCCAATTTATTGATACTCGGTCCTCAAAGCTCACTGTAGACCTACAACTTGTCATTGCACAGTTGGGGGAATGTCACAGACATACAAGCAATTAGGCAATACCAGATACAAGCTTTTATTTCCACCCTGCAAAAGTGAACACAAACAGCCAACAGAAGCTGCAGTTTGCATCCACTATGCAAGCTTAATGCTGGCATCATGACCAATGGCTATTTTACATTCCATGATATTCTGCTGCACTGAACTCTCATTGACTGGAACTGCGTGTCAATCTAACCAGTCTGGCTTGAAGCTCTTGACCCAGCTGACCTCTGCCATGCATGAGGAACATTCCTTCTTTTGCTATCTCCTTTTCCTCCCCTTTTGAAGACTGCTTCCATTCCACTGCCTGTTCAGCATTGATCACATTGATTTGGTGCCTGTTCCAGAGCACAGTGCACCAGGATGTGCGGCACATCTGTCAGGACTATACTAGAGGGACACTCAAACTAGTCCATGCAGCAGAACAACATCTTCAGAAATTCTGTTGTCTACTGCACCAAACTTGCATCAACTTGGTGAAGGTGCTGTGTCGACTGAGTGACAGATCCATTACATCAAATGGGGAGTGTCAGCTGCTTTCTAAGCTCCTTCCCATCCCAGATCCACATCATTCATTCAACTCATCAACGAATTCAATACAACCATCACCGTACTTACTTGAGATATAAAGCAGTGATGTTCCCCTTGTTTCAGAAAACCTTCCTAGTTTCAGAAGTGATTGGATGCTTTAGGGTGGCAATCACCTCCTTTTAAGTCATTGCCACTAACCTCTGCATCAATGAAATGTAAATTTTAAATTTGCAAGCACCAAACGCCGTTGACCAGTATTTGAACTCTCAACCATGTTCACGCTGCATGCATTGGAAATTATTGCAAATCAAATGTTGCTGGAGTTTGCAAACGATGCTTCATGTATTTGCCCTTCAATGACCTGGTGTCCTCCAGACATGAATCCTCAGCTTTCACTCATCAAACTGACAATGACGCTGCCCATCCTGGGCATTTATTCTAATGATTTTGAGTTGCATTTCATACCTAGAAAATGGCAGATGGATGACAGGGATTGCCAGGTACCCAATCCCCACCACCCCCACCAGAGCCACCATAGCCACTTTTACCTCAATCTACCCCGACAGCCCATTTCAACATATTCCCTCAAAATGGAGAGCCACTACATTGGACTTTGCCTCCAACTGTTCTCCTTGCCTCCTAAACCCTAACATTAGAGTTTAATGGTGCCTACCTTGTTCCTCTATAGTCTCATGTGGAGGCCATGATAGTGTTCACTGATAATAGTTACTCCCTTCCCCTTAGCTTGCTACATATCTTCCATATACCTTGAGTTTCCACTCATCTTTATCTTAGTGCTAAACTGTATTCATGCATCTGCTTCCTCTTGAGTCTTGATATCCTGCACCGCCTTTGATAGTGACCCCCCTCCCCCACCCTGTTGCCTTGCACAGCCTTGCACCCTGCTCATTGAAGAAGAGACAGGCCTCCAGTGCTATATTTGACTTCTAACCATCTTTGATAAGCAGTCCTGAAACCACAGACTTCATGACTTTATAGACTGATGATTCCGCTGACTGTTTGTGATGGCCCTACACGACTGACCATTGCCCACTCCTGAGACTTTATCCAGTGCATCCCTTGGCTGTGTGTAACCTAACTGTGCAACTGACTGTGGTCAAATCCTGGACTTTGTGTGAATTGTGCCCATGATTGATGGTATTGGGATCCCTGGGCTGCCTCCTCACTTCTATTGACAGGACTGAGGGCTAACTCCCACCCACTTTCTAACATGGCTATTTGGCTGAATAACTACGGAGTGTGTTTGCTGCACAGACACCTGGCACAAGCTGCAGATGTTCATTGACGCTTGAGATATTGTCACTTCATGTGCCATACATCAAGCTGTCCACCTCGCAGACAGATACATATTAACGAACAGCCTGTCTGTGTGTCCACACAAAAGAGCACATCAGCATGGCAGTATTAGCAGCCTTTGGCTCTGGCTGAAGTGGCAATGAGCTAACAGGCATGGCAAGGCACTGGGTGCTAAGTGTATTGCGATGAAGCCTAGTCCAATTTATGAACTACCTGCCTGCTTGTGTACGGAAAGTATCCTTGCAAAAGCCTTTCAATGCTAGTTGCTAATGAAGTTTGAAATGGATATCTGTGCTTACTAAGTGTTTAGCAAGTAGATTGGAAAGGTATTTTGATAGTTGTGAAGGATGCCAATATCCTTGGGTGAGGTGTGCAAATGGCTGCTTCCCATGGATCATGTCCTGAGATGCTGTTTGGTGCTGAGCCACATGGAAGCACCTCACAGCCAGTGGTTAGCTGAAGTCAGCAGGTACTCACGCTGACTTCCATATTGAGTATTAGCAATGTCTAGCTGGTTTGTTTGGCAAGGTAGGAAGTGGAATATTAGTGAGGCAAACAATAATTCTGCCTTAATTGATAATTCACTATTTCTGAGTGAGAGACTGCCTCTCCGCACGGCAAATGCATAAACGATGCAGTGACATGGTTTCATTGTTGAGGTAGGCCTCACCGGACATCTTGCACAATTCTGTCACTGATCATGCAGTTGCCCATGTTGCTCAAATCCCTGTAAGTTTCTGCAAAATCCCAATAAAGCTATTTTTAAATCAATCATTAACAACAGTGAGAAAAAGGATTAATTTTTGATTACTCTTACAGTCCACCAAGGTGATTAATAATCAATTTTTCAAATTTAAAATAAATTAAAAAAAAGAAAAGTATGTATTGCAACCCCCTCTCCTTTATTGGATGAACAAAATTGGATGAGCATTAAATGTATAGTATGTAGCGGGTGGCATCATGGAGCTAAAGTCCATGATTCTTGGCATGCTTTGTAGACTGTTCTGTCAAACATGCACCAATCTGTCAACTCGTTTAACACAACATTGGCACTCACCATGCAGAAGCCTTTGCTCACAATTCTGGCAGTTTTCACAGCAGCTCATGTTACCACCCTAAAAATTCACCCTTCTCTTCTCTTGGTTTAGTAGTTTGGGTTTTACAGTGTCACAATAGCCCTCTATCCTTTTGCAGACCTGAAGAAGTGTAAGGACTTTCTCCAAGTAAAGTGATGTTGGCTACATAAGAGAGGCATCTAGTGACCCCTCTTAGGACAACACCATGCGCATTTACTCATTTTCCACTCTGTCAATGCCTGTGTTGGAAATAGCTATACAGGGTACTAGTGTGTAGTCTGTAGCATGAAGATCCAAATTTGCTGAAAACCATTCATGATTGTATACGTGTTCTCAGAAATGTACTCAGTGAAAGTTCAAAAACCTTTAACCTCCAAAGATTTATCCATTTGTAATATACGTTATAAAAGTAATAGATTGTGAGACACTGACTTCCTTTGAATTTGGCCAGTGGACTGAATTGAGACCACAAGGTTAAGCCCACAAAGTTGTTTGTTGGAGGGGTGGAATCCCATGATTGAGGATGGGAAGTAATTTGGTCTCTCTGGGATCCACAAAAATAATTTGAGATTTATTTTTGATGGATTTGTTCAAGTTTCTATAACTTCTGACAAAAGATCAGGGTTTCATTTACACGTAGAATTTCAAGATCTTAAAAGCAGATCTATTGTCATTTGTTCTGTAATCTTTGTATTTGTATGTTACTTATCTTCAAATTAGTTGGGTATGTGCCTGATATTAAATGTTGTCTAATAGTATCATTTGTGGATGGTTAGATAAAAAATTGGTGAGCTGTAGTTGATGCTATCAATCCTGGTGGACTTGAGTCCATGCCAGAAGTCACTGTTATTGGAATTAGTGGTTCACTGCATTTACAAAATACTGATGTGGATCTGCACGATGTTGTTGACTGCAAACTAGTTGTAATTTATATTGTTCCATGCTGGAAGTTAAATGATGGTGCCATTTGATCTGTGTAAGAATAGAACTGCGGGCATCTATGAGCCATCAGGATTCTTTCACTGTAATTATCAATTAATGCGTTATGAAGTGAGGCCACAGCTTACTGTACAATATTATGGGGCTTACACAGTAAGTATCTGTATTAGGGATTTACATAAAATATACTGGCAGTGGTCTTTGTTTGTAATTCAGGTATCAGAAGTAGATTCAATTGGTGTAAATATTGACACTTGATTACAACTATTGCACCAGGGCACCAGTTATGCACAGACTGTTTTGTTATGCATTTAACCTTCCATTGGTGAAACTGAGGTGATAAATTAGCTGCAATATGTGCAGTTGCTTTAATATCCATGAAAATACTCTCATGATGGTCTGTATTTTTATATCTCTACACCACTGTAGAGCTATATCCATGATAAGTCTATGCACTGTAAAGATTATCCCCACTTCAACCACCAATACTGCTTTTTGTCACCAGTGCTTTGTTCATTACCATCTCATGCTTCTTCAGTAAAAGCATTGTGTGGTGAATTGTGATGCAAGTGGAAGTGGTGAGAGTTGGTGTCAAAATAAGTTTTTGCAAGGAGCACAGTCTTTGAGTGGGTAGAGAAATCTGCTCAGTGTGTCCTGCTACCTGACTTATATTGCACTGCAAAGTAAGTAACATGGATGATTATACCTGTCAGTTTTTACTCTTGCAGATTGTTGACCGCTACCATTGTATCACATGTGGTGTGTTCTACAGCAGTGAATGTGGTTTTAATCTCATGAATCATGATTATACCAAGTTCTGCACATAATGATATTCATGCTATTGTTGAACGATTGGGGTCTAACAGGTAGAAGATTTTGAGAAAGCAAGTTGAGCTTTTATATTGACACCACAATGTGATTATCCCTATTCAAATTGGCTTCCATTTGTGTGTTGTCATGTCTGTTCAGGTCATAAGATCTTAATGCTTGTAAAACATCTGGACATCTTATACCATTAACATTTGTGTGCGAGATTAACAATATAAAATACTTGGTCATCTCCTGAAGTTTGTCTTTTACTTGGTTGTTTCTGAACTTTATGAATGTATTTGCATATGTGCACCTTCTTAACATTTTATTCACTGCAAGTTTTGTGGTATTGTGCTGTCTTGTTCTTCTGTGTGTTTTGTTCTATGGGCTGGTTGGCCTTTGGCAGCAGATTGCATGCATGGTCACTGCTTTACAGATATTAGGAAAAGCTACACAGCTTTAGATTTTGTGTGACAAACTGGATCTGTTACAGATTTTGTTGGTTTTATGTGCTTTAGTGACTGTAGCAATAATGATAGCTATAACTTCAACATGTATTAGTTGTTGGCCTGTCATATGGCATTGTACTTGCATCTATCCTCAAATAATGCATTAATGTTACAGCCCTTTTCATTGCCAAAAATTCTTCCTGAAGGCTTTAATTATCCTCTTGATGATGATTAACTCAATGAGCCTTTCTGACACCTCCATTAGGGAAACGTTATGTTCACGTTCTTTGCTGTGGCATATGTAAACAAACTTGTCAATAAACTTTAGGGTCACTGTCTATACAACCTGATTTGAAGTCCATTAATAGAATTATTCATAGAATCCCTACAGTGTGGAAACAGGCACTTCGGCCCAACAAGTCCACACCGACCCTCTGAAGTTAACCCACCCAGATCCATTCCCCTACTACTCTACATTTTACCCCAGACTAATGCACCTAATCTACAGATCCCTGAATCCTATGGGCAATTCAGCATGGCCACTTCACCTAACTTGCACACCTTTGGATTGTGGGAGGAAACCCCCACAGACACGGGGAGAATGTGCAAACTCCACACAGTCACCAAAGGCAGGAATCAAACCCATGTCCCTGGCACTGTGAGGCAGCAGTGCTAACCACTGAGTCACCGTGCTGCCCAGATTAATTCTCAGATTTATTCTCACTCTGACCTGATCTTTGATAATCTTCCAGACCTTTTCAGGATTTTTCTGTTTGTCCAGAGGAAGGCTAGTTATGTTAAGTCTATGAAACCCTTCTTCGGCAAAAGTGATTTTTAGAACTCTTTTCTCAGATCTTTTGATCTGTAAAATAGAATTGCATATGTCATTTGATTAATTGTAATTCAATAAAGATGTCACTGGATGCCAATTTCATAATGAGGGTTTTGTTATCCATGGTTCCACCATAGAAACATTGTGGTGTACAGCCTTACATATTGTCCTTGACATCATGTCTATATGAATAGAGAGTGTTCTTTCCTTACTAGTAGAGACTATGCAGCAATTATGTAGAGGGTGTCTGTTGTTTACCTATCAGCTGTCAGGATCAGAGTGCCCTAAACTTTCAGCTTTCAGCAATGTCTGTAGTATACAGCTCAAAATTGCCCTTCAGCCTGTGTGTTTTTTTCAATTAATTGATGCAATTCTTGGAATTTCCTTTGCCTGGTAAGAACTTACATTCCAAGCAAAAACTAAGCTGTGTTTTCTTGATAGTTAGTGTCCTATCCACAGATCTGTACTGCTGTCTGCACTCACAGAAACGGATGAGGAACTCTCCTTTTGCCCAAATTCTCCATTGTCTGAAGCTCTTGTCCAGTTCGTCTTTAACTCACTTTATAAATGTCAACCATCAAGATAGCCAATACCAATATGATGATGTGACATACTAATATACCCAGTTTCTTAAACATATGCAGACATGTGGGACATAACACTACAAGTACTCCTTTTTAACTTGGCCCTCTTGGCACTATTAATTTAAAGATTTTCTCTTTTGCCAAAAGGGAATTTAACTTCACTCAGGGAGCTCCAATGCATATTCAAACTCAACTTATAATTGGGACTGCCCCTACAGAAGCTGTCTTTCTTTTGGAATTTGCAACTTTCAGCAGTAACTAGCTTCTACTGACAGTTACTTCTGCTTTTCTCTTATCAGGTCTGAAGTAAATGCTTTTGCTATTAAAAGCTATTTTGCCCATTTTGTTCATTTCATGTGATTGTTTGCAAGCTGTTTGACTGTTCAGCTGCCAATTGTCTGATTGAGTAGTTCTTAAGTAAAGTTTTTGTAGTGATTAGAACCAGGGCTAGGTGGATCTCACTGATTATGTGGTCCTTGATTGGACTGTTAACATGGGCCAATCAGGGAGCCCTGGCTGACAGAGATGAACATGCGATTCAGAGAGTCTCTTCAGTCTTAAAGCTTGAATCACAGGAATTCTCTGTTTTTGGGTCCACAGAAATTATCATCATTGTTATCTTGTGATATTAAGCAAAGATCACCAACACTGCTACCCTGTTGTATGTGATGTGATGCCAACCACTACCAGTTTGTAGTTGGGTAATTTACTACTGCCATCTTTTTGCTTGATGGCGTCTAGAAACCTACTTGTTTACAACTATAGAGGAAAATCAACAGTGATTCTTAATGAAAGGCAGCTCTTCTCTTACATGTCATGTAGTTTATTGCAAGATATTAATCAGGTACAGATTATATTTAGTTAAACAAGTTTACAAACAGTATAGGAGACCTGCGGACGTAGGTCTGCCCTCTTCAAGATCATATTGTGTTTCTTTCCACTCAATTTCTTATGACATTATCAGATTGGATGGAGCTTCATGCAGTCTCCAGCATTAACTCTTTTAAACTCTTACCTTACACTAATTAAAGGGGCACATTGAAGGGACTATTAAGCAGATCTCATATGATTTAAATCTGTTTGAAAACAATCTGATACAAAGCAAAGTACCATGGATCTGGAGATCTAAAATATAATTGAAAATATTGGCAATACACATCAGATCTGGCAGCATCTGCAAAACAGAAATAGAGTTAACATTTCAGATTAATGACCTCTTAACCAAATTAGGAGATGTTGGAAAGTTTTAAATAAATGAAGTTGGGAGGGTGGTGGGATGTGGAAAAGGAGCAAAGGGGAAGTCTGTGATTCGATAGAAGGTAGAAGATATTAAATGACAAAAGGCTTGGTGGCATAGGGCTAAAACAGAGTGGTGATGGGTCAAATAAAGAAATAAAATTGCTTTTACAAAGCTACAGAATGATTATAGCATAGTGGATACAGTGGAGTGGATACAACACTTATAGCATAGAAAGGGATAATTGGGCCCAATCTGTCTGTGCTGGATTTCCAAAGGAACAACTCACCTCATGCCACTCCCTGTAACCCAGCACATTTTTCTATTTCAAACAATAATACATTTCCATGTTAAGGCTTCAATTGACCGTGTCAGCTCCACACCCTCAGCATTCATGCATCCAAGATCCTACTTACTTACTGCCTGACAAAGTTTGTCCTTCTACAGCCTTGACTTATTTTGCTAATTCCCCTAATTCCCCACCTTGTTTTCATTCCTTTCACATTCTTATCCATCCAGACTCCTCTTAGTTTTGTATTTCTCCAATCTATACCCATTACTGAAGTTCTTCAGCTCTGGAATGATACTTTTGAATCATTTCTGCACTCTTCCTAATGCCTTCACTGAAAGAGTAGATACAACACTTAATAATTTCCTTGCTTTTGCGCTCTATGCCCCTAGTAATAAAGCTTAATATAACATATTTTAAAAAAACGTATTCATTCATGGGATGTGGGCATCTCTGGCTAGGCCAGCATTTATTGCCCATCCTTAACTAAGAATCAACCACATTGTTGTGGGTCTGGAGTCAGACCAGGTAAGGATGATAGTTTTCCTTCCCTAAAATACATTAGTGAACCAGATGGAGTTTTCTAGCAATCGACAATGGTTTCATAAATACCATTAGACTCTTAATTCCAGATTCTTTATTGAATTCAAATTCAATTAACTGGTGGGATTTGAGCCCAGGTCCCCAGAACATTAGCTGAGTTTCTGTATTAATAATCTAGTGATAATACCACTCAGCCATAATTATTTCCAAAATCTGCCTTGTCACCCTCAATGATAATTATGCAATCCGTCTAGGTCCCTCTACTCCTGCTCCTCGTTAACAATAATCTTTAAAATCATATTGTATCTTTGTGCTCTTTTGACCAAAATGAATCATTTCATGCTGATCTACATTCATTTTCATCTGCCAATTGTCTTCCTGACTCCAATATTCCATCAATTTGCCTGAGTCCATTACAAGTTGTACACTATCCTTCTCACAGTTCATAACCTTTCCAGCGCTGTGGGAAGTATTAAAACTAATTTGGAAGGATGATAGGCTAAAGAAAGAAACAATATAGAGGAAGAAGAAGATGCGTAGTGTACCGGGAGAGTTAATGAAGTGAACAAGGATTGGATTGTGATGAGGGGAGAGGTGAAATTGAGAAGTGCACATTTACATCATCTATTGGTACTGAATCAGAAGAGATTGTGAGATAAGGGAGAGGTGGGATAAGAGACCGATAACTAGTAATGCAGGTACCCTTGTCATTAACCACTGACAGGGCTGCAGAAATTAATGTAGTAAGATGAGGTCTACATTGCTGTGCCAAAGCATATATGGGCCAACTATAAAATGGGAATAGGATAGGTAATTGTTTTTGACTGACCAAGATCCTAAGGGCCAAAGTGATTTTTTTCTGTGCTGTAGACCCCTATCACTCTATGAATGTTAACAAACTTTGGTAAACACAACTAGTTACTAGGCAAAATAACACAGCATGACGTTTGGAGCCCTACAGACTCAGACTCTAGCTGAATGTGATCTAACATCAATAGGACTTAGGTCCTTTCACACACCCACAGTAGCTATTCCGAATGTAAAGCTCTCCACCACCAGCTCTATCTTTTACATGGAGGTTAATAAATGCAGGTGTGCTTCTTCTTCTGTTGCCCACTGTTATTTGCCATGTTCTCATACAATACAGAGAGAAGTTTGCCAGTGTGCATCCTGTAACATAGCCAGGTGATGTTGTTATCATGGTTGAATAGCTGTCAGTGTGTGTGAGCTTGCAAGTTATAGCTGTGAGGCTTGCACCAACTTTAAATGAATCACTGTGAGGTAAAACATTGAATATTGAGCTTCAGTACTGATCTCAGGTGATGTTTTGATAGGTAGGTGCTCAGTGATTTGAGCAGTGAATGATGCTGGAGGCTCAGTTGGACAGATATATCATTTGAACCTTGAACCCATTCACCTTGATGACTTTTGAGGGATTGTTAAACTTCTTCCTACACCGTTTCAATATTCTTGGAACTACACTCTTAACAGCGATCTCTGCCTTTGCTGCTGTCTCCTGAGCATATGTGCAAACACTGTCCTAACTTTGTTCTATTTCTTCCACCAAGGCCTTCAATACTTTAGATTCTGAAAACTTTGGTTCTTGCTTTCTCACATCTTCAGCCAATGTTCAAAGTATCACAGCCCTGACTCCCTTCTGTAAAACCTCCCACCATTTCTTGCAGTTGCATTGCACTTCCCTTTGGTGCAGACTGTCTTCAAGTAGCATTAGCCAATTGCTGATCTGGGACTTTCTGCATAAATGCACAGGCAGTGAGCAGTACAAATAGTATTGACTACATGCAACATCATGTAAAGCAGCAGATAGTACATATCTAGTGTGCTGCCTGCAGCACAACGAACATGTATGGGTTAATCACATACCATGATCCTCATGTCTTTTTTGAGGGTTAATCAACTTTTCCATCACAACTTTTTGATAAGTGTCACATAACCATTATTATTAGCAAGCAATAATTGAGTCTTATTTGATGCTTACTACTAACAAAAGAATGTTTTCAGAAATTGTACATCACAATGCACAAGGTAAAGGAAACTTATGGCTTGCAAAAGGTTAATGGTGTGAGTTTTGAATTCTAGTACTTGAATGACACTCGCTGTCTTATGTTAAAGAAGTCAAGCACTCCTGCTGAGACAACGCACGCCACAGACAACATTAATTATATTCACTTCAGTCCAAGGCTGTGTACAGCTTCAGCTAAAATTATAATTGAATTCTGATTGTCAGGCTAAACCTTTAAGCACTGTCCAAATATAATTGCCAATGTTACAACTAATTCAACAAGAAGATCTGTTTAACATAAAATTTATGGTCATTTCACAATTGCTTCAAATGAATGCGTTCCTATAGTTGCTGCAATTAGAAGACCGAACTCAGTATGATGCTCATATCTGTGTATGTCACATGATATCACAAAATTCCTACTTACAATACAAATCATTACAAAATTATTGGAGTGAGCACTGTAAGAGCATAGAGTAAACAATAGCAGGAGAATACTTAGAAAATGGTTGGCCTGAAATTTGGAATTGGTGTAACAATTGCACAACGATGATTGTTTTTGTTTTACATCAGAAAATAATTTCTTTTTTTGTGTGGACCTTCTGGATAAATCCCAAAATGCTACAAGTATTCTTTTAAATTTTGTATATTTTACTACATAATTCAAACGTAAACGTTTTTACTGTTTACTACTAATTCTAACAAAAGCCTTTAAAGCTGTTAGTTAGTGGTAGTGGATTAGATTTCTGGACAAATGGTTTGGTTGAAATGTCTAACTAATTATTCCTCTTATGGTATTCTGATATTGTCATAAGATAACAGATAACATATTTTGTGATTGGCCATTTAAATTAATAGGACAGAGATTAATAAGTGGAACATTTTCTTTTTAAACAATACCTTGATTGACAATGGCAGAGTCATAGAGGTCTTCAGTCCATCGGGTCTGCACTGACTAAAAACAACCACCTAATTATTCAAATTCCATTTTCCAGCACTTGGCCCATAGCCTTGAATGCAATGGCATCAGAAGTGCGCATCTCGATACTTTTTAATGTTATGAGGAATTCGGCCTCTAATACCCTTATTGATAATGAGTTCCAGGTTGCTAGCACCCTGTTGGTGAAAATTGGTTTCACCACATTCCCTTTAAACATCCTGTCTCTTACCTTTAAGTATATCGCCCTGGGTCATTGGTTCCTCCATCAAAGGGAAAAGTTTCTTCCTGTCCATCCTGCCTTTACCCTTAATAATTATATACATCTCAGTCATGGCCCCCCTCAGTCTCCTCTGTTCTAAGGGAAAGAACCATGGTCTATCCAATCTATCTTCTCACTAAAACTGTCCAGCCCAGGCAACATCCTGGTAAATCTCCTCTGCAACCACTTCAGTACAGTCACAACCCTCGTATAATGTAGATCCCAGAATTGCACATATTCCCATGACCATCACCCCCTGTTTACTATCATTCAGCCAATTCTGGATCTAATTTGCCAAGTTACCTTTGATGCCATGGGCTCTTACCTTAACTATCAATCTTCATTATAGGATCTTTGTTGAAGTCCAGGTAGACTATAACGAATGTATTGTCTGCACCTACAAACCTGGTTACCCCTTTGAAAAAGTTTGTAGATAATTTTATACATAAAAATTTGTCGACATCATGAAACAACAAATACCACAATGGTGTAGCCTTTATTTGGTTATGTATTACGTTCTTATTTATATTTATGTATGTGGTCATTTGATATGTGAGGAATCCAGTCATATATGAAGAGCACTCAATGGACTCAATAATGTTACCAAATTTGGTGCGAATTTACTCTTCACTAATAATCTACCAGTCCTAAAAAGATCTGAGCACAGCGATGTTCTGAGGGTGTGGCACATTTCTTAATACTAGAACCTTACTCTGGGTAGAATGCAACCCATCCTTGTCTCCCCTGTGACCCAACTACTGTGTAGAGTTTTGAAACATTTCACATTTGTGTGCTTTTGCCCAAACTCCATTCCTTTCCAAATGTTAGAGCAGCTCTTTCAGTCTGACATCATGAACCTACCTATTTAAAGCTTAAATAAGTCATCCAAATACTTGTTCATCTCCAAATTCCATGCAAAATCTGGTTCGTCATATCTTAGAAATGGCCAGGAGCTGACAAATTGCACCTTTTGAAAATGAGATAGATTCATGTGTATATTGATGGTCAAGTATGACTTAAACACATCATCTAACTCAAGTTGCAGATAGGCATTTGTCAGATCTAAATTTTGGAAAAAAATGTCTTCCTGATAACATTATGAACAGATCTTCCACTTTTGGCAATTTATCAGATAAGTTACTTTCCACTACCTGATTTACCATATGTTATAATTTCCACATATTCTTACACAGATTTTGGCATTACTATCATGACAGCACCCAATTCTTCTGCTGTACTTTACCCAGTTTCAAGTCTTTGCTATTTTTACTTTTCCTTCTCTTTTAGAATGTAGGGAATGGAACTCAACCTGAAATAAGATGGACTTGTGGTCCTTTCTTTGTCAATCATATTGTCTTTTGATGATCATTTTGCTTCAATACGTTAAAGCTCATTTTGATTAAACTTTGTGTTACCAGCTGGTTTCTTCCTAACAAGGCTGGTTTTTCGCTATTCACTACAACGATGGGTGTTTTTGTCCGTCACTCATTATATATGACCAGAACTGACACACATCTAATTATGGGAATTTTTCAACTGCATATTTGCGATTTCTCCAGCCAGTGTTGACCCACCTTTACACAATATAGCTAACTCATGCACTTATGTTGAGCTCCATGTTAACTGGAACGCCATCCACTGCCACATGGACCACATTGCCCGACATGTTCATAGGAATTCCTCCAGCTTTTGACTATATTGATCTCAACTAACCCCTCATTAGTCTGCTGCTGTTCACCAACCGCATGCAGCTTCTGTCATTTTCTCCAGCCAATGTTCTATTTGTTTATCTTATTGTGACATGTCTTGGCAAGATGACCCTTATTGCAGCTGCAGCACTTTGCTTTCACAAATGGACAGCTCTGTGCACCATAATGGCTGGACCACTGGTAATAGGACGTCTTTTTGTACCACTGATATCGCTAACTGCTGTAATTAGTCTTCCGCATACACTTATGCAACTTACTTCAGCATGCCATAAATATTTGTTTAGCAAGCTATTTCAAAAGTCAACATTGACAATGTCATTAACTTTTTGTGAATGCACACATTTTGAAATCCACAAATAATTCTGCCTCACAATGCTCTGTTTTGACATTTTCTAAAATTACAATGAATGAACAATCTTTTCAAGGCCATAATAAAGTCTGCAATGTACTTACTGAGCAACAGATTATTTGTTCCAAACATATACATCTAGTGGCTTGGGTGGTGATTGTGCTCAATCAAAACGTAAATAGTGGTGTGTCCTTTAATTTTGCTAGGGAGACCAATCGAATAGAACATAGAACATTACAGCGCAGTACAGGCCCTTCGGCCTTCAATGTTGCGCCGCCCTGTCTTACTAATCTGAAGCCCATCCATTTACACTATTCCATTTACATCCATATGCCTGTCCAATGAAGACTTAAATGAACTTAAACTTGGCGAATCTACTACCATTGCAGGCAATGCATTCCATATCCTTACTACTCTCTGAGTAAAGAAACTACCTCTGACATCTGTCTTATACCTTTCTCCCCTCACTTTAAAGCTGTGTCCCCTCATGTTTGCCTTCTCCATGCTTGGAAAAAGGCTCTCCCTGTCCACCCTATCTAACCCTCTGATTATCTTGTACATCTCTACTAAGTCACCTCTCAACCTTCTTCTCTCTAGCGAAAACAGCTTCAAGGCCCTCAGCCTTTCCTCTTAAGACATTCCCTCCATACCAGGCAACATCCTAGTAAATTTCCTCTGCACCCTCTCCAAAGCTTCAACATCCTTCTGAAAATGCGGTGACCAGAACCGTACACAATTCTCCAAGTGTGACCGCACCAGAGCTTTGTATAGCTCCTGGTTCCAGAATTCAATCCCTCTATTAATAAAGGCCAAAACACTGTATGCCTTCTTAACAACACTGTCAATCTGGGTGACAACTTTCAGGGATCTGTGTACATGGATACCGAGATCCCTCTGCTCATCCGCACTCCCTAGAATCCTACCATTAGCCCAGTACTCTGCATTCCGATTACTCCATCAAAAGTGTATCACCTCACACTTGTCCACATAAAATTCCATTTGCCACCTCTCAGCCCAGCTCTGCATCCTATCTATGTCTCTCTGCAACCTACTACATCCTTCATCACTATCCACAACTCCACCTACCTTAGTGTCGTCCGCAAATTTGCTAACCCACCCTTCTGTGCCCTCATCCAGGTCATTTATAAAAATGACGAACAGCAGTGGACCTAACACTGACTCTTGTGGTATGCCGCTAGTAACTGGACACCAAGATGAACATTTTCCATCAACTACAACCCTCTGTTTTCTTTCAGTAAGCCAATTACTTATCCCATTCCTCAGCATTTTGTATAATAGCCTACTGTGGGGAACCTTATCGAACGCCTTGCTGAAATCCATATACACCACATCAACCGGTTTACTCTCATCTATCTGTTTGGTGACTGTCAAAAAACTGAATAAGATTCGTTAGGCACGACCTACCCTTCACAAAACTGTGCTGACTGTGCCTGATCAGACTATTCTTTTCTAGATGGTTATAAATCCTATCTCTTATGACCTTTTCCAACACTTTACCAACAACTGAAGTGAGACTCACTGGTCTGTAATTACCAGCGTTGTCTCTACTACCCTTTTTGAACAGGGGAACCACATTTGCTGTCCTCCAGTCCTCAGGCACTATTCCTGCAGATAATGATGATTTGAAGATCAATGCCAAAGGCTTGGCAATCTCTTCCCTTGCTTCCCAGAGGATCCTAGGATAGATCCCATCTGGCCCAGGGGACTTGTCTATCTTCACATTCTGTAATAATTCCAATACCTCTTGCTTATGAACCTCAACCTCTTCTAGTTTAGATGAAAGTATCTCTGTATCTTCCTCACCAACATTGTCATTTTCTATGTTGAACACTGTTGAAAAATATTTATTTAGTGTTTCCCCTATCTCCTCTGTCTCCACACACAACTTCCCACTACTATCCTTGATTGGCCTAATTTAACTCTTGTCATTCTGTTATTCCTGACATACCTATGGAAAGCCTTAGGATTAACCCTGATCCTATCCGCCAACAACTTCTCATGTCTCTCCTGGCTCTTCTGAGCTCTTGTTTTAGGTCTTTCCTGGCTTCCTTGTAACCCTCAAGCACCCTATCTGAGTTTTCACATTTTGCCCTATCATAAGCCTTCTTCTTCTTCTTGACCATAGATTCCACTTTCATAGTAAACCATGGCTCACGCGTTCTATAACGTCCGCCCTGTCTAACAGGTACATACTTATCTAGGACACACTGGAGCTTTTCCTTGAATAAGCTCCACATTTTTAATGTGCTCATCCCCTGCAGTTTCCTCCCCCAATCTACGTTTCCTAAATCTTTCCTAATTGCATCATAGTTTCCCTTCCCCCAGCTGTAACTCCTGCTCAGTGGAGTACACCTATCCCTTTCCATCACTAAAGTAAAGTTGACAGGATTGTGATCACTGTCTCCAAAGTGCTCGCCTACTTCCACATCTAACACCTGGCCAGGCTCGTTACCCAGTAGTAAATTTAAAGTGGCTTCGCCCCCTTGTAGGCCTGTCTACGTACTGTGTACCTGTACTGTGTACTTGTCTGTACCTGTTTCAAGCAGAAATATTGCCCTTTTCCTTGCGTGATAAATTGATTATTAAGAGCTTTGACGATACAATTAGCAGGGATGTTATCTCTAGACATTACATATATGACCCAGAAGACTTTCTGTGAAGAAATGTGTGAATTAAGAGCAGAGGTAGATTATTCAACCTCAAATGTGCTCCACCATTCATTAAGATCTGTTTGTTTACTGAATTCCACATTCTCATTTTATTTGCGCATCGAATTCAACATTCTCATCAGTTTGTGTATTGAATTCCACAATCTCATTCTGTTTGTGTATTGAGTTCCACATTCTCAACTGTTTGTCTATTGAATTCAACATTCTGATCTGCTTGTGTATTGAATTCCACATTCTCAATCTGTTTGTGTATTGAATTCCACATTCTCATTCTGTTTGTGTATTGAATTGCACATTCTCATCTGTTTGTGTATTGAATTCCACACTCCCATTCTGTTTATGTATTGAATTCCACATTCTCAACTGTTTGTCTATTGAATTCCACATTCTTATCTGTTTGTGTATTGAATTCCACATTCTCATCTGCTTGTGTATTGAATTCCACATTCTCATTCTGTTTGTGTATTGAATTCCACATTCTCATTCTGTTTGTATATTGAATTCCACATTCTCATCTGTTTGTGTATTGAATTCCACATTCTCATCTGTTTGTATCTTGAATTCCACATTCTCACTCTAAATGTATATTGAATTCCACATTCTCATCTGTTTGTGTTGAATTCCACATACTCATTCTGTTTGTGTATTGAATTCCACATTCTCATTCTGTTTGTGTATCGAATTCCACATTCTCATCTGTTTGTGTATTGAATTCCACATTCTCATCTGTTTGTATCTTGAATTCCACATTCTCACTCTAAATGTATATTGAATTCCACATTCTCATCTGTTTGTGTTGAATTCCACATACCCATTCTGTTTGTGTATTGCATTCCACATTCTCATCTGTTTGTGCATTGAATTCCACATTCTCATTCTAAATGTACATTGAATTCCACATACTCATTCTGTTTGTATATTGAATTCCACATTCTCATTCTGTTTGTGTATTGCATTCCACATTCTCATTTTGTTTGTGTATTGAATTCCACATTCTCATTCTGTTTGTGTATTGAATTGCACATTCTCATCTGTTTGTGTATTGAATTTCACATTCCCATTCTGTTTGTGTATTGAATTCCACATTCTCATCTGCTTGTGTATTGAATTCCACATTCTCATTCTGTTTGTGTATTGAATTCCACATTCTCATTGTTTGTCTATTGAATTCCACATTCTCATTCTGTTTGTGTATCGGATTCCACATTCTCAAAATGTTTGAATATTGAATTCCATATTCTCATCTGTTTGTGTATTGAATTCCACATTCTCATCTGTTTGTGTATTGAATTCCACATTCTCATTCCAAATGTATATTGAATTCCAAATTCTCATCTGTTTGTGTATTGAATTCCACATTCTCATTCTGTTTGTATCTTGAATTCCACATTCTCATTCTAAATGTATATTGAATTCCACATTCTCATGTTGTTTGTGTATCGAATTCCACATTCTCATGCTGTTTGTGTATTGAATTCCACATTCTCATTCTAAATGTATATTGAATTCCACATACTCATTCTGTTTGTATATTGAATTCCACATTCTCATTCTGTTTGTGTATTGAATTCCACATTCTCATTCTGTTTGGGTATCGAATTCTACATTCTCATTCTGTTTCTGTATTGCTTTCCACATTCTCATCTGTTTGTGCATTGAATTCCACATTCTCATTCTAAATGAATATTGAATTCCACATACTCATTCTGTTTGTGTATGAAATTTCACATTCTCATTCTGTTTGTGTATCGAATTTAACATTTTCATCTGTTTGTGTATTGCATTCCATATTCTCATTCTGTTTGTGTATTGAATTCCACATTCTCATTCTGCTTGCATATTGAATTCTACATTCTCATTCTGTTTGTGTATTGAATTCCACATTCTCATTCTCTTTGTGCATTCAATTCCAAATTCTCATCTGTTTGCTTATTGAATTTCACATTCTCATCTGTATGCGTATTGAATTCCACATTCTCATCTGTTTGTGTATTGAATTCCACATTCTCATTCCGTTTCTGTATTGCATGCCACATTCTCATCTGTTTGTGTATCGAATTCCACATTCTCATTCTAAATGTATATTGAATTCCTCATTTTCATTCTGTTTGTCTATTGAATTCCACATTCTCATCTGTTTGTAGATTGAATTCCACATTCTCATTCTAAATGTATATTGAATTCCACATACTCATTCTGTTTGTGTATTGAATTCCACATTCTCATTCTGTTTGTGTATCGAATTCCACATTCTCGTCTTTGTGTATTTCATTCGACATTCTCACCTGTTTGTGTATTGAATTCCACATTCTTATCTGCTTGTGTATTGAATTACTCATTCTCATTCTGTTTGTGTATTGAATTCCACATTCTCATCTGTTTGTGTATTGAATTCCACATTCTCATCTGTTTGTGTATTAAATTCCACATTCAAATTCTAAATGTATATTGAATTCCACAATCTCATTGTGTTTGTATATTGAATTCCACATTCTCATTGTGTTTGTGTATTTAATTCCACATTCTCATCTGTTTGCGTATTGAATTCCACATTCTCACCCTGTTTGTCTGTTGAATTCCACATTCCCATTCTGTTTGTCTATTGAAACCCACTTTCTCATCTGTTTGTGTATTAAATTCCACAATTGCATACTGTTTGTATATTGAATTCCACATACTCATTCTGTTTGTGTATGGAATTCCACATTCTCATTCTGTTTGTGTCTCTAATTCCACATTCTCATTCTATTTGTGTATTGCATTCCACATTCTCATCTGTTTGTGCATTGAATTCCACATTCTCATTCTAAATGTATATTGAATTCCACATACTCATTCTGTTTGTGTATTGAATTCCACATTCTCATTCTGTTTGTGTATTGAATTCCACATTCTCATGTTGTTTGTGTATCGAATTCCACATTCTCATGCTGTTTGTGTATTGAATTCCACATTCTCATTCTAAATGTATATTGAATTCCACATACTCATTCTGTTTGTGTATTGAATTCCACATTCCCATTCTGTTTGTGCATGCAATTCCACATTCCCATTCTGTTTGTGTATCGAATTCTACATTTTCATCTGTTTGTGTATTGCATTCCACATTCTAACCTGTTTGTGTATTGCATTCCACAATTCTCATCTGTTTGTGTATTGAATTTCACATTCTCATTCTGTTTGCATATTGAATTCTACATTCTCATTCTGTTTGTGTATTGAATTCCACATTGTCATCCTCTTTGTGCATTGAATTCCATATTATCATTCTGTTGGCGTATTGAAATCCATATTCACATTCTAAATGTACATTGAATTCCACATTCTCATCTGTTTGCTTATTGAATTTCACATTCTCATCTGTATGCATATTGAATTCCACATTCTCATCTGTTTGTGTATTAAATTCCACATTCTCATTCTAAATGTATATTGAATTCCACATACTCATTCTGTTTATATAATGAATTCCACATTGTCATTCTCATCTGTTTGTGCATCGAATTCCACATTCTCATCTGTTTGTGTATTGCATTCCACATTCTCATCTGTTTGTGCATTCAACTACACATTCTCATTCTGTTTTTCAAGTGAATTTGACATTCTCATCTGTTTGTGTATTGCATTCCACATTCTCATCTGTTTATGTATTAAATTCCACATTCACATTCTAAATGTATATTGAATTCCACAGTCTCATTGTGTTTGTGTATTGAATTCCACGTTCTCATTCTGTTTGTGTATTGAATTCCACATTCTTATCTGTTTGTGTATTGAATTCCACACTCGCATTCTGGTTGTGTATTGAATTCCACATTCTCATCTGTTTGTGTATTGCATTCCACATTCTCATCTGTTTGAGTATTGAATTCCACATTCTCATCTGTTTGTCTATTGAATTCCACATTCTCATCTGTTTGTGTATTGAATTCCACATTCTCATCTGTTTCTGTATTGAATTCCACATTCTCATCTGTTTGTCCATTGAATTCCACATTCCCATTCTGTTTGTGTATTGAATTCCACATTCTCATGTGTGTGTATTGCATTCCAATTATCAATCTGTTTGTGTATTGAATTCCACATTCCCATCTGTTTGTATATTGAATTCAACATTCTCATTCTATTAGTATGTTGAATTCAACATTCTCATCTGTTTGTCTATTGAATCCAACATTCTCATTCTGTTTGCATATTGACTTCTACATTCTCATTCTCTTTGTGCATTGAATCTTTCTTTTGGTGTATTGAATTCCATATTCTCATTCTAAATGTGTATTGAATTCCACATTCTCATCTGTTTGCATATTGAATTTCACATTCTCATCTATGTGCGTATTGAATTCCACATTCTCATCTGTTTGTGTATTTAATTCCACATTTTCATCTGTTTGTCAATTGAATGCCACATTCTCATTCTGTTTGTCTGTTGAATTCCACATTCTCCTCTATTTGTGTATTGCATTCCATATTCTCATTCTGTTTGTATATTGAATTCCACAATGTCATTCTTTTTGTGTATCGAATTTCACATTCTCATCCTGTTTTTGTATCGAATTCTACATTCTCATTCTGTTTGTGTATTGAATTCCACATTCTCATCTGTTTGTATATTGCTTTCCACATTCTCATTTGTTTGTGTATCAAATTCTACATTCTCATCTGTTTGGGTATTGAATTCCATATTCTCAAATGATTGTGTATTGAATTCCAATTTCTCATTCTGTTTATGTATTGAATTCCACATTCTCATCTGTTTGCATATTGAATTCCACATTCTCATCTGTTTGCGTATTGAATTCCACATTCTCACGTTTGTGTATTGCATTCCACATTCTCATCTGTTTGTGTATTAAATTCCACATTCACATTCTAAATGTATATTGAATTCTACAATCTCATTATGTTTGTGTATTGAATTCCACATTCTCATTGTGTTTGTGTATTTAATTCCAAATTCTCATCTGTTTGCGTAATGAATTCCACATTCTCATCTGTTTGTGTATTGAATTCCACATTCTCATTCTGTTGTATATTGAATTCCACATTTTCATCTGTTTGCGTATTGAATTCCACATTCTCACCCTGTTTGTCTGTTGAATTCCACATTGTCTGTCAGTGTGTCTATTGAAACCCACTTTTTCATCTGTTTGTGAATTAAATTCCACAATTGCATACTGTTTGTATATTGAATTCCACATTCTCATCTGTTTGTGTATTGCATTCCACATTCTCATCTGTTTGAGTATTGAATTCCACATTATCATCTGTTTGTATATTGAATTCCACATTCTCATCTGTTTGTGTATTGAATTCCACATTCTCATTCTGTTTGTGTATTGAATTCCACATTCTCATCTGTTTGTGTATTGCATTCCACATTCTCATCTGTTTGAGTATTGAATTCCACATTATCATCTGTTTGTATATTGAATTCCACATTCTCATCTGTTTGTGTATTGAATTCCACATTCTCATTCTGTTTGTGTATTGAATTCCACTTTCTCATCTGTTTGTGTATTGAATTCCATATTCTCATTCTGTTTGTCTATTGAATTCTGCATTCCCATTCTGTTTGTGTAATGAATTCCACATTCTCATGTTTGTGTATTGCATTCCAATTATCATTCTCTTTGTGCATTGAATTCCACATTATCATTCTGTTGGCCTATTGAATTCCATTCTCATCTGTATGCGTATTGAATTCCACATTCTCATCTGTTTGTGTATTGAATTCCACATTCTCATTCATTTTGTGTATTGTCTTCCACATTTTCATTGTGTTTGTGTATTGTATTCCACATTCTCATCTGTTTGTCTATTGAATGCCACATTCTCATTCTTTTTGTCTGTTGAATTCCACATTCTCATCGATTTGTGTATTGCATTCCATATTCTCATTCTGTTTGCATATTGAATTCCACATTCTCATTCAGTTTGCATATTGACTCCACATTCGCATTCTAAATGTATGTTGAATTCCACATACTCATTCTGTTTGTATATTGAATTCCACATTGTCATTACTTTTGTGTATCGAATTTCACATTTTCACTCTGTTTGTGTATTGCATTCCACAATCTCATCTGTTTGTGTATTGTATTCCACATTCTCATTTGTTTGTGTATTGAATGCCACATTCTCATCTGTTTGTCTATTGAATGCCACATTCTCATTCTGTTTGTCTATTGAATGCCACATTCTCATCTATTTGTGTATTGCATTCCACATTCTCATCTGTTTGTGTATTGAATTCTACATTCACATTCTGTTTGCATATTGAATTCCACATTCTCATTCAAAATGTACATTGAATTCCACATACTCATTCTGTTTGTATATTGAATTCCACATTGTCATTCTGTTTGTGTATTGAATTTCACATTCTCATTCTGTTTGTCTAATGAATTCCGCATTCCCATTCTGTTTGTATATTGAATTCCACATTCTCATGTTTGTGTATTGCATTCCAATTATCATTCTGTTTGTGTATTGAATTCCACATTCTCATCTGTATGTGTATTGAATTCCACATTCTCATCTGTTTGTGTATTGAATTCCACATTCTCATTCTTTTTGTGTATTGACTTCCACATTCTCATTCTGTTTGTGTATTGAATTCCACACTCTCATCTGTTTGTGTATTGCTTTCCACATTCTCATCTGTTTGTATATTGCATTCCGCATTTTCATTCTGTTTGTGTGTCGAATTCCACAATCTCATCTGTTTGTGTATTGAATTCCATATTCTCATTTGTTTGTGTATTGCATTCCACATTCTCATCTGTTTGTGTATTGAACTACACATTCTCATTCTGTTTTTCAAGTGAATTTGACATTTTCATCTGCTTGCGTATTGAATTCCACATTCTCATCTGTTTGTGTATTGAATTCCACATTCTCATTCTGTTTGTCTATTGAATTCCAAATTCTCATCTGTTTGTGTATTGCATTCCACATTCTCATCTGCTTGTGTATTGAACTATACATTCTCATTCTGTTTTTCAAGTGAATTCGACATTCTTATCTGTTACCGTATTGAATTCCACATTCTCACGTTTGTGTATTGCATTCCACATTCTCATCTGTTTGTGTATTAAATTCCACATTCACATTCTAAATGTATATTGAATTCCACAATCTCATTGTGTTTGTGTATTGAATTCCACATTCTCATCTGTTTGTGTATTGATTTCCACATTCACATTCTGTTTGTGTATTTAAGTCCACATTCTCATCCATTTGCGAATTGAATTCCACATTCTCATCTGTTTGTTTTATTGAATTCCACATTCTCATTCTGTTTGTGTATTGAATTCCACATTCTGATCTGTTTGCGTATTGAATTCCACATACTCATCTGTTTGTGTATTGAATTCCACATTGTCTGTCAGTGTGTCTATTGAAACCCACTTTTTCATCTGTTTGTGATTTAAATTCCACAATTGCATACTGTTTGTATATTGAATTCCACATTCTCATCTGTTTGTGTATTGAATTCCATACTCTCATTCTGTTTATGTATTGAATTCCACATTCTCATCTGTTTGAGTATTGAATTCCACATTATCATCTGCGTATATTGAATTCCACATTCTCACCTGTTTGTGCATTGAAATCCACATTCTCATTCTGTGTGTCAATTAAATTCCACATTCTCTGTCTGTTTGTCTATTGAATTCCACATTCTCATCTGTTTGTGTATTGAATTCCACATTCTCATTCTGTTTGTGTATTGAATTCCACTTTCTATCTGTTTCTGTGTTGAATTCCATATTCTCATTCTGTTTGTCTATTGAATTCCACATTCCCATTCTGTTTGTGTATTGAATTCCACATTCTCATGTTCGTGTATTGCATTCCAATTATCATTCTGTTTTTGTATTGAATTCCACATTCTCATCTGTTTGCGTATTGAATTCCACATTCTCATTCTCTTTGTGCATTGAATCCCACATTATCATTCTGTTGGCCTATTGAATTCCACATTCTCATCTGTATGCGTATTGAATTCCACATTGTGATCTGTTTGTGTATTGAATTCCACATTCTCATTCTTTTTGTGTATTGACTTCCACATTCTCATTCTGTTTGTGTATTGTATTCCACATTCTCATCTGTTTGTCTATTGAATGCCACATTCTCATTCTTTTTGTCTGTTGAAATCCACATTCTCATTCTGTGTCAATTAAATTCCACATTCTCTGTCTGTTTGTCTATTGAATTCCACATTCTCATCTGTATGTGTATTGAATTCCACATTCTCATCTGTTTGTGTATTGAATTCCACATTCTCATTCTTTTTGTGTATTGACTTCCACATTCTCATTCTGTTTGTGTATTGAATTCCACACTCTCATCTGTTTGTGTATTGCTTTCCACATTCTCATCTGTTTGTATATTGCATTCCGCATTTTCATTCTGTTTGTGTGTCGAATTCCACAATCTCATCTGTTTGTGTATTGAATTCCATATTCTCATTTGTTTGTGTATTACATTCCACATTCTCATCTGTTTGTGTATTGAACTACACATTCTCATTCTGTTTTTCAAGTGAATTTGACATTTTCATCTGCTTGCGTATTGAATTCCACATTCTCATCTGTTTGTGTATTGAATTCCACATTCTCATTCTGTTTTTGTATTGAATTCCAAATTCTCATCTGTTTGTGTATTGCATTCCACATTCTCATCTGCTTGTGTATTGAACTATACATTCTCATTCTGTTTTTCAAGTGAATTCGACATTCTTATCTGTTAGCGTATTGAATTCCACATTCTCACGTTTGTGTATTGTATTCCACATTCTCATCTGTTTGTCTATTGAATGCCACATTCTCATTCTTTTTGTCTGTTGAGTTCCACATTCTCATCGATTTGTGTATTGCATTCCATATTCTCATTCTGTTTGCGTATTGAATTCCACATTCTCATTCTGTTTGCGTGTTGACTCCACATTCTCATTCTAAATGTATGTTGAATTCCACATACTCATTCTGTTTGTATATTGAATTCCACATTGTCATTCTTTTTGTGTATCGAATTTCACATTTTCATTCTGTTTGTGTATCGAATTCCACATTCTCATCTGTTTGTGTATTGCATTCCACAATCTCATCTGTTTGTGTATTGCATTCCACATTCTCATTTGTTTGTGTATTGAATGCCACATTCTCATCTGTTTGTGTATTGAATTCCACATTCCATTCTGTTTGTGTATTGAATTCCACATTCTCATTCTCTTTGTGTATTGAATTCCACATTATCATACTGTTTGCGTATTGAGTTCCACATTCTCATTCTAAATGTATATTGAATTCCATGCACTCATCCTTTTTGGATATTGAATTCCACATTCTCATTCTGTTTGTGTATCGAATTCCACATTCTCATCTGTTTGTGTATTGCATTCCACATTCTCATCTGTTTGTGTATTGAATTCCACATTCTCATTCTCTTTATGCATTGAATCCCACATTATCATTCTGTTGGCTTATTGAATTCCACATTCTCATCTGTATGCGTATTGAATCCAACGTTCTCATCTGTTTGTGTATTGAATTCCACATTCTCATTCTATTTGTGTATTGACTTCCATATTCTCATTCTGTTTGTGTATTGTATTCCACATTCTCATCCGTTTGTCGATTGAATGCCACATTCTCATTCTGTTTGTCTGTTGAATTCCACATTCTCATTCTATTTGTGTATTGACTTCCATATTCTCATTCTGTTTGTGTATTGTATTCCACATTCTCATCTGTTTGTCGATTGAATGCCACATTCTCATTCTGTTTGTCTGTTGAATTCCACATTCTCATCTATTTGTGTATTGCATTCCATATTCTCATTCTGTTTGTGTATTGAATTCCACATTCTCATCTGTTTGTGTATTGCATTCCACAATCTCATCTGTTTGTTTATTGCATTCCACATTCTCATTTGTTTGTGTATTGAATTCCACATTCTCATCTGTTTGTGTATTGAATTCCACATTCTCATTGTGTTTGTGTATTGAATTCCACATTCTCATTCTGTTTGCAGATTGAATTCGACATTATCATTCTGTTTGCGTATTGAATTTCACATTCTCATCTGAATGTATATTGAATTCCACGCACTCATTCTTTTTGTCTGTTGAATTCCACATTCTCATTCTGTTTGTGTATCGAATTCCACATTCTCGTCTGTTTGTGTATTGCATTCCACATTCTCACCTGTTTGTGTATTGAATTCCACATTCTTATTCTGTTTGTGTATTGAATTTAACATTATCATTCTGTTTGCGTATTGAATTTCACATTCTCATCTAAATGTATATTGAATTCCACGCACTCATTCTTTTTGTCTGTTGAATTCCACATTCTCATTCTGTTTGTGTATCGAATTCCACATTCTCGTCTGTTTGTGTATTGCATTCCACATTCTCACCTGTTTGTGTATTGAATTCCACATTCTTATTCTGTTTGTGTATTGAATTCCACATTATTATTCTGTTTGCATATTGAATACCACATTCTCATTATAAATGCGTATTGAATTCCACATTCGCATCTGTTTGCATATTGAATTTCACATTCTCATCTGTATGCATATTGAATCCAACGTTCTCATCTGTTTGTGTATTGCATTCCACATTCTCATTCTATTTGTGTATTGACTTCCATATTCTCATTCTGTTTGTGTATTGTATTCCACATTCTCATCTGTTTGTCGATTGAATGCCACATTCTCATTCTGTTTGTCTGTTGAATTCCACATTCTCATCTATTTGTGTATTGCATTCCATATTCTCATTCTGTTTGCATATTGAATTCTACATTCTCATTCTGTTTGTGTATTGAATTCTACATTCTCATTCTGTTTGCAGATTGAATTCCACATTCTTATTCGGTTTGTGTATTGAATTCCAAATTCTCATTCTCTTTGTGTATTGAATTTCGCATTATCATTCTGTTTGCATATTGAATACCACATTCTCATTCTGTTTGTGTATTGAATTCCACATTCTCATTCTGTTTGTCTATTGAATTCCAAATTCTCATCTGTTTGCATATTGAATTCCACATTCTCATTCTGTTTGTGTATTGAATTCCAAATCCTCATTCTCTTTGTGTATTGAATTCCACATTATCATTCTGTTTGGGTATCGAATTCTACATTCTCATTCTGTTTGTGTATTGCTTTCCACATTCTCATCTGTTTGTCTATTGAATGTCACATTCTCATTCTGTTTGTCTGTTGAATTCCACGTTCTCATCTATTTGTGTATTGCATTCCATATTCTCATTCTGTTTGTGTATTGAATTCCACATTCTCATTCTGTTTGTGTATCAAATTCCACATTCTCATCTATTTGTGTATTGCATTCCATATTCTCATTCTGTTTGTGTATTGAATTCCACATTCTCATTCTGTTTGTATATTGAATTCCACATTCTCATTCTCTTTGTGTATTGAATTCCACATTATCATTCTGTTTGCGTATTGAATTCCACATTCTCATTCCAAATGTATAATGAATTCCACGCACTCGTTCTTTTCATGTATTGAATTCCACATTCTCATTCTGTTTGTGTATTGCATTCCACATTCTCATCTGTTTGTGTATTGAATTCCACATTCTCATTTTGTTTGTGTATTGAATTCCACATTATCATTCTGTTTGCATATTGAATCCCACATTCTCATTCTAAATGTGTATTGAATTCCCAATTCTCATTCTCTTTGTGTATTGAATTCCACAGTATCATTCTGTTTGCATATTGAATACCACATTCTCATTCTAAATGTGTATTGAATTCCACATTCTCATCTGTTTGCGTATTGAATTCCACATTCTCATCTGTTTGCATATTTAATTCCACATTCTCATTCTGTTTGTGTATTGAATTCCAAATTCTCATTCTAAATGTGTATTGAATTCCACATTATCATTCTGTTTGCGTATTGAATTCCACATTCTCATTCTAAATGTGTATTGAATTCCACATTCTCATCTGTTTGCATATTGAATTCCACATTCTCATCTGTTTGCCTATTTTATTCCACATTGTCGTCTGTTTCTGTATTGAATTCCACATTCTCATCGGTTTGTGTCTTAAATTCCACATTCTCATTCTGTTTGTGCATTGAATTCCATGTTCACATCTGTTTGTGTTTTGAATTCCACATTCTCATTCTGTGTGCGTCTTGAATTCCACATTCTCATTCTGTGCCAAATTCTCTTGCCTACCAAATGCTTATCACATCCTCTTTAAAAATATTCAATGACCCACCTCTATGGCCTTTGAGGCAGAGTTCAAAATTCATGCAACTCTCTGTGCAAAAGAAAAACTCATGCTTGTCCCAAAAACATGATTCCTTAGCTTAAAACTCACTCTGGACTAAATCAGTAGATGAAAGATCCTTTCCCCATCCATCTTGTTAAGACTATTTGGGATCTACATACTTCAATGAAGCTACCCCTTACTCTTCTAGACACTAGTAGAAACTAGCCCAATTTGTCCTGTTTTCCCTCAAATGTTGGCCTACTAATTCCTGGTATTAACCTAGTAAACCTCCTTTGAACCACCAATGTATTCATATCTATTTTAAACAGTATTCGAGATTTGGTCTTACCATTGCCATGCAAAACTGAAGCATTGCATCTTTACTTTTGAGTTCAGCTCCTCATCAATAAATCCTAGCATTCCATTAACTTTCTTAATTACTTGCTCTACCTGCATATAACAGTTTTATGTTCCATGTACTAAAACACTCTGATCCTTCAGCACATCAGAATTCTGCAGTTGTTCTCTGTTTAATAATACTCATCTTTAAATTCTTCCCTCTGAAGTGGACAACTTCACATTTTCTCACCAGGCCCATGGCCTTTAATGGAACACTTAACAAGAAGAACTGTAAAGTTGGACACTTTCTTTATTTCTCAATTTTTCTGCCTTTATATTCTATATTTTGGTTTATTTTTCTGTGTTTTAAGATTGTGCTGGAGAGTGGTGGCACTATACAACACTTCTCACATTTTTATAACAAGATATACATGACAATAAATAAATCAAATCAAATAAATCAAATCAACATTACACTCCATCTGTCAGAGTTTTGACCACTCACTCAAACTATCCATATCTGCCTGAAAATTCTTCACAACATACTTTCCCACTATCTTTGTGTCATCTGCAAATTTAGCTGCCATGTCTTTGTTGCCTATTGAAACTCATTGATATGAATTGTAAAAAGCTGAGGCCCCAGTATAGGCCATTTCAGGATTGCATTTATTGCACCCTGCCAATCAAAGAAAATCCATTAATGTATACTCTCTGTTTCCTGCCAGCCATCCAATCTTCTATCCATGCTAATGAGTTACTCACTACTCCATTAGCTCCTACTTAGAACAATAACTTTTTATGCAGCAACTTGTCAAATGTCTTTTGGAAATCCAATGAGCCTTCCCCTATCCACAGCATATTATTATTCCTTCAAAGAAGTACAATATATTGGTTAGATATATTGTATATACATTGAACAAAACATGTTCATTCATCCAAATTACCTCAAGATTTTCTCACTACATGGTTATAATCTCCTGAATGATCAATTCTAACATGTTCTCCAAAACAGATGTTAAGCTAACTAGTCTACAGTTTCCTGTTTTCAGTCTCCATTTCTTCTTGAAAAGAGGAATTATATCGGTTGAATCTGATTATGATTGAGCCTTTCCAGAATCTAGAAATTTTAGAAAATTAACAGCAACACATGTATGAACTCATGAGCCATCTCTTTGAAGACTCTAGGGTGATATCTATTGGGATCTGGGAACTTGTTAGCCCACCGCTCCATCAGTTTGTTCAGTATCGTTTTCCTTATGACTGTAATTTCACAAAGATTACCCTTATATCTCCTGAAATAAAACTATTACTGGATATTTTTGTAGCCTACAGAAAAGAGACCTACTGGTAGATTCAACCAACTTCTAAGTTCAGTCCATCAACCTCTAAATCCCACTTTTCTTAAGAATGAACCTTTTCCAAGAAACAAAGACTCACTTGGTTAGTTAGAAACTTCTAAACCCAAAATTTTCAGCTCTGGAGTTCCTAATCCCATCTTCACTGTCAAATCTGTCATACATTTACAAGCAAAATTACTCATGTCAGCAGCATAGTTGTTGCTAACAGAGAACTGGTTTAATGCCACTTTGCCTTATAATCTAAAAAAATTGCTTACAAGTCCAGTCTGCTCAAATTAACAGTTCCTGATTTTAACTTACTCATAACTTACTCACAGGCAGGTTAAATACTCAACTGGGGTTCCTTTTAAATATACCTTTTGAACTCTAATAATTTAATTGAACTCTGACTGCAATTTTAACTCACTGGCATTCTTGTGTCAGCAAAATCTTTTATGAGGGAACTCAAATTTTTACTTGATTACTTTTGTATAATTAAGTGTCAGTAACACACCTTCAATAATGCAATGCCCTCTTCCATGAATGATTCACTGTTATCTTATCGAATGGATTTTAGAATTGAGCTGTTAAAAGGACATCTATTGCAGTGAGTTCTCATGTCACTGAGCAATGATATCATTCTTCACAATGTCAAGATAAAAAAGCAACTTTTTTCTTCTGAAGGATTTGAGTTGAATTAATTCTGACTGCTATTGTAAGTGACTTAGACTAAAATGCAGATTTATTTTATATGGCCCAATAATGAGTATTATGTTCATCATTAGTTATCTATTATTGGTAATGCCATTTCATTTGACATTGCACTTATTTATTAGTTTAGAATGTATTAAAATATCTTGGTTTATGGAATTATACTCTTTGTAATGATTAAAATAGTAATTAAATTAACTGTCATCATAGAGGATTATTGAGATGATTAAATTGAAAGTTTTCCTGATGTTAATTGTTTCTGTCAATATTGAAAGTAATTTTATACTCCATGTTGCAGCGTTAGTGGTTTGTTGCTCTGTCTCCTTTTTCTTCTGGTCCTAGATTTGAATTGTATAACATTGTTGATGTTCTTTACACTTACAGAAGTTGTTATTGCCCCTGTGTTCTGTAAGTGCTCAGACAGGTTTTTGGAGAAGCAGTGGTCAATATTAAGACAGTTTAAGGCAGCATGATAAAGAAAACCTTGAAATTAAACAGAGCATTGATGCTAAATTTGTGTTAGGGCCTTTGAATTAAATCATAGAACTGACAATCTAAGAAGTGCTGTTGCAAAATATCATGATTTTATTGTGCCATAGTATTAGGGGGGAAGGTTGAGAAATCAGGAGACTAATAGAGGGAGAATATTGAAAATCAGGAGCCGAGGACTAATATAGGTAAATTAAAGCAGTGTTAAAATCAAAAGTAAAAGGGGAAATTGGAGCAAAACAAAGATCTATTGGGGAGAAATCTGATAATGAGTTGTTAAAACTGAGCTATGATCAAAATCCACCGACAGGGATTTAGAGTTTTTTGGATTTCTGATTTATAATTCCTAATAATTCACCTGAATTACAAAAATTAAGGTGGCACTTTCAGTGCGACTTGTTTAGTGGAAATCTGGCAAGTTAAAACATGTGCTGGAGACACCAGAATTAACAATTCCCGATTTTAACTTGCTTTCAACTGTCTTCCTAGCAAGGCCCCAACACAACTGGGATCCCTTTTATATAGAGATGTTGAGCTCTAATGACTTAATTGGACTCTGACTGCAAATTCAACTCACTGGCTTAAGTAAGATGCCAGAACCAGTTCCCTGCTCTCGACCAAGACAATGAGAAAGTGATCATAATTACAAGACATCTTAAAAGTTACATTTTAAAAAAAAATCTTTTCTTTAGGTGCAAGAACACTGAAACCCAATCTGCAGGTGTCTTTGTTAAAGTCCAAACTGTAAGCAAAATAATAGATGATTACTTCATGTCAGATTACTAAGAAAAATTGAGTTAGAAAGAAGCTGATAGTTGTAGAGCTGTTGTACTCAGCAAAACACAACTAGAACCTCTGGGGAATGCTAGCAGAGCTGCAATGAATGTGAGAGGAGCAGAGGTACAATTAAAAAGAAAACAATCAGATTTATCGGACCACAGTGGATCAGAGGAATGCAATAGGTGTGGTAAATTAGATAGAGAAAAAAAGGTTCAATGTACTGCTAAATGTGTACACGATGTGTAAGAAAAAATAATCAAGGAAGCATTTATTCAAGACTGAACAGCTAAATCTGCTGGTCAGACAAGCATAGAAATCATACAGTAGAAAAGCAGGCAGAGCAATCTTTTTAAAAAATAGATGTTATTCAAATAGAATATCACATTGTATGAATATTCAACTTCAAGATGAATGACAGAAACTTCTGGGTTAAGCTGGGAAAGGAGATAAATATATTTTTACGCCACTGTCAGTTAACAAGAAGCTAAGTGTAAAATAGAGCAATCAAAATGCAAAATTGGTGATTTATATTATGTAAAGTCAAATATACTATCACACGAACAGGAAAATATAAACTGGAACATGAATATAAGACAAATACTAAAACCTGCAAATTTGAATTCTGAAACAGTGGATATAGTCAATTCTTAGATTTGCAGATGCCAGCACTTTGAATTGATTAAATGCATTGACGGTTACTAAAAATAGATGTCTAAAAATAGGAGAGATGTACGTTATATGTTTCAAGATCTTGGGAGATTTGCAGGGTGCACAGCAATTGATCAAAGCCATTAATTTAATCTTGGAGGAAGGAATTCTTGAAGGAGTCTGCTGCTTCTTTTTGGTGATGCAGCTCACGGTAAATTGGATACAAACTCTGCACTGCTGTTTTAGTCTTACATGTCAGCTCTGAACATCAGAAAATTGGATGTGATGCCTCTAGTACATGAGTTGCCCCATGCTGAGTTTTCCAATAGGAGTTTTTGTTAAATATATTTTCAGGCCATACATGTTCAGATGAAAACAATTGTAGCTCATCCACCACTAGATGCCAGAGAGGCAGCCTGACAAAGCAAAGACAATATACTGAGAGAGGTGGTGGAGGGATAAAGCTAGGGATGATCAGCATGGATATGGAAGTTGCTCTGTGTTTCTGGATGATGTCCAGAGACAGCATAGAGATGAAGAAAGTGTCGAGGAAACCTTACTTGCAGTTCAAAAGAGTTGAGGGAATGTTACTTCCAGTTTACTTTTAGTTCAAGGGATAGAGGGACCATTATTTCATTTTCAGCCCCATTCTGTCCCTGTCCTGGGAGTGTTGATTGGGGCCAGTGTCATTTCCCATCCAAATCAGTAGGGTGAGCTTAGTCTGGATGTAACAAACTGTTGTTGACAGTGAGGAAGGATGTGTCAGGTTACAGCAGGATATAGATAAGTTGCAGAGCTGGGCAGAAAGGTGGCAAATGGAGTTCAATGTAGGTAAGTGTGAGGTGATTCACTTTGGTAAGAGTAACAAAAAGACAGGGTACTGGGCTAATGGTCGGATACTTGGTAGTGTGGATGAGCAGCGGGATCTTGGTGTCCATGTACACAGATCTCTGAAAGTTGCCACCCAGGTAAATAGTGCGGTGAAGAAGGCATATGGCGTACTGGCTTTTATTGGTAGAGGAATTGAGTTCCGGAGCCCTGAGGTCATGTTGCAGTTGTATAAGACTCTGGTGCGGCCGCATCTGGAGTATTGTGTGCAGTTTTGGTCGCCATACTATAGGAAGGATGTGGAGGCACTGGAACGGGTGCAGAGGAGGTTTACCAGGATGTTGCCAGGTATGGTAGGAAGATCGTATGAGGAAAGGCTGAGGCACTTGGGGCTGTTTTCATTGGAGAAAAGAATGTTTAGGGGTGACTTGATAGAGGTGTACAAGATGATTAGGGGTTTAGATAGGGTTGACCATGAGAACCTTTTTTCACGTATGGAGTCAGCTATTACAAGGGGGCATAGCTTTAAATTAAGGGGTGGTAGGTATAGGACAGATGTTAGGGGTAGGTTCTTTACTCAGCGAGTCGTGAGTTCATGGAATGCCCTGCCAGTAGCAGTGGTGGACTCTCCCTCTTTATGGGCATTTAAACGGGCATTGGATAGGCATATGGAGGATAGTGGACTAGTGTAGGTTAGGTGGGCTTGGATCGGCGCAACATCGAGGGCCAAAGGGCCTGTACTGCGCTGTATTTTTCTATGTTCTATGTAACCCCATGCCGTCCCTTTTCCAGAAGTGTTTGAGAGAGATGGTGTTAAGGGGACTTTACTTTCCATTTACTTCTTGTTTAAATGAGTAGAGATGAGGAATGAAGGTTGGGCCAAGGATAGCTTGGAGGGATTCAAACATGTTGTTTTAGAATAGAAAGATTTGGGAAGTAACAACAAATTGGTGCCATCGCTTTCTGAGATGTTGCCATGTACTCTGCTTCAAAACCAGTGCACTTTTATTATCTATGTTATTTATTTACTCTTGTTTTTAATGCCAAGAATGTTAAAGACATGTCCATGCTATTGCATGCATTACAGGTAATAATTTTAATTTGAGAGAGTACTTGTGCATATTATAAATAAAATTATTTGAATAGTTGAACCCAGTAAGTACTGAATATTGGAGGTATTTTTATGCATTTTATGGCAAAAATCACATGCTCAAATTATTTCCTTTCTCAATTAAGTTTTATACAGTTATGATTAAAAACCCAGGTCAGTCATCTATTACAATAATGTTGACTTAATAAATAGCGATTGAAAAAAATAAAACCCTTATTCTGTGCTAATGAAGAACTACCATTTCCAAACGACAGTGGTTATCAATTAGAGCATTGTGCTTATTGTATAGGTGGGACAAGAAAGTTCCCTTATCTAGCGTGGAGATAAACGCTACAACATGAAGAATGAAATTGGTAAAAAGGTAAAAACCAACAGTTCCTTCAAGCTTGTCCCACACTCCTTATGCGTCTGGAGAATCATGGTGAAACTCTGCCTTTGCATGTAAGCTCCAAGGAGAGGCAAAAAACTTAGAAAAAGGGAAATTCCTTTCTGCTCCACTTGGATTTTAAATATCATCTGAGGAAATCTACACTCAGTATGAAGCTTGTTTTGCCTTAGGCAGTGCGTCATGCAGGTCTGTACATGGTTTCCTGATGACAACATGATTTTGTCATCCTGTATGGCTACGAGCATGCCAGTTATCCTTGCCTTCAGTCCTTTAGTGCCCTTGTTGATTCCACTGAATCAGTTGGCCCTTATAGGGCCTCTCACACCAAGATGCTGAAGTCTACAAGCTGAGATTCAGGGTACAGAGATCAGATGTTTCCTGAACAGAAGATCTGCAGCTTTCTACTTTTAGGAACACTAAGACAGGCAAACAAGGATGTAAGACAGGAATGAAGGATTTGCGTAATGGTGCATCTTCAGTTTCATCTTTATTCCATACTGCTAAGTTTTTGCCTGGTTCTTTGCATGATATAAATGGATAACTCTTGCCAGGAATCCAGGCTCAAAGGCACAGGCTAGAGACAAAAAAAATGCAGATGCTGGAACCCAAAGTCAACAAGCAGTAGGCTGGAAGAACACAGTAAGCCAGGCAGCATCAGGAGAGAGAAACACTGCAAAGCAGGCAGCATCAGGAGAGAGAGGAAGACAGCAAAACAGGCAGCATCAGGAGGCTGGAGGAACACAGCAAGCCAGGCAACATCAGGAGGCTGGAGAACACAGCAAGCCAGGTAGCATCAGGAAGCTGGGAGAACACAGCAAGCCAGCCTGCATCAGGAGGGAGAGGATCACAGCAATCCAGGCAGCATCACGAAGCTGGGAGAACACAGCAAGCCAGGCTGTATCAGGAGGCTGGGAGAATACAGCAAGCCAGCCTGCATCAGGAGGCTGGGAGAACACGGTGGCATGGTGGCACAGAGGTTAGCACTGCTGCCTCACAGCGCCGGAGACCCGGGTTCAATTCCCGCCTCAGGTGACTGACTGTGTGGAGTTTGCACGTTCTCCCCGTGTCTGCGTGGGTTTTCTCCGGGTGCTCCGGTTTCCTCCCACAGTCCAAAGATGTGCAGGCCAGGTGAATTGGCCATGCTAAATTGCCTGTAGTGTTAGGTAAGGGGTAAATGTAGGGGTATGGGTGGGTTGCGCTTCGGCGGGTCTGTGTGAACTTGTTGGGCTGAAGGGCCTGTTTCCACACTGTAATGTAATCTAATCTAAAAAAAAACACAGCAAGCCAGGCTGCATCAGGAGGCTGGGAGAACACAGCAAGCCAGGCTGCATCAAGAGGATGGGAGAACACAGCAGGGCAGGTAGCATCAGGAGGTGGATAAGTCTATTAAACCACCAGGGCAGGAAGTCCATGCTGTACATCTCTATGACTCTTAGTGGAAGAGAATACAGAGCAGCAGAAAGAAGAGTTGGATAGAAATGCTCACTATTCCCTGAGTTTTAAGATCTTTGTGAGAATAGCCTGGACAGCAGTCCTTAACCTGAACCACACCTCTGCTCCTGTATACACGAATGACTGTTGTTCTATTCCTGTCCTCCTACTGTCCAGTATCATGGGTGTTACCTCTAATAGACTCCAGATATTCATCCCAAGGCAGGGCATTCCACTTCACAATTGTCTGTCAACTTACTAGATTAAAAATTACATTTGTCAAATGCTTATTTTTTTTTCAAAAATATCCAGGAAGTGAAAGATGCAGACATCTGTTCAGGACATTTCTGAATTTTCTGTGTATCGCTGGGCCTTGAAGGTCTGGCTGCACCTTACAGCACCTTGATATGGCAGGATCTGTAAGGGCCAACTAACTGAGGGTCTGGAAGACAAAGCAATAAACATGCCACTAACCAGACAGAGGACAGGATGTTTCAAACCTCCTAGAAACTTTTTCTAATCAATGTCCATAGTCTTAGTACAAAAACACAAATAAGCATCTTAATAGTCTGTAAGACCCCAATGCAATTGTACCTGGGTCCTGAACAGGAAACCACCATCACTTACTTACAGTCAGAAGCAAATATGTAACTGATCTCAAAGGGACTATTATAGTATTTCCGTTTTGGGCCAGGGTTGCCTTCAAGTTGTGCAAGAAATGCTTAGTCCTCTCCTTCCAGACTGCTTTCCTCAACACACACTGAACTGCATTCCTGCAATTGACTTGGAAGCCAACGGGTAGCCAAGTGACCCCTAATTTTCACTTGCCAGTGGCAACTGTCCAAGCGACTCATCCCATGAACCAGCAGCATTTAAAATTGTCATGGCACACTGCTGCCTTTCTTGGCTAAGTTAATAATTACCCAGAGAGGTTTTCTCCAAAAAAACCCTGCTCCCACTGTTACAGCTCACTGGAGTAGTGCGCTAGACTTGACACAAAAATGAAAGATTTTATAAAAGTATGCAAAATTCCACAATTTGCCTGACTTTATACCCAGGTTGAAAGAAAGCATGGACCAAGTACTTAATAAGAATGAGTACTTATTGTTCTAACAATAAGTGGACGATTATGAACAATTGAATGTACTTGACTAGTTAAAACTAACCCCTTTATAAACCATCCTTCTAGCACACACTCAAAGACAGGCATAAATGAAGAATGGGTGTGACAGAGGGAGCCAAAGGTTGAGAAGGCAGTTCAATGGTCCCGTTTACAGGGTTCACTGAGATGATCCTTTCACTTTGTCAGGACTTGCTCCCCGTCTTCCATCTCTGGGTACTTTCACTTGCTTGCAGGAGGCACAGAACAACTGGTTCACACTTATAATGCCCCTTATTGGTTAAAAGCCACAGCTTACAGTAATTGATGAGGAAAATAATTTGCCTTGAAGTGTTTTTTTTACTGCAGGGAGGAGGAAAGCACCTTTCTTTCTGGAGTTCCAATAGTTTTTGCTGAAACATTTACAACTACAAGCTGTTTAGTACATGGGAGCCAATCACAAAATTGTTGGCGGGCAGAAGGAGACTGATCACCATTCTAATCAGCAATCAGGCAGCTGATTGATCAGGCAATTGAGGCTGCTGATCCAAGAAACAGCTACATTGAGAGGGTGTTCTATGCTGCTATATCTCTCTCTCCTGTAAGACCTTGTGTTTGATTTTTCATTTTGTGCGAAGAGGTGTGTATGGGGATTGCTGCAAGTATTTGGAACAGCATCAATAAGTCGGGATGATCTGTTGGGTTTTTGGATAGGTTAAATTATTCGGTATTCTGTTCTCTTTTGTTTGTGTTTCATTTGGTAACCTTGTAAATAAATTCTGTTTTATTTGAAACTAAGTGGCTTGACCAGCTGCATCCCTCCTGGAATATCTATGTTGCACCTGCCTAAAACATCTAGCAAAGTTCAGATCTGGGCTACTTTCTTGAAATGCGGGGCTGAAAATGTGTTGCTGGAACAGCGCAGCAGGTCAGGCAGCATCCAGGGAACAGGAGAATCGACGTTTCGGGCATAAGCCCTTCTTCAGGGTTATGCCCGAAACGTCGATTCTCCTGTTCCCTGGATGCTGTCTGACCTTCTGCGCTGTTCCAGCAACACATTTTCAGCTCTGATCTCCAGCATCTGCAGACCTCACTTTCTCCTACTTTCTTGAAATGTTTTGGGAGGGTCCAGCCTGGTCCATAACGAAGGTAAGGATATACACAATGAATGATAGGTCCCTAGGGAGTACTGAGGAACAAAAGAGTGTGCAAATATGTAGATCCCTGATGGTGTCAGCACAGGTAAGTAGGATGGTGAAGAAGGCATACAGGATACTTGCCTTCATTAGCCATGGTGTAGAATATAGGAGAAAGGAAGTCTTCTTACAAGTTAATAAACCATTGGTTCGGCAATAGATGGAATACAGTGTATAGTCCTTTATTGACTTGAAATGTTAGCTTGCTCTCTCTCCATGGATGCTGCCTGACCTGCTGTGATTTTCAGCATCAGCAGTAATGTGTTCCTACATAGTTCAAGGCTTGGCTTCAGCTGTTGCGTTAAAGCTTTGAGGTCAACAATGGATAAATGCCCTGGGACAGGGGCTGGGCAGACGCTGCAGACCAGGACTGCCAGAAGGATGTGGATAGATTGAGGGGTAAGGGCTGGGATTTCGAAATCACATGCTGGGATAGGGGGTGTCAATGAGAGCTGCTGAGGTTTGATCAGCAAGAATTGCACTGATGAGGTTAGTTAAGTGCCGGATGAATTAGAGCTTATGAGAATAGGGATCAATAGATCAGAAAAGGGGAAAACAAAGCCTGTGTCTTTCGCATGATGTCAATGTACGAGCCCCTTGAAATGTTATTCCTATTATTCTGAACGTTTCCAACAGCTCTGAGCTTTTCTGATCAGTGACAGTGAAAAACTAAAAGGATCAAATAATGGGAATGCCTGCTGTTATCATTGATCATCAGTTGAGAAATGGAGCAGCAGGAGCAAGCAGAATCTTTGGATCAGGATTACAGACAACAAAAACAGAAGAAAGAAAGCAAATAAAATGGGAAGACAAATGAAATAAAGGAAAATACATTTAAAAAGGGAAGCAGTTTATTAAACTCAAAAGAGAAAGGTTATTTAAAAACCAATGTTTACCCACTGTTTAGTTAAGGTAGTAGGTAGTAGGACCATATGTACTGGTAAGTTCCAGATTTGATTCTCCTCCTATGATGAGTTAGTTAGTTAGGGTAGCCACATGCTGTCATAATATCCTTTATTCTCTGATCTGGATTTTCATCTTCCAGTGAAGGTGTGAATCAGATTATGAAGCATTGAGCTTCGTTCCTTTCTACAGGAGAAACAATTTGCCTGAACATTCTTGACCCCATATCCGTATATTATGAAGGCCTTGGCTGCAAAAAACTCACCTCACCTTCTTGAACTGGAACTCCCATTGTGAAGACTGCAGGAAAAATTTATTTCTTCCCATGTACCATTTTCATGCACTGGTAAAGGATTTTGGAAGCTCTTTAAAAAAAAACCTCTGATAAGAGTTTGTGATTACTAAATGAAGCCTGCTGAGGAACTGGGAATATTCTGAAAGCTAAGGACAAAGTGTTTTGACACCTTTAAATGTTGCTATTAGGTGCTGCATTGTGATATAGGTGTGCTTTTAATGCAGTAATTCAGCACAGAGAATTTGTACTTCAAAGATAAAATAACCCCTAAATTGACCAACATTGTTGTAATTGCCATATATGAAAATAATTTTTCAATTGTTAAAATTTCCATAATCCATTAAAAATCACTCTTTCAAAATGTGTGTTAAGCGTCTACCTTCATGACTTGTGCTGGAATGAAATTGAATAATAGCTCTAGCTATGAAAGAAACCTTTAAAAATTGAAAGAAAACCCTACACCCGCTCACCTTCATTTAATAGCATTCTGCTTTGAAATTTGAATGCAGCACTAGTCTGTTCTTTCAATTTCAAGCAATGTAGCCGGAAGCATTTGCTATGATGGCTGTAGCCATAATGAATGTTGCTGAAAGAAACACATTTTGTCAGAGTTTTTATGAAAATTATGCTGACTGTTGATGTATAAAGGCCTTTTTGGCTCATAGGTATTAATACATAGGTCCTTGTTCTTTGCAGACAGAAAAAAAAAGTACAGAGACTTCACCTGTTGCAATTTAATAAAGTAGACGAGAGCCATTCTTTGGTGCATTTGATTAATTTTAGTCAATCTACAAAATTTAAACAAAGCTTGGCAGTTAACTTTCGGTCATCATAAGCTGGTGGATACTCCATGGAAAAGTCTCTACTTGCTAATTAATTAGCATTCTCTGCCATACAGTATAAATACTTTTTTCCTTTTATATTGATAGTTTTGTGAATTCATGAAGAAGGGCTCATGCCCGAAACGTCGATTCTCCTGCTCCTTGGATGCTGCCTGACCTGCTGCGCTTTTCCAGCAACACATTTTCAGCTCTAGTCTTGTGAATTGCCTTGATGAGTCCAAAATAAAAGCTTCAAGAAAATATGTCTAGTTTTGTAGTAACAAACAATTGTTACAAATGCTTGGTGGTTTTCAAAAGCTGTAAATAGATACAGCTCATCAGGTAGTCTATTGCTCCAAAAACAATTGAAACCTCCAAGAATCTATAATAATGTAATATGTCTTCAGTGTGGTTTCTTGATTGTTTAAAAATATAATAGACACTTAAAGTATTCAATATTTTTTAGCAGAGCAGTTATTTTTATCCAAGACAGGCTGTTCTGCTGTAACATGTGTTTCGTTAAAGCAAATTCACTGTAGCGATTGACGAGTTGGGGATACTGTTCTAAAGTGCAAACTTTTAAAATGTGTGTTGGCTGCAACGTGATTACATCACCAATATTTTAAATGCTTTTCTGAAGCACAATTTTTCTATAACATGTTGTTACACAACCATCACGCTGTAGAAGAACAGAAACAGAAAAAAACTGTATAATTGATAGTGTGTTTGAGTTCAGGTTTTACTAGATTGTTTATGTTTTGATTTCTTTCCAATTATTCCACAATAATTCTCAATGATTTTGCATGAGAACCTTACATTGTACATACTGGGTGAATGGCTATGATGGAATCATGGAGAGCATGGGGTTGATGTGGAATGGACAGATTTGAAAGAACATGGAATTAACATGAGTGATCTAAGGTACTAGAAAGTGGCTTGGGTGAGCTAAAGGGTCATAGGATCACATGGGAGTTCAGTGGGCCAGGGGATGAGGGGTTAAGGTTAGGGAGCTGGCTCCTGTGTTTGAGTACCCCTGAGTCAGGCCTTCTAACAAGACTGCTTCTGCACTTTCACACATCACACATTCCATAGCAGCTTGAAAAATACACTACGGACCTGACCCATACGTGAAAAGGCAAAATTCCAGGACAAAGGCATTCATGGATTGGTGTGCATTTTAGAAGATGCTTAAGTGCATCACTCGGGCTTACGCAAGCCACATTAGAAAATTGAGGATGCTCAATTCATTATTGGGAAATTGACTGGGTATTAAAGTCTAGATTGGCTGAAAAAGCTGGTTGGATCCTTTTGCCCAGGTATTCAGAAGAATGGCCATTTTGACAAGGTTGTGTAGTGCAGTATGGACACATTAAAGTGTCAATTTTGCTGATACACTTACCTTAAAATCTGAAAGATTTGGATTCAAGCCTTACTTCTGGACCTGAAAACAGAACCTAGGCTAAGAGTTGGGTGCAATCCTTAGGGAAACTGGCACGTTCCGAGGTATGGTCTTTTGGATAAAATGTTAGATTGAAACCATCCCCCGCTTCTTAAGTGGGATCATAAAATATCGTAAGGCACAATCCTCATTCTCCTATCTTCCTGGCCAATGCTTGCCAAGAACAACATCACTATACAAATTTAACTAGTTATTTATCTAAATTCTGGTTTAGTTATGCACACGCAGACTGATGTGTTTCCCAAATTACAGCATTGACACCATATCAAACTTCACTGAAAATTGCTTTGCTGATTTCTAAGCTCATTAAAGTATAATATAAATACAAGTTCTTCTTCTTTGTGTTTTCATGAAAGGGAAGAAACTCAATAGCACAAAATGGGAAACACAAAGCAAAGAACCAAATTGGTAGATATATATATTCTTTTTCAAACAAAAATTAAAATGAATGTAAATATGGAACAAAATATAGTTTATAATATTACTATTAAAATTCAAACGCTATCATTTTTCTGTTGGATATTGGAACAAGTTAGTCAAACTCTTGGCATTTTGTGGAAGTACTCCAAAACGCATTAAGATTATTGGTTGGCAATCCTTGGAAGTTTTATTTAATAATGGTCTTAAAAGTCAGAAAGCATGCGGCATGCTTTTCTAGATTATAACTATTACTCAGTAATAGTACTCAATTTCATATTACAAAGAATATTGCAGCAAGTGCAATATGCTCATAATGTTTTTCTTTATAGCTCCAGCACAGCCTAAGTTAATGTGAAAAGACCTGGAAAATTAGATACTTTAAATTCAGTAAATAATGCCAACACAAGTGGGTAAATTAGAGTTTATAAAGGAGAGTCAGCCAAATTCCAGATTTAAAACATGTCGTTCAGGACCGAATCCTGTTAAAGTGTTGGTGCCTTGACTGTCAGTTGGAGAACTGGTAAGGGACCTCTTCTATTTCTTTATGGCTTGGCCTGCCAAACAACTGCCAACCTAGTCATTAGTGGCAAGGCACCTGGTAGGCCATCCGTTGGGATCCACAGCCTGGGGACATAAGTTTTGCCCACTGAGAATGGCCAGCCAATAGAGGCTGGCATCATGTGCTCAGTAGCACCACGGGGGAGATGGTGGCTGCTCCCGGAAGGACAAGCAACAGAGTGCCAGACCCACAGATAAGTCATGTGTTGGGGTGGGGAGTTACTGTTGGCAGTGTTGGTGGATTTGTAGAGTTGTGTTCACAGGGATAGTGGGGTGGGGTTTGATAGCAAGGGCAGGGGCATGTCCCTCCATGCCCCACCCCTTTCTCTATGGTCCACCTTCAATAAGATGCTGAGTGCATTTTATTGAGGCAGACATTGAGAGGTTTCATCCCCAAATTATCAGATGTCAAGCTGCTGCATGGTTTCTGATGCTGTGAACACAATATGGCAACAGCGCCCCCTCCTGGAGCTGGGTTGGTTCTTTTTTGTAAACCATAATTGGCCACTCAAGGACATCAGTTGATGGTAGGACAAGAAGATGACCATGGTGAGGAATACCACCACCTGACCTCATTAACCTGCCTTCTCTCCTCCAGTCTCACCACTACTGGCAGTAAAAAACTTTTCCCTCTATTTCAGTATAATATTGATGCCTGGGGAGTTCAGAGACACATAACAAGGATACTTAAAGGGACTTTAATGGGTTTTAGAAGCTCAGTTTACAGTCAAATATAACACTGAGATTGAAACAGTTTGGTTCGGTTTGTGACAATAGACAAGGAGTATTAGTCTCCATTGTATATTGAGGGAAAGGGATTATTCCGATGGTGTTGATAATTGAGATGCAAAAAGAGTTATGTTGTGAAAGAAAGATATATAGTTTGAAGTCCTGTTTCTGCATTGTGAGATAAAAAAATTGCCTCAGACCATTTTGATGGCTAAATGCAGTGTTGAGTTGTCAGCAACACTGGGAGTAAAAGACCCCGAGTGATTAGTAGAAATTAGCTCTGAGATGTCATCAAGTTTCAATGGGGTGACCTTGTGGAACTGGTCACAGAACCATATGGAGCTCATCTGATGGGACACATAAATGTTGATGTCAGCGGCAGTGATGCTCTGGTGAGTGCTAGAAGGGGGCTGAAGTGGGAGGATCAGGTCTATTGCTCCTCCTGATTTCACAAGAAATGTATTTTAAAAAGAAAACTTTCAGTGGGCAGTCACAGCTGTTGATGAAGAATCCTGAATGAGGTAGACATGATGCTGTCCTGCTCAACCAGAATTAATTGCTCAAGGGGTCCTTGAACAGGTCTTCCATGTTCTGGAATTGATGCATTTAGCACATGTTTTAATCATTTCTGGGCAGTCTAAACAGTGAGTTCCAACAATTTAGCAATGGATTCAATGCATATATCGACAATGCATGGGCTTCCTATCATAATATTGATGTTTGCACTTTTTGAAAGATAAATGGTACAGATCTATGTTCTCAAGAGGTCGCAGCATGCTACATATCTGTTCAGTTTTTTTCCTCTGAAGTTACAATAATGTATGAATATTATTTCACTAATGACAGCCAATTCTATTTTAAAATATGTGTTTTAATACTGTATGTCTTGATCAGAACATACCTCCACAAAACTCTTCTTACTGCCAGTATTTATTTTGGCAGATGTGATTTGACTCTCACAAGCACAATTTAGCAAGGTCAAAGCATTTGAATTATTAAAGAGAATTACACAAAACATGTGTCAGAAACAGAGAATGCTGCATTGTTCTATCTAAGGAGAGAGATAAAGGGAAAGGTGGTGAACTAAATGGCACCATGTGTAAGAGCAGGAAGGGTTCTTGAAGTACAGACTTTCCAGATGTACAGTTTTTATTTTTTTGTGGCATAGCTGTCGCTGGCCAAGCTAGCTATTACTATCCATCCTTAATTGCCCTGGAGAACTGAGCTGTCATTTTGAACTGGTTATGTAGTGTAAGTACATCCATTGTACTGCTTGTTAGAAGATTCCAGCGACACTGAAGGAATGGTGACATGGTTCCAAACCAGGACAATGTGTGGCTATGTATTGGCTGTCCCTTTTCCTGATTTGTAGTAGAGGTCACATGGTAGGAAGATGCTGTCAATACAGGCCTGGTAAGCTATTGCAGTGCATCATGAAGATGGTACTCACTGTTGCCATATGTATCACTGGTGAAGGGGGTGAATCTATTGGAATACCTTGTCCTGAACTGTTTTGAGCTTTTCAAATGTTGTTGGAGCTGCACTCATCCAAGTAAATGGAAAATATTCCATCACACTTCTGACAAATGATTTGGAGATGGTAGATAGGGAGACAGGAGGTGATGATTTCTTTGCCTCAGATCAGAACTTGTAGTCACATTATTTATATAACTGATCCTGTTCTGTTTCTGCTCAATTGTAGCTCCAAAATGGTGATAGTGGATGACTCAGCAATGTTAATGACATTGAACATTAAGAGATGATGGATAGATTATCTCTTGTTGAAGATAGACATTGACTGTACGTTGTTTGGCACAAATTATCATCCCATGCCTGGATATTGTCCAGATCATGCTGCAAATGGGTATGGACATCTTCAGTATCTGAGGAGCAGTAAATGTTGCTAAACATTGTGTAATCATCTGTGAACTTCCCCATGTCTGACCTCATGATGGAGGAAAGGTTGTTGCTGAAAAGTTGAAATAGTCGGGCTTAGGATACTATCCTGAGCAAGTCTTGCAGTGATGGTCTTGGACTGAAGTGATTAACCTCCAACTGTTATAACCACACAATCACAGTTTTCTTTATGCCAGGTATGACTCCAAGCAGTAGGGTGTTTCCCTGATTCCCATTGATTCAAGTTTTCCTAGGGCCCCTTAATGCTATGCTTAGACAAATACTGGCTTGATGTCAGATGACTTCTGGAATTTAGCTCTTTTGTCCATGTTTGGATGAAGGATGTAATGAGTTCAGGAGCAGAATGGTACTGACAGAACCCAAACTGAGCTTCAGTTAGCAGGCTATTTCTTTGCATGTCCTGCTTGATAGCATTTTTGATGACCCCTTCCATCATTTTGCTCACGATCGAGAATAGACTGATAGGACGGTAATTGGTTAGGATGGATCTGTAATGGTTTCTGTGGCCAGGACATACCCGATTAATTTTCTACATTACTGGGTAGATGCCACAGTTGTGACTGTACTAGAATACCTTGGATAGGATTATAGCTAGTTCTGAAATACAAGTCTATACTACTATTAGTAGTATTATTGTCATGGTCCATTGACTTTGCAGCATTCAATGCCTTCCACCATTTCTAGATATTATATGGAGTGAAATGAATGGACTTTAGACTGACATCTGTGACACTGGGGACCACAGGCCAAGTTGGATGATCCATTTGACATTTTTGGCTCAAGTTGAACACAACTCCTTCAGTGTATCTTTTGCACTGATGAGCTGGCCTCTCCTGTCATTGATGATGGGGTTGGTTTTCGAACATCTTCTTCCAAGAGTTGTGTAATTGTTCACCACCAATCATCACTTTACGTGGAAGAACTGCAGAGCTTTGGTCTGATCTGGTGGTTGTGCCATGAATTAACTCTGTCTATATCATGTTACTTGCATTGTTTGGCACAAAGTAGTCCTTTTATGTAGCTTCACTAGGTTGATACCTCAGTTTTAGGTTTGCCTGATGCTAGTCTCAACATGCCCTGCTTCACTCTTAATTGAAGCAGGATGGATCATCAAACTTGATTGTAATGATGGAGTGTGGTAGTCCATTAGGTTATAGTTTGGGCTTAAGGACAATTTTGCTGTTGCTGATTGTCCACAGTGCTCATGGATGTTCAACTTTAGCTGATAGACCTGTTTGATATCTATCCTATTTAGAACAATCTAGTACATTTAGCCACACAGATGATGGAGGGTATTTTCATAGTGAAGTTGTGACTTGGTCTACACAATATCACTGTGCCAATCACTCCAACCAATACTACCTTGAACAGATACATCTGTGACAGGTGAAGAAGCGACCAGGTAGATTTTTCACTCTGGTTGGTTCCCTCATCACCTGCTGTGACTCCAGTCTAGTAACTTAGCCACTTGGTCATTAGTGTTGCTGCTGAGTAATAGACATTCCCTCACCAAGATTGTATTCTGTGTCTTGGCCCATCAGTGCTTTTTCCAAGTTGTGTTCAAATTGAAGGGATATTGATTGAACAGCCAAGGTGGCCGTTAGCATGGTAAGTGGTAATCAGCATGAGGTTACCATGCCCATGTTTGTCCTGATACATGTGAGACTTCATGGAGTCCAGAGTCAATATCGAGGATTTGAAAGACAACTCCCTCCCAACTCTATGTGACTGTGTTACCATCTCTACTAGATCTGTCCTTACAGTGATGTTGTTGTCTCGGATATTGTCTGTAAGGTATTTTCAATGAGTAAGATTGTGTCAGGCTGTTACTTGAATAGCCTGTGAGACAAATATCCTAATTTTGGCCCAAGCATCCAGATGTTAGTAAGGTGGACCTTGCAGACTGGGTTTGCTGTTGACATTTCCAGTACCCAGATCAATGCCAGGTGGCCCTTCTGGTTTCATTCCTTTCTTTAAACTTTGTAGTGATTTTAATAAAACAGTGTGGCTGATTTTTTTTTGGGGGGAGGGGGTGTGTGCTCCTATTTTGGCTTAAGACTGCTAGCCAGCATCCCTCTGACCTCAACTGCCAGCCAGAAATAACAAGGACAAACAAATTTTGACTTAATAACACAGATGAATACAAGTACTGCAATCCACTATTTAGCAATGGATACAGTGCCCAATAAAAGGGGGTTGGTACCTGCATTGATAAATTGTTATTTGTACACCTATTTTAGGCCATTAATGTTTTACTTAGAGTCCATTGCACTTTGTTGGAAAGCTCTCCAATTCATCAAAGAATGGAAGTCTTTTGTTGAGGAGATATGAAAGGACATATTCTATGATTAAAGGCTTTCAGCTGAATTCTGGATTATTTGCCTTTTCTTACCTATAGTCATTTATTTTTACATATTCCCATTACAGAACCATCAACTCTTTCACATACATAGGCATCATTACTTTTTCACCTTCCACAAGTATGAAATTGCTGTTAAGAAAAAATGATTTAATTAATTTAATTGTGTTATTTATTTCATATATTTTCTGGTGCTAACCTTTCACAGTTTGGGGGATTTTGTTTTGCCTTTTGGCTTTCAATTATTAGATTTTCTGTGTTTACATTTATTTATTTTATTAACACATGCATGCAACTCATTAGCCCTGCAGTGTTTTTTTTTAACCACTGTAATAAACCTAATTAAACAAAAAAAATCTATGCAAACAGAATTCTGTAAATAATGTCTGCAGTACTGATTCATTGAACATTCAGGGAGCCATTTATTTCTTTGCCACTTAGGCATCTTATCGTGCCATGGACTGATTTTCCCATAGAATTCACCTGATGTTCCTTTTTTGGCAAAACTTTTAATTTTAGCATAGTGCGTACTATGCCGATTTGTATTGGAAAGCAATGTCCTACAATCAAAATAGTTTGCCTCTGCAAAAAGCCTCTTTCAGATTTAAAATTGTTTTTCGCTCTGCTCCGATAGTTTTTAAAATTTATTCATGCAAAGAAGATGGGACAGTCCAGCAGTCTTCATTCACAATTACATAGTAAATCTAGAACACACATTTATCAAAATACTTGATTTTTGTTATTGATTACAAATTACCAGATTAATCAAACATCTCAGACAGAAAAAAAAACATTACCCCAGTTCAAACGACTTGATAACAGCCTTTGAAAGAAAGGCCTTTTTCAGCAGATCTACAGGTTAACACTGACATGGAAACACTAATCATCCATTGGACACTCAAGGCTTTCTTGAAAGAGGCAAGAGGCCGTTCGTGAATTGTGAGTCAGCATTCTGGATTTGGACAAATGTGAGAACTGCAGATGCTGGAGATCAGAGTCTATATTAGAGTAATGCTGGAAAAGCACAGCAGGTCAGGCATCATCTGAGGAGCAGGAAAATCGACTTTCGGGCAAAAGCCCTTCATCAGGAAGGGCTTTTGCCCGAAATGTCGACCTTCCTGCTCCTCAGATGCTGCCTGACCTGCTTGCTTTTCCAGCACCACACTAATCTAGATTCTGGATTTGGGCTCTAGGGTCAGAATCTGTTTGTTTGGGTCAAATGGAAGTCCTGTCTCTACATTGTGTAAGGAAGCAGTCAGCTGACAGTGTTATTCCCTGATTGGCCATCACTGGCTGGGCATTTATTACTCACCCCTAGTTGCTCTCGAAAAGGTGGTGGTGAGCTGCCTTGTTGAACTGCTGCAGTCCATTTGGTGTTGGGAGACCCACAATACTGTTAGGAAGGAAGTTTTAGGATTTTGTCCCAGTCACACTGAGGGAAGGGCTATAGATTTTATGTCAGATTGTTGAGTGGTCTGGAGGGAAACATGTAGTTGCTGGTGTTCCCATGTACCTGCTGTCCCTATTTTTCTAGATAGAAGCAATCATAGACTTGGAAGGTGCTGCTTAAAAAGCCTTGGTGAATTTCTGCAGTGCCTCTTTGGAGATGCATATGCTGCTGCTAATGAGTGTTGGAGGTGGACAGACTGGATGTTTGTGGACAAAAGAAGTACACAAGTGAGAACATCTTCCAGAGTAGACAATTTGCTAGTTTGCTGCCACCATTCTACCTCCAAGGCATGTTGACCTCAGCCAGTATGCAAATTGAACCTGCAACATTGGCATTGCATGCCAGCCATTCAAGCTAACCAAGCTCTTCAGGCTTACAGCTTTGGAAACCTGCTTACTGCCCATAATTAGACAGTGAGCATGTTCTCTCACCATAATTGGCCAATCAGGAATTATCACTGTTAGGTCACTGCTCCCTGACACAATGTAAAGTCAGGTCTTCAGTTTGACCCTCACAAACAGATCCCGATCTTAGACCCCAAATCCAGCATGCTGACTCAAAATTCACAAACAGCCTGTTCTCTCAATTAGAAAGGCCTTGAATGTCCAAGCGGTGATCAGTGCTTTTGTGACAGTATTACCCTGCAGGTCCTGTTTAAAAAGCCTTTATTTCAAAGGCTGTTATCAAGTGGTCTGAACTTGGCGATATTGCATTTCCTGTTTGAGATGTCTGATTAATCTGGTAATTTGTGATCTATAAAGAAAATTGAGTATTTTGAACAGTGTGTTCTCTATTTACTATGTAATTGTGAATGAAGACTGCTGCTTTGGTCTGTAGCATCTTCTTTGTATGTTTGTCCCAGCTATTATGGCTTGATAATGTAGGGGAATATTTTTACTTTTGCTGATTGGATGTAATCTGGCAGAGTAATTTGTCTGCTCATTGTAGGAGCTGTCTGATTTTTCAGAAAAGATTTCAATGGCTTGCCAATTGGTCCTCAGTACGACTCTGTTACTTTTCATGGACTGAAACCAGACACGTTCTGTAAACGGTATGCACTCTCTCAGATTACTTTCCAAGTGATGAACATTGAAAATCTTCCCCAGTGAGCTGAAGAACTCAATGTTCTGTCAAAAGATAATATTGCCTCTGAATATAACAGTTTCTGTCAAAAATAAAACACATACTGCTTGTCATCAGAGAAATGCTGATGCAGAGCTCCTGTCTAAACCCTGACAATGCTCATTATAACTTTCTCATTATTCCTGTTTCTCATATTATTTCAAGAAATTTCAATAAGGTACTTAAATTCATGAAAGGTATGCATCTAAATTGAGATAATTGGGACCAATTTGTGAGTGGCATGGTGGCTCAGTGGTTAGCACTGCTACCTCACAGTGATTGTCTGTGTGGACTTTGCACATTCTCCCTGTGAATATGCAGGCTTCTTTTCATTTCCTCCCACAATCCAAAGATGTGCAGGCTAGGTGGATTAGCCATGGGAAATGCAGGGTCGTACAGTAGGGGCTGGGATGCTCTTCACGGGGTTGGTATGGACTCAGTGGGCCACACTGTAGTGTTATTCTATGATTGTAATGTGGTGCCCTAAACAGAAAAAAAGGCTCATTTGTAAATTGCCTTTTAGGATTAGTAGCTATTTCAAAGTGCACTATAGCCAATGACATTATTTTGAGGTATAATCATTGTTGTAATATAGGAAATACAACAATTTGAACACAAAAAGCTTCCACAGAGAGTAATGTGATCATAAACAGAAGATCTATTATTTTAATGCTGATTGTGGTATAAATTTTGGCCAACACACAGGGAAATACTCCTCTGCTCTTCTTTGAATAGTGCCAGCAGATCTTTACTCTTACCTTTGAGAGCAGACTGAGCCTTGATTTAATGGTCTAACTGAAAGGAGACTCCACCAAAACAGCTGCACCTCTCCAGTACGGCACTGTAGTATTAAGCTTGACTTTTGCACTCAGGTCTTCGTTGGCATTGGGTAACTGGGCTCTTGCCAGTTGAGTAGAGGATTGGGAAGAACCTGTATGACCTCCATTGGGAGAGACCCATCGTGTTGCCAGTCAGGTAAGTCAGGGGCCAGCATCAGGCCTTTCCTAGCATCCAGAACACCCAAGACAAAAAATCCACCCACCAAAAGCTGTCAACCAATCAGAGGTCTGCAGCTCCTCAATGTAATTCACACCACCTTGATAGTGGGAGGGGCTGCTGGTGGTGCAACTGCCAGGACTAGTGTTGGGAGCTGTGGGAGACTGGATAAGAAACAATGGAACGGGCTTGGCTCTCAGGGGCACCCATGCTCCCTTCGTATGGCAGGTCCTTAGATTATGCACTGAAAATAAGCGACCACCCTTGATCCTGTAAGCAAACATGCCACATTGTAATTCTCAGGCTCCCTCCATATTGATGACTTTACTTATGGTAGCTTGATGGGATGAAGCATGTGATGGACAGTAATAGCCCACTCAAGTTCTTGATGCCTGCTTAAGGTCTGCAATTTCCCACCGGAAAATGGAGTTCAAAACTAAAGGGCATAGGTTTACAGCGAGAGGGCAAGATTTAAAGGGTCAACCTTTTCACACAGAGGGTATGCATATATGGAATGAGCTGCTAGAGGAAGTGATAGAGGTGAGCACAATTAAAAGACATTTGGATAGGTATGTGGACAGGAAAGGTTTAGAGGGATATGGAACAAACACAGGCAAATGGGACTAGTTTAGGGAACCTGTTTGGTTAAGTTGGGCCGAAGGGTCTGTTTCCTTGCTGTATGACTCTAAAACTCTATAAGAACATGAAGGCTGTCCTAAGCCTCCCTACCACAGGCATAATCGAGCCAGAAGTGGGAAAGTGGCAGGGTCCCCATCCAGCTCCCTTCCACCTGGTTGTAAGATGTAAGGAGGACGCGAGGAGGCTTCAGGGTTATCTAGACAATTTGAGGGCTTATGCCTGAAACGTCGATTTGCTTGCTCCTCGGATGCTGCCTGACTTGCTGTGCTTTTCCAGCACCACACTCTCAACTCTGATCTCCAGCATCTGCAGCCCTCACCTTCTCCAATTTGAATGAGTAGACAAAAACATGACAGATGTGGCATAATATGGATAAACATGAAGTTACACAAATACAGAATGGGCTTTTATTATTTGAATGGTATTATACTGGGAAATGTAGGTGAGAAAAGGATCTGGGATTCTGGGTATTTTTGTAAACCAGTCAATAAAAATAAATAGGTGGGTGCAGCAAGCAATCGGGAAGGCAGATGGTATATTGGCCTTAATTGCAAGAGGATTTGGGTGCTCAAGTAGGAATGTCTTACAGCAGATTTACAGGGTCTTGGTGTGAGCACTATTACACACATTTTTGGACTCCCTATCAAAGAAAAGATATACATCCCACAGAGGGAGTGCAGCAGAAACAAAAACAGAAGTTGTTGGAGAGGCTCAGCAGGTCTGGCAGCATCCGTGAAGAAAAATCAGAGTTAACACTTTGGATCCAGTGACCCTTCCTCAGAACTGACTGCAGCAGAGGTTCACTAGACCAATAACAGGGATGGCAGGACTGTCCTTTGAGGAAAAGGCAGATCAACTGGGCTTTTATTCACTCGAGTTGAGAAGAATGAGAGAGAATCTGATTGAAACATATACAATTCTTTACAGGGCTGGACAGGCTAGATGCCAGGGAGCATGTTTCCTCCAGATTTGGCAGGCTGGAACAATGGGCACAATCTCAGGATATGGGGATAGTCCCCTTAGGGCTAAGATGAGGAAACATTTCTTCACTCAGAGAGTGGTCATTCTGTGGAATTCACAACCATAGAGGGCTGTGGAGGCTGGGTCACTGTGTATGTGTGTTCAAGAAAGAGATTGATAAATTCATTAAATGAATCAGTGGAGTACAGAAAGAAAGCAGAAAGTTGGCATTGAGACAGGAGATCAGTCATGATCCCAGTGAATGGTGGAGCAGACTCAGGGAGTCGGATGGCCTACTCTTAGCTTTTGTTTTTCCATTACTGCTGAACTTGATATTTACACTTGCACAATTTTTATATAGCTGATGGTTATTCATGAGAAGTGGGAATATTTCTATCACTTGATAATAGTGGTATTCCATCACAATCCCAATTGAATTATTTTGCTAACAGAGATATTGTTTAGTCGAGTGACAGCATTATAAAGAATATTAAAGAAGTGAATGCACACTGTCTAGGTTAGCTCCGACAATTTTAACATTGTTTTCAGTTACAGCTTATTCTTGATTGGATTGCTTTTCTTTACATATGCAGTAATGTTCAAGAGGTTTTCTGTTTCAAGGGAAAATCTACTTGAAGATAACCTTGTATTCATTGTAAATAGTATGTTCTTGTAACTGGTAGGGAACATTCCAGAGGATGATTGTAATCTTTAGGTAAATCGTAATTATTTGCTTGCATCATTAAAAATGATGGTGTGTCAATATCTTTACCAATTAAGCTAATGCATAAATATTGCGCAGGAAAACACACATTTGCAAGGATGCTAGGACTTTCTAATGTGTCTGATCATATCATCAAATGTAGCGCAAATAGCATTCTCTCTATCATACATTTCTGGCTGATTTGGAATCGTTTTCAGAAAATCATGCAAAATGATCATCACTTAAATGAAAAACCGTTTCAGATAAGTTGAGGCATGAGTGTGCCCTAATTGTTCAGTAACAATGATTTGTATGAAATATTAAATAGGTTTATTCTATCTTCTAATGCATTCTCCAATCATGGACTAGCTGCTGCTGCTTTTGAAATAAAAAACATTTACCTTCAATAATCATTCAATAGATAATCTCGGATTGCAGCCAAGGGTAGCCTGATTGAATCTTATTCGGGTCTCCCTGCTAGAGTGAGCAGGAAGCTTCACCGTGATCTGGCCAAGAAAACACTCATCTGCTTTCTGCAGTTCAGTTGAAATGTCCAAGTAAGACAAGTAATATCTCTGCAACAGGAGGGCAAATTTAAAGAATCCATGTAGCCAGTATTATGACAGAACTCATGATTTTCCATGTGTATTTGAAATTTGAAAGAAAAGAATTATGAAAGGAAAAGGCAGCTACCCAAACTGTACAAACTGGTCCTCTTTGGAGACATTAAAACAGTCTCAGTTGTAGAGAAAGTAGAAATGATGACAATATTGGAAAAATTATTGACATAAACAGGATGATTAAGTAATGAGATAATACTTAGGACAGAGAAAAACAAGGTTAGATAGATTTTAATGGAAATTTTAACTGATCTAACTTAGCAAGACAGAGGAGACAAAAATAATACAGGTAGTTCTCCCGCTTTTGTGAAATTGAAGGCTGCAAGGGAATATTTTGCCAGGCTCAGCAATGGAGGGGACATTAGGAAAGAAGTAATTTAAATCAAGAGAACTATTCACTGATGTGGGAAACTATCGTGTTCATTATCTTGTATTTTTATTCAAAGACAAATTGTTTTTGAATAAATTATGCAACTCACGTTATATCTATTGGTTTGCATTTTAGCCTAAGTTAAATTGAGCAACTTAAAAATTTCTACCTATCCTTCTTATACCAAGTGTTTTAGTTGCCTTCCTTTGAAAAGATTAGAATCTTTGACATATGGCATGAGACAAATGCAAAAGATGCAAATATCTGGTTTAAGAATTTTGGATACTAGTGCTGCATCTCTGGGCAATTTTACTGTTTGTGTGTTCATACTGCTCAGTATCTAACCAATGATTAGAATTTATCACAAAACTGCTCAGACCACCTTCAGCTATAGTAAAAAAATCCAATGAAACATCGGAACTTTAGCATGGACCATTCTAATGCATCATGCTAAATGATTACTAACATGATTTTAACCAATTTTGTCTCAACCTGTGTGGGAGATGCCATTTGTTGATCTGATTCATCTTGTCTGTTTCCTTTTGTGATAAATTCTAATCATTGTTCTTGAAATGAATAATGAATTTAACTTCTGTTAAACTGACTATAATTTACTAGCAATAAGTTCATGTAAAACATCTAAAATTGTACCAAAATATATTTGTCAGAATCCTTGAGTAGAGAAAATGTGTGTTTGTGGGTGAATAGCTTTGATATGTAAATATACTTTTACCCTGGTGTCATTCAGACGATGGAAAATACACAAGACAATTCAACTGATACAAAAACCAATATATTAAATACTGGATGAGTGAAATAAACACATTTTGGAAATATTCAACAGTTGTGACAGCAAATGTAGAGACAGAAGAACATCTGGCTGAGATTTTACAGGGCAGTGGTGACTCCGATCATGGACTGGAGAGTTAAGGACATTTGTAATTTCCAGGAGCCCTGACTGATTTTATGCCAGTTAGGCACCTTAATGAACTGGCCAGTTGGATGTATTGCAACTCTTTAGTGCCAGCAGTGCTAAAATGGTATCTACTGCTGGGACTGTAGCCAGCCAGAGTGCCTTGTGACTGGGTTGAGGTGGCTGGGGACAGTTGGGCATGCCTTGGGGAGGTGGAGAGAGTGGAGAGGTAGAGAGTGTGGGAGTGGAATGATGCCAAAGGATGTGGTTCATACTGCTAACCCACATCTGTAAGTAGATTCCCAGGTTTTGCCAAATTGTCTCATGTTAGATGCCCACCTGGTTATAGTAAAATGCAAATGGCAGTGGGAAGAGACCCTGAATTATCCATTTGAAGGCTTCAATTGACCTCTGGGCAGAGCGGGATGAGTGGGTGTACAGTCTACCACCATCGCCACTGTGGGTAAAATGTTTATTAGCAGCAAGAAGGCAATGGATATTTCATACCTTACCCTCTCACCTGACTTTTCAGCACTCAGCCTCTTAACTTGCTCCTTAATGTCTAATAAAATCCAGACAGACTTAACAGAGAAGTGTTAATTATATATGTAATAGCATCGCTGAACAGGTTGATTAAAAATATCTAAAATTTTCCAATTAGCCTATACTCGAGCTGCTGGTGGTAACAACACCAACACATCAGGAGGACGATGCTCCACTCAGGATTTGAGACTTTCTCCACCCATCTGGTGCCCTCTCTACAATGATGAGATGGCTACTGCCATTTCAAATTTAAAAATTAAACAAGTTGGAGAGAAGACATGTCAAAATGGAAGCACACTCACTCACTCTTATTGAACTGCAGGCTATTGCTGCTACCATTCTGGAAGATGTTCTATTGGCTCCATCTATGAGACCAACTCCCCCTCCCCTCCCCCGCCCCCATCCTTAATTGGACAGTGAGCTCATGCCCTGTCCAGGAATTGGCCAATTTGGAGGTCAAGGTTCAAATCCCATTTGAATAGCATATCTGAATAGACTGATAAGAATATGTCCAAAATCACTGCTTGTAACTTTTCACACAGTGAGATGTTATAAGTCTCATTTGTCCCTGACAAATCCTTATTATTTTTCCCTGTCTCTGTACAAATGCTGCCTTAATTATTCATATTTCTAGCATTTTCTGTTAACAGTTTAATGACTATTACTTCAGAAAATAAATAGATATTGAATGACCTTCAGCAATGAAAGCTGTGCCGATACTCATATCTGATACCAATTTACTACATCAACCCTTATGAATTATTTGCTTCATGTGGGTGTGGAGCAACCTTTCATTAAATGGTTCATTTTCACAGGAAGACGTTATTTAACAAACAGTTGAAAAAGCACTTTCAATCTTTGAGACACTGATTAGAGATTACACAAGGGGTAGTGAAGAAGGTGTTTGGTATACTTGCCTTTGGTATACTGATCGGTGCATTGAGTATAGGAATTGGGTGGTCATGTTGTGGTTGTATAGGACATTGGTTAGACCACTTTTGGAATACTGCATTCAATTTTGGTCTCCTTGTTGTAGGAAAGATGTTGTTAAATTTGAAAGCATTCAGAAAACATCCTGTACAAGGATGTTGCCGGGGCTAGGAGATTTGAGCTATAGGGAGTGGCTGAATAGGCTGGGGCCATTTTCCTTGGAGTATCGGAGGCTGAGGGGTGACCTCATACAGGTTTATAAAATTATGAGGGGCATGGATAGGGTAAATAGGCAAGGTCATTTCCTTGGGGTGGTGGAGTCCAGAACTAAAGGGAATTGTTCTAAGGTGAGATGAGAAAGATTTAAAAAGGAGCTAAGGGGCAACTTTTTCATTCAGAGTGTGATGCATGTATGCAACGAGCTGCCAGAGGAAATGGTGCAGGCTAGTATAATTACAACATTTAAAAGGCATCTGGATGGTATCTGAATAGGAAGGGTTTATAGGGATATGAGTCAAATGCTGGCAAATGGGACTAGATTAATTTAGGATATCTGGTCAGCATGGATGAGTTAGACTGAAGGACTGGTTATCTTGCTGTGTAACTCTATGACTGTGACTCAATAAGTAAAGACCACGGATCACATGATCTTTTCATTATGATCAATATTTGTTTGCAATGCATATTTCTGTACCATGTCATACATGATATAAGCTAATGTAGTTATTGGCCAAAGGTTGAAATAGTTGCTAAGTGATGGTAATGTTTCATAATTGGGACATAGCACACAGTTTTGGTCCTAATTACTGATTGCAATAATTTGAACTTGCCTGGAGATGTGAAACTAGATACCTAGAGTTTTAACACTCAAGCGCTAATTGGAGACAATGCCCATGGTGCAATATAAGCAAACTACTAACATCTAATTCTACTGAAACTGTGGAGTGTTCTGGCTGCTGCATTGAATGTGACTTGATAAGACAAGATCCAGAGGTAGAGTGATGTCCTGTACCAACAGGAAGAGAGTTTGGCACCTTGCCTTTCTATCCCTCTTTCCTGCAACAGTTAGTACTACCCTGCTTGGTCTAATGCCTTCCTCCCATCATTTGCCCAGACCAGGGGGAAACTGTATCAAGATTTCATCAGCTGATGATTTTCCTGGTGACCAAAGTGTCAATTAAATGTCCTTATCTCTCAGGTGAAGTTCTTGGGAGAACTTGTACAAGTATTGCCTGTATATTAGAGATGTTTTCACAATGCATCTCAGAAAGTTTCCTAATATGTTCCAGATGTCTTCATTACAGCGTCAACAATAATGAAGTGGTATGTATTCCTTTAAATAGCAGTGAAAATCAGCATCATTGCCATCTTTCAAACCAAACAGCTCGAAGGGAGGGTGTTAATTGAAGGGCTAGGCCCAAAATGCTGTACAATCGCAGCAAAGAGAGTCAGTAGTATGTTAAATACATGTAACAACTTAATAAGCCAGGTGGCTCTTTGGACTCAATGTTAACTCTATTTCTCTCTCCACAGATGGTACCAGGCCTGCTGAGTTTCTCTAGCATTTTCTGTTTTTATTTCAGATTTCTAATATCTGCAGTCATTTGCTTTTAATTGGCTGCTTCTGGCACCACCTTCAATTACTTTACCTCGTGTCTTGCTTGAAGGTTCATCAATATCAGTATTCCTACTCAAGATTCCCATCTGACCACCTTGGATGATCATTAGAGCCTAAATGCACAGCTGAAAATCACTCTTTTTGTGTTTTATGTTGGTGGTGTAGGCCTGGCTTATTATATTTTTGCTTGTACATATTAAATTTGTCGAGGTACGTTTGCCTGTTTTGAAAGGATATTTTGTCATTGATATTGTAAAATGAGACAAATGCATGTTTATCTTAGATATGAATATAACAATTATTGAGAGGGATATATCATAAAATGTCAATGCTTTTATAGTACACCATCACCTGAAACTTCCCCTTCAAAGTACTTACCACCTTAACTTGACAATATATCACTGTTCTTTCATTGTTGCCAAGTCAGATTCCTGAGCCCGTGTCCCTCATGGCACTGTGGTGTACCTACACCAAATGGACTGCAGGGCTTCAAGACGGAAACTCACCATCATTTCTCAACAGCAATGAGGCTTGAATGTTGTCCCAGTCAATGATACCCACAGCCCCAGAGTGAATTAAAATAACATAGGTGGATTTTTATAGAATGACTCAGGTGATGATAGGCAATGTGGTTCAATTGTGCCAGAAGTCCAGTGAAGCCTATCTCAATGTCAGGCAACTGGCAGCAGCTTTAACTAACATCTGGGCATCAAAGTGCGATTTTCTCTAGTTTATTTATCATTTATTATTGTTTGTTCACAATTTTATTAATTACATGCCTCACCTCATTAATATGCAACTTCCCAAACTACCTCCCACAGTAAGCAAGCTATGTGCTGAGAATTCTTGACGTTGATGCTAGAGTGAGAACCTGGCCACTTCAGGTCATCACTGGCTGCCAAGAGCCTTGAGGTTGATCACCACACAACTACATTACAGGGCATGATTCAAGGTCACCAGCCACATGCACCCCTTGCCCTAGGTTGCTGGCATTGATACATGTCAATCTCCTCAGGACCTTCATGGAATCTTTCTGATCCAATTGCATGACACTTGGGAAGCACAGAGTCAAAAGGTGTGGTGCTGGAAAAGCACAGCTGGTCAGGCAGCATCTGAGGAGCAGGAGGGCCGACGTTTTGAGCAGAAGCTCTTCATCAGGAATTCTTTACATTCCTAACGAAAGGCTTATGCTCAAACTGTCGACTCTCCTGCTCCTTGGATGCTGCCTGACCAGCTGTTCTTTTCCAGCGCCACATTTTTTGACTCTGATCTCCAGCATATCCAATCCTCACTTTCTCCACTTGGGAAGCACAAACCTGTATTGCAGGGTGCACTGGCAATTCACTTTGAACAGATGTTGCAAAGGTGCTTTGCACACAGGGACAGGCACCCAACTCTTAGCTTGGACCAGGCTGCATCTGAGGACTGCTTGCTTGCTCTGTTAGTGCTCTCTCACTTAGCACCTACCTGCCCCTTGCACTATCCCTACCTGTGTTGCCATGCCCATTAGCGCAATTACAGAACCAGGTAGCCTGCCTTGCTGGTCAACAGTCTTCAGTCAAGGGGTCATACATCTTGCTGTATGGCAGTGTCCACATCAATCTCACATCTCATGTGCCAATAGCTTATGTGGCAAACAAGCTGCATGAGCAGCAAGCATCTGTGTCTCAAAATCTGAGGGGAGTAGTCCTCACTGAAGTCCAAGGGGGCTCCAAGGGCATCCTGGCAGAATTAGCCAAGGGCAGCCTCCAATACCAGCCCAAGGGAGTCCAGGTCACAGTCAGGGATCTTCTTGGTCAGAAGTCTGTCCCTCTGCAGTCTGAGAAGTGGGTCTGGGTCAATCCTGTGGCTCCATAGGGGCCAATTATTGGGGAGGCTAAAGCACATGGGGATATATACATGGATCAGTCAACTTGACCGGAGCCAGCTGGTTAGGCCACACAAGACCCACTGACATAACGCCCTTTAGAAAGGAAAGGAATTACACACAAGCTCATGCACTATACAGGATACAGGTATGCAGAGTCCCCAATCTCTGATGATTGTGAAGTATATGCTGTGCCTCCCTGTCCACACATTGCTGATCATTTCAATCACACCGACATTTCTACACACAATGGCTAGGGAAAGAATAGGGATGCATGATGTCCATCAGTCTGTGGTCTTTGAGGGCAATTGCCTGTGTGCTGCTCCAGGTTATCCCTGTGCATGTGGACAAAATTTCTGATTGCCAACATCACAGGACCCTCTCCTGCCTGGGGCTGTGCAGTTGACTGGCCTTCGACAGTCTTCCAAGTGCTACTGGCCTGGGACATATTTTCCTCAGCCATCTGTGGAACCGAGGCTGTGAGCTAGCACGTGCAAGAAAAAAGGGAAAGAAGGGTATCGTGGCCAATGGTTAGACATGATGTACAATGATTGACACTGTGAGAGTGACATGGAGGGAAGAATGGCACTTACTTGTTTGGCAGGACTTGGGTTTCTCAGTGTCCCTGGAGGAACAGTCCTGGTCTTCTCCTGTGAAGGAATGGATTCTCTCATCATAGTTAACAAGGACCCTGATGGTGGGTACAACAAACTCCTCCATCCCCCCCTTCTCCTCCTGGCCTTTCTAGGCTATTGTTGGCTTTTTTTCTCTAGGAATGAGAGGAAGGGAGGGATTGAGTGAGATGAAATTAGATTAGATTACTTACAGTATGGAAACAGATCCTTCAGCCCAACAAGTCCACACTGCCCCGCCGAAGCGCAACCCACCCATATCCCTAAATTTACCCCTTACCTAACACTACGGGCAATTTAGCATGGCCAATTCACCTTACCTGCACATCTTTTGGACTGTGGGAGGAAACCGGAGCACCCGGAGGAAACCCACGCAGACACGGGGAGAACGTGCAAACTCCACACAGTCAGTCGCCTGAGGCGGGAATTAGGTGACACAGCTGTTGGTGCTGGTACAGTATTTGAAAGATGGTGAGGTATCTCATGTGAATGAGAAGGCAATGCTGAGATCTTGCAAGATTAGTGATTGTGGGAATTTGGGTGAGTGGGGTAAGTGGGAGGATGTTGCAGGAAATAGAGACAGTGGCAGAGCATGAGCATTTGCAAAGATGGGTGCAGCTGCAAAGATAGAGTGAGTATGAGGTCGAAGAGTGTAGCAGTTATCCTAGATAGCAGGGAAGGTCATGAACATCTTGTGGCAGTGCTGGTCCTTCCTCTGGACTGTGGAGACCACGCTGACCAGGGTGATCAGCTCAGACCATGCTGCCAGGGAACAGGATGAACCTCCTCTGGACTATCTGATCCACCAGGTCCTTGTTGGAGAGTCACAGCTGTTTTGCCTTTCTCCAACATCTTGGCACTATGATCATCAATGAGCAGGGCAGCTTTGAATACTAGTTCTCTTCTGGGTGCACAAAGACCTTTTAAATATGGTGCGAGATGAGGATGCTGGTGTTTTGGCAGATATCTGACATATTCCTCTGGGAATGGCATGTGGTAAAATGAGAATAGATTTGACCAAGAGCAGCACCATAGCATAGAGTGGGCAGTTAATGAGGCAAATTTGGCAAGTTGGTAGAGGATTTTGATCAAATGAATCAATGGTAGATGGAGTTTAATTTGGGTAAATGTAAGGTATTACATTTTGGTAAAGTAAAACATGGCAGGACTTATACAATTATTGGTAGGGCTTTCAGTAGCCTTGGGACAAAGCTCAGGCCACCATAGATGGGACTTGAGTTCACAATCCCTGGCTTCGGAAGCCAGTATCCTATCCATTAGGCCACTGAGGCCATTAAGCCATTAGACCACTTATGCTTAAAATGTTGACTTTCCTGCTCCTTGGTTACTGCCTGACCGGCTGTGTTTTTCCAGCACCGCACTTTTTGAGTCTGATTTCCAGTATCTGCAGCCCTCATTTTATCCTTCGGCAGTCTTGTAGAACAGAGGGGCCTAGAGGTTCTGGTCGATGATTTTTTGAAGTTTGCATCACATATAGAGAGGGTGGTTTTAAAAGGTATTTAGCATGCTTGCTTTCATTGCTTAGGCCTTGGAGTCAGGATCGGAGTCAGGAAGTCATGCTGAGGTTGTACAGGACAGTGGTGAAGCCTCTTCTGGAATACTGTGTCCAGTTCTGTTTCCCAGTTATAGGAATGATGTTATTAAACTGGAAAGAGTTCAGACGAGATTTACCACAATGTTCCTGGGTAAGGAAGCTTTGAGTTATAAAGACAGGCTGGGGCTTTTTTTTCACTGGAGTATAGGACATTGAGAGATTACCTTATAGAGGTTTATAAAATGATGAAGGGTATATGTAGGGTTAATGGTTAGGTGTCTTTTCGCTCAGATGGAGGATTTCATGACTACGAGGTACATATATAAAGTGAGAGAAGAGAAATTTAAAAAGGACGTGAGGGGCAAATCTTTTATGCCGAGGATGGTCTACATGTGGAATAAACTTCCTGAGGAAGTGGTGGAAGTTTAAAATACACTTAGATAAGTCCATGAATAGGAAAGATTTGGAGAGCTATGGGCTCGGAGCAGGCAGGTAGGACTAGTTTAGTTTGGGATTATGTTCGGCATGGACTGGTTGGACCAAAGGGTCTGTTTCTGTGCTGAATGACTCTGAATCTATGTGGATAGGTGTCATGATAAAAAGTCCTCTAAGTACCTCAATGAAACTGACTCTGATAGCCAAAAATTGCAAGATTCAGTCCATTGTACCTACTCACTTCTTCACCATATCCTTTATTCCGTACTTTCGACTAAGGCATCCTTCATTGTATTTGAACTTCTTTATCAGTTTTATTTTCTGTTTTATTCTTGACATTTTTATGTGGTGTGTTGCATCAGTTTGCAAGCAGAGTTCTGTACACTTTCTTGACCAAATCCTTGGTACAACAGGGACAGTAATAAATATTAATCATTCAATTATGTGTTTAGCCTTTGCTAATTACGTTAATAACAATGGAACTAATCACCATCATTAAAGTAATTAAACGTTCCAGAAGAAGCAGGGTCAACACATTCACATCTCTCTTTAAATATTTTATCATAAATCATTATGTGATATGTATGCACAGATTCCGCTAATTAGAAACATATAGCTGCAAGCAATGGGCATTTTTCTACCCAGCAAATGGAAAAGTTGAGACATTATTAACAATGATTACTACAAAACAGGAAAAATCTGGGGAGTTGTTTTTATCTTTCAAACATAAGTAGGCGCTAATCAGACTTTAATGTTGAAACATTTTGGGAAGTGCCACCTGGTTTACACATAATCAGGTTTCACAGTGAAAGCTCATCCAAAATCGTACAGCTCCTACAACCATACTGTCAAATTGTGTTCTTCACACTTAGATTATGGCTTTCAATTTTTTATTTAATGACTTGCCTCTTGCTTTTATAGTTTTTTTTCCCCCTCCTTTTACATCCATTGCTCCAATGCATCTTTCTTCAGCTCAAATTGTGAGGACTGGTGCTTTAAAATTGGATGCTAAGATGTGAGTGCTTATGAGCAACTTGAAGGAGACTTAACTATCAATTTATGATTTCCTTCCTTCTAGAATATTATACACCCTCAGCAAATGGAGGATATTGTTTCTTTTCTACTGAAAAGCTAAACCAAAAATATTTTCTAATATCTTAGTTGGCCTCCCATAACTTTACATCATGAGCTGACCGAACAGTGGACACTAACACCGGAATGGTTAAAAAAAGCTATTGAGTCTGGTTTATAACAGTTCAGTTTCTGGAATATAACATAGTAGCAGAGGTAGCTTGGTTACCTCAGGATGAAGGTTAGAAGTTTAAGAGAGAAACAAATCAGACATAATTAAAATTCTTGCGGCCATTGTTAAAAATGACGGAAAGTATGTGTAAATTTCCAGGACATAATTCCCTCTGATTTTTCTGATGTCTAAACCGGATGAACAATGGAAGAATGAAGTGGATATGTGGGCCATTTGTAGCTTGCATCCTCAACAAAGAGAAAACAAGATATGATGAGGTCCTGTTGCTTTCAACAAGATGTAAAATCAGTTGCAATGTATTTTGAGAGATGGATGCTTGTCAGTCAGATGCTAATGAACGTTTGAATCTTCTGTTAGAGCTCTTTGGGGAAATCTGCAGGAAGATCTCTTAAATGTCAATGAGGCGCAATCAGAATTTATTAGAATTGGAAGACAGATTGATATTCCATGGAAGAATTATCATGGACTTTCACAAATTGTAAAAGAGTTTGATTAGTTTCAGTTTGGGAATTCCTGGATTGGTACTAGCTTTTAAATGCTTATACTTTATTAAAATACCTCCTATTGTTTTGGTTCTTAGAGCAGGAGACAGTGTTGAAGCAAATGCCTACTGACTTAAAGAAATCCTCAGGAATCAGCCATTTTCTTCCGCTTTCATGGAAGAAATGAAACATTTCCTTGTGACACAAAAAAATAGAAGACTCAATTGCTGTCTACATTTGAAACATTAGAGATACTGGACATGGGATCGATCTAGGAGAAGAATTAAGAACAAGGAGAAGGAAGATGAAATCTCTTGTCACGTATTTTTGGTTATTACAGCAGAAGAAAAATTTGGAACAGAAAGATGGGCAAATTAATACCAACAAGGAACAGTTGATCCATGTTCTCTGTGTAATTCAAAGTATCAATATGTCGTGTACTAGCTAAAGAGATAAGATTTATAAATAAGACATTATGGAAGAAATCCTACAGCAAAAGATAAAAATAGTGGTGAATCTGATCAAATTCACCATGGTGGCACGGTGTTTAGCACTGCTGCCTCACAATGCCAGAGATCTGGGTTCAGTTCTTGCCTCAGGCAACTGTCTGTGTGGAGTTTGCACATTCTCCCCATGTCTGCGTGGGTTTCCTCCGGATGCTCCGGTTTCCTACCACAGTCCAAAAATGTGCAGGTTAGGTGAATTGGCCATTCTAAATTGCCATAGTGTTAGGTGTAGGGGAATGGGTCTGAGTGGGTTGCTCTTCGGAGGATCGGTGTGGACTTGTTGGGCTGAAGGGCCTGTTTCCACACTGTAAGTAATCTAATCTATACTGGCCACAAGGAGCTTTAGACCTGCGATGAATGTGTTAGTCACAGACTTTTTAAAGTCTGCAATACTAGTATGTGCTTGTGATTCCTTATGCGACAGGAATTGGTTAAATTGTTATCTTGATTCACTAAGTAATGAAGATTGATGCAAAGTTAAGGAAACAAAAGTTCTGCTTGCTTTGGAATTGATGCTGACAACATATTGAGGCTACTAAACAGAGTTAGAATTACATATAAAACAACTAGAATTAACCATATTATATGTACTGATTCAATCTCTAATGAAATACCCATACTGTTGTGTGAATGTTCTTTGAAGACAAAATTTGACACAGAGATTGAATTTTGGATTTTGTTATCCACTCAGTCAGGATATGACTGTATCCCCTTAACAAACTTCTTGTGTTTTTAATCAGTGTGTGAGACAGATGCCAATATGTAATCAGGTGATAAGAATGAGAGAAAAAAAGCATTTGAAGTTATATAGACAATTTGCTCACCCTATTTGTCAAAGGTTAGAAATCTCGCTAAAAATATGTTGTGTTGGTTAATGAAGAATATCAGGCTAATGAAACAGTTTAGTGACAATCTGTAAAAATGTCAGAGCTTGGTTCTATGCTCTATTTTAAACCTTCCTTTTACACGTGGCTTTAGCAAGATAGTTTCTGTGTATCTAAAGATAGGTGATAGAGATGGAAATATTTTCATTCTACATTTTATAGAACCAGTGTCAAGATTTAGTCTGTTTATCGCAGCACATGGTAAGAACAAGAAGGTGAATATAGGCAAAATCATGGCAAACTAGATAGGAGCTGAGTTTGGGAGATCAACAAAGTTTCTGACTGATAATTTGCCAGTGGCAAGTTCAGAAAGGTGAAAACATGAACATCAGAGTTATGAGTAGTGCAGCTGGAAGTTCTTTCAGTAGTGCTTTTGAAATGGGAATCATGCTGTGATCAATGAAATACTGCATAAAAGTTTAACTGATTAACCAGATTGCAATGACATGGGTGGACTGTGCAAAGAATTTATTTCACATGATGAGGGAATATAATCCCTAACAATTAGTCCATGGCTGAAATCCCAAATTGTCCTCTGTGGGATTGTCCTCCTTACTAGAAAGTATGACAATTAGTTCTTTCTTTTCCACACAATTGAATGCTTTTATCAAAACTGAGGTTTTAGAGAATATCTAGCAAGCATTGAGACATCAAATAAGATTATGTGAGACAGAATTTAATTCAGGATGCTTGGTATACTATTAAAGAAAGGGTCATAGGTAATTGAAAGGCCCTGGTGAGATAATGTTCTTACAGTAAGACATGCTTATCAAACATGGTGATCAAACTGAAAAGCTTCATTACTCATGACTAATGTGAATTACTTGCAAATCTAGAATGCTGATAGAAGTAAACCAAGTATCTTATACCTGATATGGTGAAGGTCATGAGGAACAGAATGCAATAGATCAATAGATGTATGATGGTAATCTGAGTGATCATGACATACACGTCAAAACTATCACATTACAAGTCAACTGCCTAAGATGGATAATTGAATGCTATACAGAGATCTAATGAATACAAGGATGTGACAATTGCAGAGCATAGAGGTGAAGCTACGACAAGCATAAACATTTTTCAACATATAAAAGGTAAGAGAGAGGTAAGAATGGGCATTGGGCAGCTGGAAGAAACTGAGGGCATTGTTGCTTAGTTTTTAGATGACACAAAGAGGGACAGATACTGTTGAGGAAGCATGGAGGCTGCATTGGAATTGAATAATACGGAGAGGGGGTGAAGAAGTGGCAGAAGGAATATAATGTGAGAAAGTCTTGGTTATGTACCTTCATAGGAAGAACAGAGGCATAGACTACTTTCTAAATGGGGATAGACTTCAGAAATCTGAAGCACAAAGGGACTTAGGAATCCTAGTTCAGATTCTCTTTGGATTAACATGCAGTTTAAATTGCCAGTTAAGAAAGCAAATGTAATGTTGCATTCATTTTGAGAGGGCCAGAATAAAAGAACAGGAAGGTACTGCTGAGGCTGTTTGAGCCTCTGGTCACATTTGGAATATTGTGAGCAATATCTTAGTTCCTGTATCTAAGGAAGGATGTAGTGGCTTTTAACGGGGTCCAGAAGTGGTTCACAAGAATGATTCATGGGAATTAAGGGCTTGTCATATGAGGAGTGGTTGAGGACTCTGGGTGTCAACTCAATGGAGTTTAGAAGGATGAGGGGGTATCTGATTGAAACCTACAGAATACTGAGAGGCCTGGATTGAGTCGATGGGGATAATCTGTTTCGACAAGTAGGAGAGACTAGGACCCAAAAGCACAGCTTCAGAATGAAGTCTATAGCTCAAATACATTAGAAAATGAAACAAAAGCCATAAAAAGTCTCACAATGATATAGAAGTAGAATATTTTCATTACCATGATATTTTGATTGCCGCCAATAAACTTGTGGATTATTTTATAAGAGAGGCAAAACAACCAGAGTTGGATAGTTTGAAAGAGCACGGAACTTCATCTGAGGTAATAGTCAGCTTTGTCACACAGCTAGACTTTTGCTGGAAAGGCCCTTGCAGAAATGGACTTAAAAACTGAAACAAATCTAGTTATTCTTCACACAACACCAGGTTATAATTCAACAGGTTTAATTGCAGGCACACTAGCTTTCGGAGCGCCGCTCCTTCATCAGGTGGTTGTCTTGATGAGGGAGCAACGCTCCGAAAGCTAGTGTGCTTCCAATTAAACCTGTTGGACTATAACCTGGTGTGTGTAATTTTTAACTTTGTACACCCCAGTTCAACACCAACATCTCCAAATCATGATTAGTTATTCTTGGCTTTGAAGAGCACCTGAGTGGTTCAGTGTAACAGTGGACTCTCAGACAGCCACATTTTGACCACATGTTCATCGGAGTAAAGAAGTGGGGTGATACCATTCAGAGAGAAATATTTGTGAAATATCTTATGAAAGCACCATGTACTGAAAGAAAACTGTGAAAAATAAGAAAAAGCAGATCTGGCATCCAGGATATGATATTTCTTGGATGAGATGTAATTCTAATACTCAATGCTCTGACCAATAAAGAAAAGCATACCAAACAAAGTACTATAAAAGAGCACCCTAGAGTACAATGAATGCTTCAGGTGGAAATGAAACATTAAGTAAGTTAAATTTGGATAAATGCATTACTTAAATTTCCACCCTCAAGTGATCCAAAGAACATGAAGTTAGTCATTATTAGTGATGCTTTGTATTCTAATTATCCTGTGTACCTAGTTACCAAATACTTCTCATAAACAGAAATGTGAAATTTTGCCCTTTAGTTTGGGAAGCTTAGAAAGTAAGAAATGGTTGGGAAACATACTTGGTCCCCTGAAATATCGGCTTTTGTGGAGGAGGTGGAAATAGGATTCTATTTTTTGATGTTCATTAAGTGAGACTCAGTACATTGGGTGTCATGTTAGTCAAATAATGGTTCCTTTTGGGATGATGTTCCCGCTAAGAAATGGGGGAGTAAGACAAAATGTTGATTGATCTTTTCAGTTTGAACCAAAATCAGCCAGAAAGGAAATGTCTCAAGTTAAATGCATGGATGAAAGTCATCAATACTTGTATCGTTTCACAGAAAGAAATTCATGCTCAAATAAACTGTTATGTGGCTGAGAGGATTTAACATGATGCTTTGTATAGAATATGGAGGTCTTTGACTTAATGTGAACATTTAGTTGAATATATAAGCTCTACATACTTTTGTTAAGGAAAGAGAAGATAATCTATTATTTTATGTTAATTATGTTTAATTGTATCTAAGTGATGGGTATTATTTGTAGATTCACTTCTACCAAGATAAACAGACTGAAACTGTTTGCTGGATGATGAAGTGTATGTTTGCAGTGTGTATTGCTGCAAATAAAGATGTGTGAGGTCTGTCACCAGTTTGATCCATCATCCCATGACAAGTATAGGTCAACCTTGTAATCAGCCATTTTAGATGATATGCTAATGATCAGTCAAATTGAATGTAATGATAACAAAGCAGATAAATATCACAAACTATTCCTTGTGAGAGTAATGATAACTCTGGCATGTTTGATTTACACCCATGCTGAAATATATGTTAAATACTGATGGAACCTCCTGTTGGTGGAAAGTGAACCCAGGCCCAAAGTAATGTCTCGATCCAAGCAACTAGATAAAGAGGGTAAGAACTGCTGTCTAGAATTACCACTGATTTCAAATTGCATTATGTTACCTATGTGACCCTCTTTATATATTCATCATGATTGCAGCAGAACAGGAGAAGGAGAAAATAATGGAGGCATGTTGACAGAAGATATGGCACTGAGGGTGAGCAATTGGAAGGAGACATGCATTGAAAAATCTGTCCCATGTCCAACAGAGTATATGGGCCCAGAATGAATCTCCTAATATATAAGAAGGCTTCAATTCTTTAGGGAGGCTGTAATAAAGCTGTGTATTGTTTAAGCTCCCTTCAGACTGTCACAGGGGATATATAAAGCGTTAAACAGTCTGATGTCTATACTTGTTGGACCAAATATACTCATCACATTCTCCATGGATATCACAGGATAAAGCGTTGGTGTTTGCAAGGACCACAAGGTTCCCCAGGGTGTCTTTGACTGTGCATATGTCATCTTGTGAATAAGCACACACAATGCAAATATCTGCATGGATTGCAAAGTCTCCCTTCTGTTGATGTGCAGTTGGTGTGTAAATAGAGACAGAAAAACTGCAGATTCTTGTCTACGTTTGTGATGACAAACAACAGATCACTCAGATTTGTACCCATTTTCCTGTTATCTTGTCATGTTTTTATATTGACCCAGAGCTTCTGATCAGGATCAGAAAAATTATTCCCATCGCTAATCAGACAAAGGATTACCCTGGCCTTTGGAGAAGATCTCCACGCCAACCTCCAGCTGGGTGCCTTCCAAATGAGGCAGTGCAGGAATCCACACTGCCAGGAGCAGAGTCGATCAGTGTGGAAACCATGCACCTTTAGCTAGGACAATTCCTGAATGTCATGCCTCATTGGGGTCCTGCGCTGAAAATCAAAGCCCACAATTTCCAGAGTCATTGAAAAACTTAAAGTTTATCAAGGTACTTAAATCTCCAAGTTGTCCGTTGAATAAATCAAGGAAAACTCTTTCTGCACTTAAAAATAACTACTGTTTATTATAAATAAGTAGATTGTAACCACAAGTAAACTATTATGAACTGTCAGTATATAACTCTACTATTTAATACTCTTAGGTCCCTATACACACACAAAGAAACAAACAGGCAAACAAAAAATAGTATATGGGTGGAGGGGACTAAACAGAGGAAGCAGTTCAATGGTTCTGATTTACAGAGTTGACTCAGATGATCCTTTTGCCTCCAAGGATTTTGGATCCTTCAATCTCTCTTTTCAAGGTTGTTTACACGTCTTTGCAGGAGGCACAGGCGATTGGCACACTAACTGCAAAGTCTCTTTATTGCTAGTCAAAGGTCAAAGCTTACAGCGATTAGTGAGAGAAAATAAACTGACTTTTTATCAGCTATAGCTATTTTACAAGGGAGGAAAACACACCATCTACCTCTAATAGCAGTCTGGATGCTTCTCGCACTATCATTCAAACCCATAAGCTATTCATCTACCCAGGAGCCAATCAGATGTTTGTTATCAGATTGATGGCCTTTGGCATCCAAAACTGGTAACAACTCCACAAACCAACCGGCAAATCTCACTTTGTATCTATCACCTTGGTGCTTCCTGCACTACTTGAACAAAGAAGCAATGTAAACATGAATTACAATGAGTTTCAATAATTTACTTTTAAAAGTGCAGCAATTCCAATTTGATTCCACAATCATAAATATTGAAAAACATAAAGATACAGTCTTCACATGATATTTTCTTTGTTTTTAAAGTCTTGAAACCAGTCTAACAGAAACTGAGAGAAGGTACATGTGTTATGTACAATCAATTATATTTGCTCAAATATCAATTGCTAATCTTGCTAGAGAAGAGATCTCACAACTTGGCAAGTGTCAGAGACATGGAGTTGTAGGAGATGGTGGGGATTTGGAGTGTTCATGTGAGGTTGGCATTCCAGTGACAGGCAAATTCTAGGACATTAGCAATATGTGGCCCACTAGGAAGGTGCTTTTGATAACCTCGGGTACCATAAGGATGCAAATGTCAGCAGTGACCTTTTGCTAGCGCCTGTCAGCCTCCTGAGGTACTGGTGCTTATACATGTTATGATTAGGTTCCTCTGCAGGTAGACCCTGCCTTCTTCCACTTACATCATGGTAGCCATTACTTCTGCTCTATGAAAGAACAATTGCCTGCAGAGATGCTGGTTGATCCATCTGCGAGTGAAGGCTCCTGACATGGTCCCTCACCAAATAGGCTTGGTGTAGTCGCTAAAGCTTTTTCCATGTCACTCTAAAGGCTGGCAGCAGTGAAATGCGGCTATGGATGGGTGGCATGCTCATCAGGCAAAAGACATTCCAGGTAGTTGGAACTCATGTAAAGAAGAGCTGGCATCCTCTGACTGAAAGGGGGCTTTGCAAAGCAATCCCTCAAGATGTCCAATTCTGCAGCTCTTCAAGGTGACTGATCAAGTTTTTTTCAGCTGAACTGCTGGGTTTCAGGCACAATCTGAAACTACTGCCCTGTTAGAAAAGAGAGATTACACTGGGAAATGCTTTTAATTGCTTCCTTTGTAAGCTTAATAGCCCTAACACATCAGTTGTAAGCGTTCCTGATTTTTCCAACAACCCACCTTAAAGGAAGAATGATAAAAGCTAGAACATGCTGGCAAACTGATCCAATGCAATTTTCAAATAATTTTTCTGGTCCTTCCCACCTCTAAACTTGTCTCCAAAGGCATGAACGGGTCTCTAGATCTTATTGCTGCTTCTAAAAATGCTTTCCACAGAATTTTTAAAAGCCTGGTCATGAAGGAGGCTCCAAAGATTAGTGATCGATTTCCAAAGTGTTGCATATAGTTTTTCTTGTGTCTCCATTTTGTTAGGATCCAGCACATTCCCCTGCCACTGGCCTTGTTAACCTTGGGTGACAATCGAGCAGTTCGTGATCCACTTGATACTGGATCCACAAATTCATCATCCGATTGTGTGATAGATGGAAATTGCATGATTAACTAAGTAATTTAAAAATATTATCTTCTACATAATCCAAACACATGTAGCAAACAGTTAATCATTTTTTTTTAGAGATTTCTGACTCCAACATTGAACTTCTGAAATGTAGCATCTATTTGCCACAATAACTTTTTTTTTGGCTTTAATAGCGACAGACAACTTCTTGTGTTTTCTCTATTTCATTAAACCTTAAACATCCGCCAAGATTACAGCATTGGCACTGCTCAACATATCTGACTTCATAAATTGATTGATCAGAGCTTTTAGGAGTAAACTCTTTCTTCCCAGGGGTAGGAAACTCCTGAATCCTTGGCTTGAATAAAAACATTGCCGACTAATCAATCACCTGGCCCATATTCAAATAAAGAAGGTCGAGATGGAATTCCTCATCTTGTACATTACTTTAAATTGTCTGAACTCAGCCAGATTGTTCTGTTTGATTAATGTTTCCAAAAAATATAATTAAAGGGACTGCCATATCTTGCTACTGGATAGCACAGGCAAAGCCACTTATCATTAAAGCAGGGACAAAGCCGCATGTTTTATTAGTTGAGAAAAATTTGCATTGAATCACTGCTGGTGTTGCTTGTGCATTTCTTTTCATTTTGGTATCACTAAAAGAATAACAAAATGTCCTCCACCAGATTTTCCAATGATTTTGACATTGTTTAATAGCATCCTTTATGCAAGGTGGTGTAAAGTAGGAAGAGAAAATCAGATAGTGCACTGAATTTCATTGCTATTTTACTCTTCTTAGAACAGTTACTTTTTCCATATGATGTTGGAAGATTCAAAAACATTCTTCCATGTATACCATGTTGCATTAAATGTGTTTTCTTAACATTTACTAAGTTAATATTTCTATGGTTATGAGATCTGTTTAAACTAAGTGTGAAAATTTCTGACGATAATGCAAATTTCCTTCTTGCTGCAAGTATCATTGTTCTCATCCATTAAAATGATCAGTCTGTTTTGGCAAGATATGACAGATACAGAATGGTGATTAGCTAGAGCTTTTATTATAACAGTGCCTCTTATTTTCTGACAAGATAATTTTTCTGCAGTATTTACAGGCTTTGGGAAATTATCTGCCAATGCAGTGGATAATCCATATTCTGCAATACCTTGGCAAAAAAAAAGTACTTAAGAATTTGTAACATGCTGCTTTAAAGTTGGCTCACCTGTATTAAAGATGTTTGCTTCTAAATGTTACATTTTGCAACTTCATTAAATTGTCCAGTTGGCCTTTGAATTTGTTTATGGTGTATGTATTATGGAACCAACCACCAGCAGTTAATGTAGGGAAGCAGTACAGTTGGGTCTGAGGGATCTGGTCACAGTTGTACAGTGTTGTGTTCTGTTTCATCTTCTGTATGTCAGTATTTCTCTAAGAGACGTGCCTATGATATCATCACTATATAATAGCAAATGACTTGTGCTCAGGAAAACTTGAAGCATGACACAATACAACAAGCATACTGCTCTGTCTTAACTTAAAAACTTAGTGTTAGCTCTGAAACAGGTATTCTTGAGGAATATAATGTCTGAGTATAATAGCTATCTGTAACAAACATGTGTTGGATTCTTCAGTGCCACGATATCCACATCCTTGTTTTTTATGTTAAAAGCGATAACCTAAGTTTGCCACATCAAGCAAAACACCCTGATAGAGACAAAGACCATGTCACATGGCAGAGTATGAACTACTAGTGAGTCTTAGCAAGACGTGGCACTTAACTTAAGACATAATTAATTGTATGTTTAAAAAAAAGGTCCAAGTTACATCGGTTAATTACACATAATTACTGAGACTATTTGGAGGCTGGAATAACATGTCTGAACTCATTTAGATCTTGAGCTAGAATCCTCTTGCTCCCGCACCCCCTCCCCCGCGCCCCCGCCAACAAGACTATGTGGCATTATCAGATTGGGTGGAGCCTAATGCAGTGTCCAACATTACCCTCTTCAGAACCACCACCTTAAACAGCTGACTCCACAGTTCCCAATGATAATGTTCTCAGGTCAAATAATAACTATTTACATTTTTAAAATATTCAAGGCACATCACAGGAACATACCATGGCACAGTATGACACAGATAAGTTGATTAAGAGCTTGATCAAAGAAGATTGTCTCTGTGGTAGAAAGGGAAGTAGAGAAGCAGGAAAATGTAGGACCTAAGCAGCTGGAGATGTGACTGCTAATGGTGGAGCAATTAGAATTGGGATGCTCAAGAGGCCAGGATTAGAGGAGTGCAAATACCTCACAAATGTGGCGTTGGGGGAGACTATAAAGATAGTGAGGGATGATCTCAATGAAGCATTTGAAATCAGGATTGAAAATATAAAAATCAAGGTGTTTCAAATGTAGAGCCGATGTAGATCACTAAGCAGAGTGGGGAACAGTAGCTGGTGCAAATACACACATGAACAACAAAGCCTAGTATGACCTCAGGTTTATGCAAGGTAGATTGTATAGCACCAGCCAGGAGTATGTTGGAATAATCTGATCTAGAGGTGACAAAGGTCCAGCTAAGTGTGTCAGCAGTAGATGAGCTGAGAAAGGTGCATGCCAGGTGATTCAATGGAATTGGAAATAGCTGACTGCGGTGATGTTGAAAATATGTGGGCAAAATCTCATCTTAGGGTCAAATATGACACCAAGGCTCCAAAAAGATTGGTTTTAACCTCAAGCTGTTGTCAGCGAATGATATGGATTGGTTAGTTAAGGAACAAAATTTGGCACTGGGTGTGAAATCAATGGCATTAGTCTTCCCAATAGTTAATTGGAGGAAATTTCTGTGCATCTATTACTTGACGTCTGATAACCTGTCTGATAATTTATGAACTGTGGGGAAGTTGCAGTGGTGAGGTAAAGTGGACTGCCATCACCAATAATATGAAAATGTTTTCTTTGTGTTCATTCACTGACAGGATGTAGGCATCAATGGCTGGGCCAGTATTTATTGCCCATCCCTAGTTCCCCTTCAAAAGGTGCTAGTGAGCTGCCTGTTTGAACTGCTACCATCCATTTGGTGCAGCAAGACCCACAATGTCGGTAGAGAGGGGACCCCAGGAATTTGACCCAGTGACACTGAAGGAACAGTGATATATTTCCAAGTCAGAATAGTGAGTGGCCTGGTGGGAAACTTGGAAGTGATGGTTTTCCTATGTCTATGCTGCCCTTATCCTTCTAGATGGAAGTGGTTGTGGTTTGGAAGGTGATGTTACGGAACCTTGCTGAATGTCTGCAATGTGTCCTATACACAGTGCATACTGCCAAATGCATGGTAGAAATTCACCGAGGCTCTTTGACAATACCTTCCAAATCCTCGACTAATATAAAGACCAAAGCACTAGATAACTGGGAAGACCTGCAAGTTCTCCACCAGTAAATGATGTATTTTTAAATTATGTCACTGAGGGGCAGTTTGTGGATTAGAAATAGAAAAGTGTTATGCACCATTCCTTGTGGAACACAAGAAGCATTGGTGCAAGAATAGAGATGCTAATACAATGGACAGTCTGGCTATGGCCAGATAGGCAAGATGTGAAACAGATGGGAGCAGTTGTGACAGCTGCAAGGCAGTGCAGTGGCATTGGAGGAGAGCGATGTCATCCATGTCAGAACTGTAGACTTGTGGAGAAGAATGAGGTAAGAAAGTTTACTTTTACATCATAATTTCTAACTTTAAAAGAACCTGGGGTGAAAATCTGACTGCAGGAATTCAAGCACCGAGTTTCAGGAAAGATGGCTATCAATATAGAGAGGCTGCAATATGTTCAAGGAACTTTAGAGAGGAAAGGGACAAATAAGGCAAATTGTGTATCTGCTGCTTCAGTACAAAGTAGGAACTACTCCAGTTTACACCTTCAGGTTTACTTTTCAGACATGACTAACATGAAGTTTCAGGTAAAGTATAAAATCATTCAACACCAAGTTTATTTGGAAGTACTAGCTTTCGGAGTGCTGCTCCTTCATCAGGTAGCTGTGGAGCAGGACGATTATACACAGTATAAGGTTTTTTTTAGAAAACCTTAACTTATCTCGAGAATATGACTTAAAAGAAGTTCTGGGATTTACATGTTAATGAACCAAAACCTGCAACACATCCTAAAAGATGAAAGACATAACAGCTATATATCATTCCAGATGCATGACACTGTAGTCTTTTGCTATAAATTCTGTGTCTTATGATGAAGGAGCAGCCTTCCAAAAGCTTATACTTCCAAATAAACCTGTTGGGCTATAACCTGGTGTTGTGTGATTTTTAACTTTGTCCACCCCAGTCCAATACAAGCACCTCCACATTAGACAAAGTATGTCAACAGGAAAGAAAAAACAACCCTAAGATTCAATATTTCTCTCCGATGTAGGAGATTTGATGTTACTTAAGATTACATTTCCTGTGATAAATTTGCAAGAGTTATCATAGCTGTAGGAGAACATTTCTTGTTTGACTCCATTGCAAGTCAGCATACTTCTTGTACCCTCTGATATACACTCAGTAGTGAGCTGCCTGTGAGCACTCAGAAAGTGCTTGCAACCTGTCAGTGTTATAAAGATAAGGCGATGTACTCAATATTGTTTCTCTTAGGTGATGCCAGTGCTCCTCTTGCTATCTCCTGAATATTTTAAAACACACAAAACATTTCTCAGTGATTTTTATTATATGGAGATTTTGATTATATTTTGTTATTAAAGCTATGAGTTGTTGTAAAATGAAATTTGTGTCAATTTGTAGTATTGAACTCTAATACAGAATGGATGAAGTTGCAATCTATAGCACCTCATGCTTATGTGCTGGCTTTAATGAGAAAATATCCTAAAGCACTTCACAGAGATGTAATCAAATAAAATGAACACCGAGCTGATTAAGGGCATTTGAGGATGGCTGATCAAAAGCTTCATTAAAGGGTTGGAAAGTCTTAGAACAGAAAGGTAGAGAACTGAGAGAGTTTGAGGGTAAATTATTTGATCAAGTAATGGAGAGGATGGATGAGTAAGATTGATGTGTGTATATAACGTAGATTGGAACAGTCAACTTGGCACATCGGCTCACTCAATTTTTAAACGACCATAAACATGCTTTTGCATATAGTTAGTGTATAAATCAGTTCCCTGTTACAGCCATGACACGCTACGCTTGAATACTGTGTTATGAATCACCTTCAACTTTTCACCTTACAAATAAATATTTTGCGTATCAGTGCAGTATAACTGGGTGCAAAGGATCAACTAACCAGGAAAGACTGTGTTGAAAAGATATATAAGAGGTTAAAACTTGCTCACACAAAATAGATCCTTTGTCACAAACGACAAAGACCCTAATCACTAACAGTCACATCAAAATACTTGGGATAAAAGCTGACCCCTACTTTTGGAGGGATTTTGAAGCTTCAAGTGTTGATTTATAAACCATCATCTCTGTAGGCTTTCAAGAAATTGCTATAATACCACATAATGCACTTGATAGCAAAGTTGATGTCCATGGAATTAAAGTGGCAATGACAGCATGGATACAGGAATGACTAAGTAAGAGAAAGCAGTGTTGGTGAATAGTTGTTTTCAGACTGGAAGGTAATATGGAGTGATGTCCCCAGGAGTCAGTCTTGAGAACATAGCTCTTTTTAATATATATTAATGACCTGGACTTGGGTTTTCAGGGTGTAATTCAAAATTTGTACATGTGCAAAAGTCACCAGGCTGCTTTGTCGGGAAGCTTTCATCTAAGTAATTAAATTGTATGTAAAATAGATAAACATATGTCTGATAAAATTTAACTCAGAGAGGTGTAAAGCATTTTAGGAAGAATTTAAACTACATGATAAGATATAATGAGGCATAAGAATAGAGAGGCCTGAAGGTGTATGTATATAAGTCTTAGAAGGTAACAAGACAAATTGAGAAAGTTGTTAAAAAGACATTCAAGATTTTGTTTTTCAAAAGCTAGGAAGGTATGCTAAACCTTTAGAAAGCATTGGCTAAGTGTCAGCTTGGAATATTGAGACAAATTCTTAGCATCCGTACATTTTCGAATGCTAAGACCTTATGAGGGGCTGATGTGTGGGGAGATTGGCTGGAATAATACTGGGTATGAGGGATCACAACAAAAAATACTAAAAAATACTCAGGTTAGGTTACAACTGTAGAAAGAAACAAAGTTAACAGGAGAAGCTTAACTACCAAAGCATTGCAAGTTTGGGTGTAGGCTGAGATTAAAGTCCTAAACAGTTCTACACATTGCGAGCCAAACTTGATTCAGTGTACTTCTGTGTTTAACTCAGGTGGGTTTGTAGGGAGAATAAGAAACTACTATGAAAATGTTGGGTAAGTAAATTATCAAACTTCTGAGTTCAACAGCCAATGTATGGTTTATTTGAATTGTATGAAACTTGCCAGGATCCACATTTAAAAAACTTGGTGTCGAGCCTTTGTTTAAGGAAACTGAGAAGTGAGGGAAAGTCTATGAGGAGTTAAACTTGGCCTGTGAGAGCATGATTTTGCTGCTTTAAAGCTGATTTCCAACCTTCTGGAAGTCATTTGATATATCTTGAACTTTATTCATCATGACTTCAAATTTCCTGTTGTCAGTCTTCATTGTAGAATGGAAGTAATCAATACAGCAATTGTTTGGATCTCTGATGATGGGTAACAAGAACAGCCAGGGAAATACTAGCAATGGCAGGGGCAGCAACAGCGACAGTAGAAGCAGCAACAGCAACAGCAGCAGCAGTTACTATTTATCCTAAGTTGCTCCACAGGACAGAGGAATATGCACAAAACTACAGCTGCAAGGAGGCAATACCCCCAGCAAAGAGTATAACAGGAAGAGGATCAGCTTTCTTGACATGACCAAGCAACTTGACTGCTCACAACTGCAGCATCCTCAAACAAGACATCCTCCCTACTGAATCAATTGGGCATACACTGTCAGGAACCATCAAGGTCAGCGCCGGCCTGAATTGCATTACCTCTGGCTTCTTCTAAGTAGCTGTTATTATCTTCTCTAGAATCTACTGTCTATAATTCCCAACACAGCCCAAAGATGTGCAAGTCAGGTGAATTGGCCATGCTAAATTGCCCTTAGTGTTAGGTGCATTATTCAGAGGAGAAATGGGGCTGGGTGGGTTATTCTTCGGAGGGTTGATGTGGACTGGTTGGGCCAAAGGGCCTGTTTCCACACTGTAGGAAATCTAATCTAATCTAATCAAAAATGTCTTGTGTGAAGGCAGCCACTTTTGTCCTGTTTGTTTTGGATAAACCTGGACAGGCACAGGGGGCTGTCACTTCATGGCAGTGTTTGGATTCCCATAGCTACAGTGATTGCATACTTATGGCAGTCAAAAAACCCTCAGTTCAGCCTGATGTATTTGCCAAGGCCAGTGTCCAAAGTGATTTTGGAACACAACAAAGTAGAACCTAGGAGAACAAAGGTCTGAAAAAAGTGTTAATTTATTAACACAATGCCATGAACCTTGCTATATGCACACAAATGAAACCCATTACACAATAAGTCTCGCTAACCTATTTCCTATTAGAGTGAATTATTACCATTGTTCTCTCTAAACTGTACAGTCACATAGCCACTGAGAGATTCCGTGTGTGCCAATTGGCATGCCAACGTGTTGGCTTCTTCCAGGAGGCACTACACAGTGCCTGTTAGGGTTAGGATTAGGGTTAGAGTTAGGGTTAGAGTTAGGCCTGTGTGATAGGGTTAGGGTTAGGGTGCACAGAACTCAAAGATTTGTAAAGCAGAAAAATATATTAGAATGAATTTTGATTGTTTAACGTATAGAAGGAAGCCATTTGGCCCTTCCTATCTGTGTTAGTTCTTTGAATGCGCAATGTACCCAGTGCCATTTCCTAGATTCCACTCTGTAGCATTGCACATTCTTCCTTCCCAGATAATAAAAAAACTCTTTCCTAAATGCCTCAATTGAACCTGCTTCCACCACATTCTCAGGTATTGGATTCTGATTCCAGTCATTCCAATGAAAATGTGAAGGTAGGATTCTAATATTTTGGCTGTGTTAAAGAGCCACAACAAAGCCAGCTGTTAGAATAAACAGGCTGCTAAATTGTTATGACCCTCAGCCCCACAACATGCAAGTCAGTAATATTAAATGCCACACAACATTTCAAGTCATTGACTGTCCATCAGAACTGAGGATTCTTAGAGATGTAATAATTTTAAAGCAAGGCAGGGAAAGTAGGGCAGGGACAGAAAGAAGGAAAGGGCAACTTGAGGAAGAACACCCCATCTTTAAATAGGCACATTACAGCCTTCCAAACTTAAATGGAGTTCAGATTAACACCTCTGCCCTCATTTTTATTTCAGATGGCAGCTGTTGGAAATGATTCTGCTTTTCATGTTTTTAAGGACAGAAAGGGGGGGCAGTAAGAAAGGAAAAAAAATGGAAAAGTTAGTGATAGGGTAAAAATAAGAAAGATTATTTTGCAAATGAATTGGTAGTAAAAGATAAAGGAGAATTATTCTCTTTATGGTGGAATGGAGATTTGGAAAAGGTGTTGAAAATCTTGACAGGGTAAATCAGCAGGGATTGTTTCTAGTGGCAGAAGGATTGGCAACCAGAAGATGCATCCTAAGGATAAATCGCAAATGGATCAGAGCTGGCATTAGCAAAAAAAGAGTTGTTGAGATCTTGATTGTACTACCTGAAAGGACGGTGGAAGCTGTTGTGAAAAATAACTTTATGAAATCAATTGGACAAAATCAAAAGGAAAAAAAAAGGCAGTCTAAAGGAGCAGCTGGTTTGCTCTCTCACAAATTCATCATAGGCTCGATGGACCAAATGGCTTCTTCTGTGCTGTATTATTCAATGATTATATGAATTACAGGCTGAAGGAATAGCTACAATGGTGGGATGAAGAAACATGGGTAAATAGTTATGGGAATACGCTTTTAGCCTCTTGAGCCTGTTCCACCATTCAACCAGATCATGGCTGGTGCATGAACCAACTCTGCATACTCATCTTTACCCTATTTCCCTTAAATCGTCACATTGCAAAATTTATCAATCTTAGTTTTGAAATTATGTTGTGGATTGAACATCAAATTCTGCTTGTGATAGAGATTTCTAAATGTCCACTATCCTGTTTATGTTTAAAAAATAAAAAAGGAATGAGAGAGCAGATATGTAGGTCAGTGAAGAGGCAAATAATACTCAACTTGTGACAGAAAGGGCTAGAAAACATATGCAGAGGAGTGCAGCAGATATTAGAACCAGGTTACGTAGTTATGGTAAAAATTCAAAGCTTATGTCTCCTCATTTGAAATCAAATAGCATTTATAACAAGATAAATGAATTGACAGTGCAAATAGAAAAACATTATTGTGGTTTGATAACTATTACAGAGACTGGGTTCTAGGGTGACCAGTACTGGGTGTTCAATATTTAAGAGTATCCGGTATTCTGGAAGAATAGGCAAAAAGGAAAAAGATGCAGGATAACATTGTTCATAGCTATCAGTATGTTGCTGAATAGTGATGATATGGGTACAATAGAGCATGAAATAGTATCAATTTGACTTGAAGTAAGGAATAGCAAAGGAAAGAAGTCATTGGTATGAGTCATCTGTAGGTCCCCGAAGTGTTGCCTCACTGTAGGACAAAATATAAATCAGGAAATAATTGAGTCACGTAAGAAGGGAACAGGACAAATCAGATGAGCGAAGGTAACATGGAAGATGAATTTGCAGAATACATTAGCAATTGTTTCATAGAGCAGTACGTTATCCAACATACCTGGGAAGAAGCTATTATAGATTTAATAATGTGTTATGAGGTGAGGCGAAGAGGACTTCTTGTAATTAAAGATTCTTTAGGGGATAATGATCACATATATGAAAACTTCAAATTCAGTTTCAGGTATCAAACCAGTGTCCTCAACTAAAATAAGGTTAATAACTGTGGTATGTAGAAAGATTGTCCAACATGTGCTCAGAATTTAGATTAAGTGGAAGGCCAGTAGATAAGTAATGTATTTATGCAGATATTTCAATAAGACTCAATAAAAATGTGTTCCAGTTGAAAGAAAGACTTGATCAGGAGGAGGTCTGTGAAAGGATCTAATCAAAAAGCAACCCACACTCTCCCAGACCTGCAAAAAAACTCTGCTAATCTTCATCCTGAGAAGGATCCACACACTCAACAAATGCTTTCTCTCCAGCCACTCCCATTCACCCTCTTAGGACCCCTTCTCCCACCTCCAACATACTCCATCCATTTGGACACCCTGTGCTGGTCTGTTACCCACCCTTGACCTCTTTACCTCCAACTGTGACATTGACCAACTTAACCTGTCCACCCCTTTCACTCACTCCAACCTCTCATTCTCACAATGCGCAACCATCCACTCCATCCACTCCAACCCCACCCTCACCATCAAACCAGACAAGGGGGTGCAGTGGTGGTTTGGCGCACTGACCTCTACACTGCTGGAGCCAGGCGCCAACTCACGGACACTTCCTCCTACTGCCCCCGCAATCATAACCTCACCTCCCATCATCAAACTGTCATCCCCCAGACCATCCACAACCTGATCACCTCAGGGGACCTCCCATTCATACGCTCTAACCTCACAGTCTCAGAACCCTGCACCGCTTGGTTCTACCTCTTACCCAAAATTCACAAACCTGACTGCTCCGGTTGACCCATCATCTCTAGCTGCTCCTGTCCCACAGAACATATCCTCATATCTTAACACCATCCTGTCCTCTTTGGTCCAGGAACTCAGGACCAAAGGGGTAACCATGGGCACCCGCATGGGCCCTAGCTATGCCTGCCTTTTTGTAGAGTACGTGGAATAGTCCATCTTCCACAGTTACACTGGCACCATTCCCCACCTTTACCTCCGCTACACTGATGATTGTATAGGCTCCCATGAGGAAATTGAATAGTTCATCAGTTTCACTAACACCTTCCACCTTGACCTCAAGTTCACCTGGACCATCTTGGACACCTCCCTTCCCTTTCTGGACCTCTCTGATTCCATCTCCAGTAACCGACTCAACTTGGCCATCTCTTCCAAACCCACCTCCTCCTGGAAAAACGCTATCTCTTTCTCCCAATTGTTCTGTGTTCACCTCTGCACAGAGGAGGAGCAATTCTACTTCATGACATCCCTGATGGCCTCCTTTTTCAAGGACTGCAATTTCCCCTCCCATGTGATCAACAATGCCCTCCAGAGTATCTTCTCTACTTCCTTCACCTCCGTCCTTGAATCCCACCCCACCAACTGCAGTAAAGATAGAATCCCCCAGTCCACCATCTACAATCAGATCCCACCATGAGAGATATATTCCCCTCCCCACCCCTATCAGCATTCCACAGAGACCATTCCCTCCGTGACTCCATAGTTAGATCCACAATCTCCCCCCCCCCCCACCGCCAACCATGCCACCCTCCACTCTCGGCACCTTCCCTTGCCACCGCAAGAGGTGTAAAACCTCTGTTCACACCTCCTGCCTCACCTCCATCCAGGGTCCCAAAGGATCCTTCCACATCTGATAGAGATTTTCTGCACCTCCAAACACCTCATCCACCTGTGTCCATTGCTCTCGATGTGGTATCCTCTACCCAACTTGCAGAATGTTTCAGGGAACATCTCTGGGAAACACGCACCAAACAACCTTACCACCCTGTGACCGACCACTTCAACTCCCCCTCCCATTACTCCAAGGACATGCAAGTTCTGGGCTTCCTCCACTGCCAAATCCAAACCACGCGACGGCCGGTCCCTCCAACCTTGGGACCCTCCAACCACACAACATTAACGTTGACCATCAGTTTCCTCATCTCCCCTCCCCTACCTGATCCTAGATCCCACCCTCCAAATCGACACCGCCCATCTTCCTTCCCACCTATCCGCTTCACCCTCTGCTCTGACCTATCACCATCACCCCCCCACCTGCATCTACCTAATGCCTTCCTAGCTACCTCACTCCCACCCCTAACTCCACCCTCCTACTTATCTCTCAGCCCCTTTCCCTGCACTGCGCCCTCCCCCAACATTCCTGATGAAGGGCTTATGCCAGAAACATTGACTCTCCTGCTCCTCAGATGCTGACTGACCTGCTGTGCTTTTCTAGTGCCACACTTTTTGACTCACAGAAGACAAAGTCAAATTAGTAGATCTTTTTCATGTTGGAAAGATGTAACTAGTGGAGAGATACAAGGATCAGTCTGAGAATCTCATTCATTTCCTATCTATATAAGTATTGGTGGGCGGACATAAGGAATCTGCAAGGGGATATGGAGAGGTTGAATGAGTGTTCAAAAACTTGGCGGATGGAGTTTAGATTTGGAAGAATCAAAAGAGCGACTATTCTTTAAAAAGAGACAAACTCCAAAATGGTGCAAAACTGAAACATATGGGTGCTTTTGTGCATGAAGTACAAAACGTTAGTATGCAAATGCAGCAAGTAATTAAGAAGGTAAATGGAATTTCAGCTTTGATTCCTAGGGGATTGGAGTTAAAATGAGAGAAGTCTTGTTACAACAGTGTAGGGTGTTGGTCCCTATATTTATAAAAATGAATATATTGACATTTGAGGCAGTTGCAAAGTGATTCACTAGACTGATCCCTGGAATGAAAGGGTTGACTTACCAACAACAGCTAAATAGGAAGGTCTTTGTTCATGGGAGTTTCAAAGAATGAGGAGAAAAATGTTGCAATCTTATTGTAACATACAAGATTCTGAGGGGAGTGACAGGGTAGATATTGAGAAGAGTTTTGTACTAGTGGAGAGTCTTGAACTAGGGGACATTTTTATAGACTATGGGGGCATACATTAAAATTGCAATGTGAAAGCAGTGAATGTCTATAGTTCTGTATCCCAGATGGTTATGACAGCCAGGTCACTGAAATTATATCAAGAGCAGGTAGATAGATTTTTGAAATATTGAGGAGTTCAGGGCTCTGAAGGAGTGGCATAAAAGATGAATTGGGGCCTGAGGCAGGCAAGTTGTGATTTTATAGAATGGCAGGACAGCCTTAAGAGAACAAATACTCTACTCTTAGTTCTTATGTTCTATATAGAGAAGGCTTTCCTAATTCCACTTTTGAAAGGTCTGGCTCCAATTTTTAGACTATGCCTCCTTGTCTCAGATTCTCTAACTGATAGAAATAGTTTCTCTCAAATTACCCTATTGTTTTCCTTGAGATCTTGAAGTATCTTGGTGGTTGTGGGGCAGGGGATAGAGAAAAGGGGCCAGATTTCACAAAAAAAAATGGATTTGGGGTGAAATCCTGTAGATTGTGACTGAATACATTGGAAAAGCATGAGTTTCTGTCTTATTCATGAAGGTATCATTTCAAGGGACTAGAAAAACATGTTTAAATAGGAAGCATAAATTGTGGCACCACTTCAAAATTGACCTGATTTGAGGCCATGTAGGAATTTTAACTCCATGCTCTGCAAAACCTCTGTGGGAAAGTCTTGCCTTCCATTTAGTCTCATTCCACCTCAGCTGGTATCCACAACCATTTTATCAAGACTTATTTTGCAGTTGGCTGAGGATTTTACCATCGGCAGGCAGAAGCCTTATGAATGGCAGACAAATGGGAGTCCCATGATGCACTTAGGAGACCAATGCCAATACAACATAGTCATTGGATAGACATATGGATATAATGGAATAGTGTAGGTTAGATGGGCTTCAGATCAGTTTCACAGGTCGATGCAACATCGAGGGCTGAAGGACCTGTACTGCGGCGTAATGTTCTATGTTCTAATGTTCCACGTTCTAGGAGAAATACTGACCAATAACAAGCTAGCTGGGTGCGACCTAAATCAATTGACAGACTGAGTATGATTTCTGTAGTAGGGAGGGACCTCCAGCTATTCATATCATTTCCATGTGTGTCCTGCTGAGGCGCTTACACTTGGAGTTATTTGTGACTTTCAGGATTACTTAATTTTCATTATCAACCCAGGACTGCATGTTATTGAAGTCCTGCTGTAAACTGACATGAGTTGCTACTTTATCCGAAGCGTTTTCAATTGAATTTTCAACGCTCCACTCTTATGATGGCAGGAGTGTCTTTAAAGGCTCAGGATGCTTGCATTGAGCTCTTTTCCCTGACAAATGTGAAGCTCCAGCAGTGTCCTGGGGCTTCGATGACATTGTTTGACAACGACAATTGTATTTCTCTGCATCAGGCAAAACTCCAGTTGCTGGAAGGCTTTCCTTTTAACTGTTTTTACTTTATAGCTTTCAATGCGTATTTTTAATGTTACCAAAATATCGAATGGAAACAATTTTGCTGTACTGAAGGTAATTGTTATTTCTATTGTTATTATGCTGTGAAAGTGTCATATGGCAACATCCCTATCTAACTCACTGCTGCATAAATGATACTTAAAGACCTAAGCAGGCACTCATCCAGATTTCAGTGTGAATTGCCAGTTGCATGTGATGTGATTGTATCACATTTTAAAAATGCACATTTCTTCCAGTATTCCTTTTCTTTATGTGAATTCCCTACATCTGGGTGCTATGTGTTTTGGCAGCCAGCCAATTATTCTTGAAGTAGTCCTCTTAAATGAATGCATTTTATCAGCTTTGCTCCATGCTGAGCAATTATTTCATCTATACTGGAAGCCACTATGTCTTCATTGTCTGTGATAAATGTAGGGCTCTTCTCACAACTAATTTGATATAGACCCATTTTCTTGCTTTAATTTTATGCACTTCTATATTTTGTAACTTTGTGAATGCTATAATTGTCATGCAAAATTTCCACAATGTGATAACGATTTGCATGAAAGCGTTTCCTCTCATTTTTCCCTGCATATCAAGGAAAGAACAACAATGTCAACAACTTGTATTAATTTGCCACCTTTCACATTCACTTTAAAACATCCCAAAGTGTTGGATGTTATGAAATGCTTTGCAGCCAAAAATCTTCTTTTGGAGATGTAGTCACTGTTATAATGTGGGCCAATGCAGCAGCAAGTTTGCTACAACCAAGTCCCAGAAATAGCAACTGAATAATAGTAGCCAGATAATCATTTTGTAAGTGTCGATTGAGATATTGGTCAGGATCTCCTCACTCTTCAATTTGTGCTACAAGCAGCTAGGATCTCAGTTTAGCATCTCATCCAAATGAATGTACTTCTGATAGTACTGTACTGGAGTGACAGCCTAGATCGTGTTCTTCACCTTACTTTATAGAAATAACTTTACGTATTTGTAATTATTTTGAACACCATTATCAAATCGCCATTTCGTATTGACACTGGCTATCACAAATTAGTTCAAATGTCATTTTGAACAAATCCAAAATATATTTCTTTCAAATCAACTATTTATGATGATATTGATTTGGAGATTCAGATAAGAAACTAAAGTAAATTAAGGATCTAGAAATTGTTTCATGCAGTATTACCTCAGGCTGAGTAACAGAGACAAACCACCAGTTCCCTGTTGAAGGAGCAAATTACTGCAGATACTGGAAATCGCATTTGCTTGCTCTCTCTCCATGGATTCTGCCAGACATGCTGTGATGTCCCAAATTTTTTGTTTTCAGCTCCCTGTTGAATCAGAGAGTCATTGATGGGTATTGGGTGATATGTTGCTAGCTGCTTCCTATGTGGCTGCCATGGTCTTGCTGCAGTTATTAGGTGCAAGGTGCTACAAATATTGAAATACAGAAAATGGGTGCATGAATAGGCCATTCAGTCCTTCCAGCCTGCACTAGCATTCAATATGATCAAGACTGATCATGCAATTTCAGTATCCCATTCCCATTTTCTCTCCATAGCCCTTGATCCCTTTAGCCGCAGCTCTTGAATATATCTAACAAACTGGCCCCAACAGCCTTCTGTGGTAGAGAATTCCACAGATTCACAACTTCCTGAGTGAAGAAATTCTTCCTCATCTCAGTCCTGAATGGCTTACCTCCTATTCTTAAACTGTGATGCCTAGTTCTGGACTTCCCCAACATCGGGAATAGTTTTCCTGCAGCTAGCCTGTCCAATCCCATCAGGATTTTATATGTTTCTATGAGATCCCCCTCATTCTTCTTAATTCCAGCAAGTACAAGCCCAGTCAATCCAGTCTTTAATCATATGTCAGTCTTGCTATTCCAGGGAATCAGACTGGAGAACCTTCGCTGGGCTCCTTCAATAGCAAGAATGTCCTTCCTCAGACTAGGAGACCAAAATTGCACACCAAAATACCCAAGGTGTGGCCTCTGCACCAACTGCATCAAGACACCCTTACTCCTCTACTCAAATCCTCTCGCTAAAAAGGCCAGCACGCCATTAGCTTTCCTCACTGCCTACTGCACCTGCATGCCAATCTTCAGCGTCTGTTCCACCATGACATCCAGGTCTTGTTGCACCTCTCCTTTTCCTAAATTGCCACTGTTATGGTCTAGGTCAGACCACTCAAAATATTCTTAACCAGGCAGCCAGACCATAATTCTGCAATTTGTTTTGGTAAGTGTACAGTGAAAATACCTGGAGTAAGTTAGCGAGGTTGACTACCAGGTTTTAAAACAGATAAAACTTTATTCACAAAATTACAAAATGAAACACAAAGAACAGAACCAGGAACCCCTACAGAACTCAGTCTATCCAAACTAGACTTTATTATGCTGTTCTGAATATACACAACAGTCCCACTAAGCAAACCCCCTTTAAAAGATAGTACAAAGGGAACAAATGCTTACAGATTGAAGTTAGAAGGGCAGAAGGAGAGAGAGAGCCCCTGTTTCCACACAGCTTAATGTTAAACTCCCAACTAGTTCTGGATTGAACTGCTCAGCTAGAGAGCTGACCAATCCCCTTTCATTATACAGGTCACTTCTAAAACATGACCACTTTGGCCTGAAGTTTCATCTGTTTACATATAAACAAAAGGCCTCTCAAAATCTTTTTCATCTCTGTATCAAACTAGTCTAATAGGAGCCCGGCCCATTTACGACCTCTCTAAAAAAAATCAAGGACACAGTATCCTTGAGAAAAGGAACAGCTTTTAGAAAAACAGGACCAGCTTTGTGACACCATCCTCCTTTAAAAAAAAGAACCGCCAGTATCAAAAGATGGCTTCATTTTTAAAACCCTTCAAAAACCCAGTTAGCAGTCAGAACACACATATACACTATACTAACTATACACATGCAAACATGCACAACCACATGCAAATTCAGACTGTGGTACACCCACCACTGAACACCTCCATTTCTCATTTGAGCCTTAATAATGCATTGGCAATCATGTTTTCGCAATCTGCCACATGCCAATTGTCAAATTGAATGGATGCAACAACAAGCTCCAACTAAACAGTCTGGTATTTTGTCTTTAAATCTTTCCACAAATGTCAATGGCTTCTGATCAGTGTATACGATTGTCTCAGATGCATTGCTGGGAATAGAAACACTGAAATGTTGTAATGCCAACACCAAGCTCAAAGTCTCTTTCTCCACCGTTGAATATTTCTCTTGATGAATGTTCAACTTCCTGGAAAAATACCCGATGGGTCTTTCTATTCCCTCGCCATCCTCCTGCAGGAGCACCACACTGACACCCACATCACTGGCATCAATAGCCACCTTGAAAGGCTTCGTGTAATCTGGTGTGGCTAATACTGGAGCAGTGATTAACACAGTTTTTAGGCTGTCAAATGCTTTTTGACAGTTCGCTATCCACTGAAACTTCTTGCCCTTTTTTAACAATTCGCTAAGTGGAGAGCCATACTGTTAGCACAGACATTCAGTAAAATCCACTCAATCCCGAGAACTGTAGCACTGCTTTTTTCATTGACGGTGTGGGAAATTCCCCAATTACTTTCATTTTCACATCCCGTGGTGCCATTTGTCCTTGCCCAATAACATGGCCCAGGAAGGTGACTTCGCTTTGGCAAATTCACTTTTAGCTAGGTTTACCACCCAAGCCTGCCTTCCAAAGTCGATTGAACAAGTCCAATGAATGTGTAAATGTACCTTTCATGAGTGACTAAAAATCACCAGGTTATCAATATACACCACACAGTTGGGTAACCTGGCAATGACCTTATTAGATAGTCTCTGAAATGTGGCTGGAGCATTTTTCATTCCAAATAGCATGACTTTGAACTGATATAGTCCATCTGGCATTACAAAAGCCGATATTGCCTTTGCTTTCTCGGATAGAGGTACTTGCCAGTCGCCTTTGAGCAAGTAAAACTTGGAAATGTAAGTTGCTTGTCCCACTTTTTTGACACAGGCCTCCAGCCATGGAATTGGATATACATCAGTCTTTGTAATGACATTGACTTTGCGATTGTCCACATATAACTGTTGGGTACCACCTGGCTTTGGCACCATGAGTGTGAGTGAGCTTCAGTCACTGTAACTCACTTCAATTATGCCACCTTGGAGCCTGTGTTCTCTCTCCTTCTGAACTTGTGCCAACTTTAGAGGGTTATGCCTATAAGAAAGTTGCTTAATCGGAACAGCATCTCCTATATCTGCATCATGCACAATTAGGTTAGTACTTCCCAGTTTATTTCCACATATCTCCTCATGTGATAGTAATAACTCTTTCAGGGCATTTTGAGTTTCTTGTGGAAGATAACTCGATAAATTATCCCAATTTTTGACAACTTCCTCATTATCCAATTTGATTTGAGGAATGTCCAATTCAGAATCCTCTGAACTTGGTTCTTCCTTCTGTGCTGTAATCGTTAACACCTTCTCCTTTTGCTTTCCTTCCCTATCAAAGTACGTTTTGAGCATATTCACATGACACACTCTGTGAGATTTCTTCATGTCTGGAGTCCTTATCAAGTAGTTCACTCAATTTCCTTGCGATTTCATAAGGTCCGCTAAACCTTGCTTTTAAAGACTCACATGTCACTGGAAGTAACACCAATACCTTATCCCCAATTGCAAACTTGTAATTTCTTATCTGCTTCCTGTTTCATTGTATGCTGTGATACTTTCAAATGCTGTCGAGCCAACTCTCCAGGTCTAATTAATTGTTCTCTAAAATTTGACACATAGTCCAAATGAGTGGTCTCTGAATTCTGACTTATTAATTTCTCCTTAATCAATTTTAACACTCCTCTTGCTTCATGCCCAAAAATTAATTCAAAGGGACTGAATTTGGTAGATTCATTCAGTACATCTCTGATCGCAGAAAATACAAATGGAACTCCCTTATCCCAGTCATCTGGATAATCCTGACCATAAGCCCTTAACATGGTCTTTGGTGTTTGAGGCCATCTCCCTAGTGCTCCCTGCAATTCTGGATGGTGCGCAGTAGATTTGAATTGCTTTATTCCCAAGGTATCCATAACCTCCTTGAATAGTTTGGATGTGAAGTTTGATCCTTGACCTGACTGGATCTCTATTGGTAGTCTGTACCTCTTAAGCATTTTAAGTAATTCTTCTACAACCCTTTTTTGCTGTGATGTTGCATAATGGGATTGCCTCTGGAAATCTAGTTGACACATCCATTATTGTTAATGAATACTTATTCCCACTTTTTGCTTGAGGTAGGGGACCTATGCAATCAATTAATACTCTTGTGAACAGTTGCTCAAGTGCTAGAATAGGTATTGAAGGTGCAGGTTGTATTACTACCTGTGGCTTTCCAATTAGCTGACATGTATGACACATCTGGCAAAATTCAACTGCATCTTTGTGCAGTCCAGGCCAGTAAAAAATGTCTTTGTATTTTAGCTTGTGTTTTCCTCACCATAAATGACCTCCAAGTGGTAGTTCATGCACCACCTGCAGCACCTCCTTTCTGTACCCTACTGGCAAAATAATTTGATGAATCCTTGCCCATTTCTCATCTGCTTGAATGTGTGATGGTTTCCATTTCCTCATTAAGACATTATTTGTTAAATAATAATACACAGGGATAAATTCGCTTTCCTTCTCTGTATATGCCTTTTGAATCAACTGTTTTAAGTTCTCATCTTTCTGTTGTAACTCAATCAGCTTAGCAGAGCTGAAAATAGTTGCATGTTTACCAAGTTGCTCCTGCTCAATCCCACTTATCTGATTGAAGAGAGTTTCTGATAAAGCTATGTCAGCTTCCTTACCTGTGCCTTTTGATCTCTCCTGCTTCAACTTGTGCCTCAGTGATCTTGTGATCACACAATCTGGGAAAATTTCTGGATAAATATTCTTCATTTGTTCAGTTGCCTGCACCTCCACTGGTTTTTCAACCAAAATAGGCAGCATGCTATATCATTTGCGAGGACAAATTCTATTTCTGGAGTTGACAGCTTGTCCAGTACTCCTACCACAAATTCTCCACTTTTCTCTGGACTCTGTAGCCTCACTTTACATAACTGAGCGCTTTTTGTCTCACCATGAATTCTTGTTACCAATACCTTTCTGGCAATAGTCACTCAGGCGTACGTATCTCCTCATTCTTCAGCATTACAGACTGAGAGGACCCTGTTCCCTTAATATTGTAACCTCTTTGCCTACTGCTCTTGGCCTATGTAAATACATTTTACCCTTGCATGTATATTTTTTAAGCAGATTGGACACTTCCTTCTTAATCAACCTCTGATTATCTTGTACACTCTGAGGCAGTTTCTGACTTCTCTTGTGCTTTTTGTTACTAGCCCAATAAAACTTGTCTGGTTTTCCTAAATCTTGCTTTCTCCTAGCCCACTAACACTGTAATTTTATGTGGCCCCCTTTATTACAACGAAAACACTTCTTTGTCCCCTACAAGGGTTTCTTTTTTACCCTGTGGTAAATTGTCCTTATGATCTTCACTGAGATCTACCTTGCCCTTTCCACATGAGGATTTCTCTTTGCCCCAATTTCTATCCCTCATGGGCTGAAACTGAATCTGGAAGCCAAACCATGTTTTATGGAGCAGCTCATAATCACCAGCCACTTCAGCTGCTAACCTTGCTGTTTTAACTCTCTGCTCTTCCACATAGTTCATTCTACTTCAGGCAGTGAATATTTGAATTCCTCCAAAATAATTACTTCGCTAAGGACACCATAGGTTTGCTTGATTCTTAAAGCTCTTACCCATCTATTGAAATTACTCTGTTTGATCCTTTCAAACGCTATATAAGTTTGACCAAGGTCCCTCCTTAGGTTCCTGAAACATAGCCTATAGGCTTCTGGTACAAGCTCATATGCACTTAAAATGTCTTTTTTCACCTCCTCATACTTCCCAGAAACCTCCTCTGATAGTAATGCGAATACCTCAATAGCTCTACCTACAATTTTTGTTTGGATCAACAAAACCCACATTGCCACTGGCCACTGCATCTATTTAGCCACTTTTTCAAATGAGATGAAGAAGGCTTCCATATCCTTCTCATCAAATTTAGGTATTGTTTGAACATACTTAAACAGTTTCTCATCAGGCTTTCACCCACCATGGGTTTGCTCATCCCCATTCTCTTCCTCACTAGACTTACCTTCAGCCTTCATCTCCATCCTTTTAAGTGTCAGTTTTTGAAGTTCAAATGTTCTCTCATTTTCTTTCTCTTCTGCTAAAGCTCTTCGTTCTTTCTCTTTCTCTTTTGTTTTTAACTGTAACTCAAACTGTTTCATTTCTGCTGCCCTTTCCTTATAGAACATTGAATATAGAACAATACAGCGCAGAACAGGCCCTTCGGCCATCGATGTTGCGCTGACCTCTGAACTATTCTGAGCTCGTTCCCCCTACACTATCCCAAAATCATCCATGTGCTTATCTAAGGATTGTTTAATATCTCCCGAATGTGGCCAAGTTGACTACATTAGCAGGTAGTGCATTCCAAGCCCTTACCACTCTCTGCGTAAAGAACCTGCCTCTGACATCTGTCTTAAATCGATCACCCCTCAATTTGTAATTATGCCCCCTCATACATGCTGATGTCACCATCCTAGGAAAAAGACTTTCACTGTCTATCCTATCTAATCCTCTGATTATCTTGCATGTCTCTATCAAATCCCCCCTTAGTCTTCTTCTTGCCAATGAGAACAGGTTCAAGTCTCTCAGCCTTTCCTCATAAGACCTTCCCTCCAGACTAGGCAACATCCTGGTAAATCTCCTCTGCACCTTTTCCAATGCTTCCACATCCTTTCTGAAATATGGGGACCAGAACTGTACACAACATTCTACGTGTGGCCGCATGATAGTTGCAGCATGATATTACGGCTCTGGAACTCAATCCCTCACGAATGAAACCTAACACACCGTATGCCTTCTTAACAGCACTATACACATGGATGGCAACTTTCAGGGATCTATGTACATGGACTCCAAGATGTCTCTGCATATCCACACTACCCAAGAATTTCCATTGACCAAGTACTCTGCCTTCCTGTTATTCTTCCCAAAGTGCATCACATCACATTTAGCTGTATTGAACTCCATTTGCCATCTCTCAGCCCAATTCTGCAGCTCAAGCTATTTCATTTGCAATAGAATTTTTGCCATCTCTACAGATTTTGATGGTTTCTCCAGCAAGTTTAAATGCTGAGCTATTGCTGTAATTATCTCTCCTTTCCTCACAGAAGCAGGCAGTTTCAATTCCAGCTTCTCTGCTAATTCCCCCAGCGTAGTCTTATCCACCTTTTGCAAAACTTCCAAAGTGACCACATCCACTTCCAGAAAACTTTTGGCGACTGAAAGAGCCATTACTATTCAAAGTTTGTGAGAAGATTTGTAGCTCGGGTGCTCGTTGTTGTGGTTCTGTTCGCCGAGCTGGGAATTTGTGTTGCAGACGTTTCGTTCCCTGTCGAGGTGACATCCTCAGTGCTTGGGAACCTCCTATGAAGCACTTCTGTGATGTTTTCTCCGGCATTTATAGTGATTTGTCTCTGCCGCTTCCGGTTGTCAGTTCCAGCTGTCCGCTGCAGTGGCCAGTATATTGGGTCCAGGTCATTGTGTTTGTTGATAGAATCTGTGGATGAGTGTCATGCCTCTAGGAATTCCCTGGCTGTTGTCTGTTTGGCTTGTCCTATAATAGTAGTGTTGTCCCAGTCGAACTCATGTTGCTTGTCATCCGCGTGTGTGGCTACTAAGGATAGCTGGTCGTGTCGTTTCATGGCTAGTTGGTGTTCATGGATACAGATTGTTAGCTGTCTTCCTGTTTGTCCTATGTAGTGTTTTGAGCAGTCCTTGCATGGGATTTTGTACACTACGTTGGTTTTGCTCATGCTGTGTATCGGGTCCTTTGTCCTGGTGAGTTGTTGTCTGAGAGTGGCTGTTGGTTTGTGTGCTGTTATGAGTCCTAGTGGTCGTAGTAGTCTGGCTGTCAGTTCAGAAATGCTCTTGATGTATGGTAACATGGCTAGTCTTTTGGGTTGTGGCACGTCCTCATTCTGTTGTCTTTCCCTTAGGCATCTGTTGATGAAATTGCAGGGGTATCCGTTTTTGGCGAATACATTGTAGAGGTGAAGCCACGTTACCATACATCAAGAACATTTCTGAACTGACAGCCAGACTACTACGACCACTAGGACTCATAACAGCACACAAACCAACAGCCACTCTTAGACAACAACTCACCAGGACGAAGGACCCAATACCCAGCATGAGCAAAACCATCGTAGTGTACAAAATCCCATGCAAGAACTGCTCAAAACACTCAAAACACTATATAGGACAAACAGGAAGACAGCTAACGATCCGCATCCATGAACACCAACTAGCCGCGAAACGACACGACCAGCTATCCTTAGTAGCCACACACGCGGATGACAAGCAACATGAGTTCGACTGGGACAACACTACTATTATAGGGCAAGCCAAACAGACAACAGCCAGGGAATTCCTAGAGGCATGGCACTCATCCACAGATTCTATCAACAAACACAATGACCTGGACCCAATATACCGGCCACTGCAGCAGACAGCTGGAACTGACAACTGGAAGTGGCAGAGACAAACCACTATAAATGCCGGAGAAAACATCACAGAAGCACTTCACAGGAGGCTCCCAAGCACTGAGGATGTCACCTAGACAGGGGATGAAATGTCTGCAACACAAATTCCCAGCTCCCAGAACCACAACAGCCATTACTATCCCAAGCTTTGTCTATCCAACCAAACACCTGAAATAAAGACACTAGCACCTACCACTCGCTGTTTAAAATCCTGCAAAGAGCCCCCAACCTCTTATGGACTAGGTCAGACCACTCAAAACATTCTTAAGCAGGTAGCCCAGACCATAACTTTGCAATTTGTTTCGCTAAGTGTACAATGAAAATATCTGGAGTAAGTTAGCAAGGTTGACTACCAGATTTTAAAACAGACAAAAATTTATTCACAAAATTACACAATGAAACACAAAGAACAGAATAAAGAATTCCTACGGAACTCAGTCTATCCAAGCTAGACTTTATTATGCCATTCTGAATATACAGAACAGTCCCACTAAGCAAACCCCCTTTAAAAGACAGTACAGAGGGCATAGATGCTTACAGGTTGAAGTTAGAAGGGCAAAATGAGAGAGAAAGAGCCTGTTTCCACACAGCTTCCTGTTGAACTCCCAACTAGTCACTAAAGAGCTGACCAATCCCCTTTCATTATACAGATCACTTATAAAGCATGATCACTTTGGCCTAAAGTCTTATCTGTTTACATATAAACAAAAGGCCTCTCAAAATCCAAATCATCTCTGTATGAAACTACTCTAATTGGAGCCCGGCCTGTTTACAACCCCTCTGAAAAAATCCAGACACAGTATACTTGAGAAAGGAACAGCTTTTAGAAAAAAGGGACCAGCTTTGTGACATCACCATTCAGATAATACCCTGCCTTTCCTGTTTTGTGACCAAAGTGGATATCCTCACATTTATTCACATTATTTTGCAATTTCCAAATATTTGCCCACTCTGCCAGTGTGTCCAAGTCAACATGCAGCCTCTTAGCATCCAACTCAAAACACATTCTGCCACCCAGTTTAGTGTCATCTGCAAATTTGGAGATATTACATTCAATTTCTTTGTCCAAATTGTTAATGCATATTGTGAACAGCTGGGGTCCCAGCGCTGAACCCTATCCATGTCAATACATTACCTTGGAAACCACGAGCTTTAAGTTTCCTTACAATCTCTTGTGTGGAACCTTGTTAAAAACATTTTGCAAGTCCAGTTACACAACATCTACTGATTCACCCTTGTCTGCTCAACTGGTCACATTCACAGAAAATATTTGTCAAGCAAGATTTCCCTTTCCTGAATCCATGCTGATTTGGACTGATTCTGTCACTGCTTTCCAAATGCTTAGTTATTACATCCTTAATAATTGACCCCAATGTTTTTCCCACCGCTGATGTCAGGCTAACCAGCCAATAATTCCCCATTTTCTCTCTTCCTCCTTTTTCAGTCCAGTCCATTGAAACTCTGCCACAGTCTACAGAATGCTGGAAAATGATCACCATGCTGTTTCTAGGGCCACTTGCTGAAAAGTGCTCTAAGATACAAAGCATCATCCCATTGATTTCCCTAAGACCATTTCCGACTAATAAGGGTTTCCTTCAGATCCTCCTTCATGCTTGACTCTCTGTCCCCTAGCATTTCCAGAAAGTTATTTGTGCCTGCCTTAGTGAAGACAGAATCAAAGTATTTGGTCAACTTCTCTGCCATCTCTCCATTGTCCATTAAGAATCCACCTGATTCTAACCACAAAAGACCTACATTTGTCTTCACCATTCTTTATCTCTTCACATAACTATAGAAGCTTTTGCAGTCAGTTTTTGTGTTTTCCACAAGCTTACTTTCATATTCTATTTTCCCTTCCTAATTAAACCTTTTGTCCTCCTCTGCTGAATTTTAAATTTCTCACAGTCTTCAGGTTTGCTGCTTTTTCTGGCCAATTTATATGCCTCCTCTTTGGCTTTAACACTATCTCTGATTTCCCTTGTCAGCCACAGTCGAGCTCCCTTCCGTTTTTTTACTCTTAGGTCAGATAGGGAATTGTTGAAGTTCATCTATGTATTCTTTAAATGTCTGGCATTGTGTATCCACCATCAACCCCTTCAGTATCCTTGACTAGCTTATCCTCGTCAGTACATGCCTCATACCATCAAAGTTAACTCTCCTTAAGTTCAGGACCCTAGTCTCAGATTTAACTCTATCACTCTCCATCTTAACAAAGAATTTTATCATATTATGGTCACTCTTCCCCAAAGAATCTCATACCACAATGTTGCTAGTTAATCCTCTGTCATTACACAATAGCCAGTGTAGGATGGCTTGCTCTTTAGTTGGTTCCTCGACATATTGGTCAAAGAAACCATCCCTCATACATTCCAGGAAATTCTCATCTGTTGCATCGCTGCCAGTTTGGTTAGTCCAATCTATATGTAGACTGAAGTCACCCATAATAGCTGCTTACCCTTGCTATTTGCATCTCTAATTTCCTGTTTAACAAAATCCCCAAACTCACTACTACTGTTTGGTGAGCTGTACACAACTCCCATGAACGTATTTTTCTTTTTGGTGTTCCACAGCTCCACCCTTAACAGATTCCACATCATCCAGGCCACTATCCTCCCTTAACCAACAATGTTACCCAACCTCCCTTTCCTTTCTGTTTATCTTTTCTGAAAATTGAATAATGCTGTATGTTGAGTTCCCATCCTTGGTCAACTTGGAGCCAGGTCTCCATGATTCCAATTACATAATATCCATTTATAACTGTCTGTGCAGTTAATCCATCCACCTTATTATGAGTGCTCCTTGCATTGAGACACAGCGCCTTCAGGCTTTTTAAAAAATATTTATTGCCATTTTAGAATCATGGTGTAACCAGGCCCTTTTTAATTTTTATCTTTGGGCTCTCTGCCTTCCAATTTCACTTTTCCCCTTACTGCCCTTTGTTTTGGTTATCACTTTCCTTCCCTCTGACTTCCTGCATTGGATCCCAACCCCCACCATATTAGTTGACACCCTCCCCAATAGCACTAGCAAACACTCCCCTTGGACATTGATTCCTATCCAGCCCACATGCAGTTAGCTGTCAGTCATAATTAACTGGTGCACTTCCCACGGCTAAACCACTAGCAAACAGAGTTCTCTTGCCAATCAGCACTCTCCTCTCATACAATACAAATGTTGCTTTCCCTTTATTGTAACTCCCATAAATTGTCCTGATGAATGCAGCATGAGAAATTTTGCCAAAATGTGTCTTTTTCAGCATTGCTTAATTATTATAATATATTGGAAGAGAGCAAAGACACTTCTAATGCAAGTACAAATAAGACATTAAATTTGCATATCATGATTAATATACTCTTTGTTATTCACTATCTTCAGCTATGGTTTGTTAACTTTTTCAATGACTATTGTTATTACTTAGTTGTAGATGAGAGTTGGTGTAACTGAGATTTTTTAAAAAAAGTGAAATGAAGATGTTAAAGAGTTTTCATGATATTTAGATTATATAAAGAGTACTCTGAAGAGCTCTGCATGAAGAAATTTTCCATGCCCTCTATGAAGACTTGTGGTCAGTCTGCACATGAAACATCACCTGTTAAATGTTCCTGTGGCACAAAATAATTTAAGTCACCTGCTAATTTCAACCAGCCACAACCATTCTGGGTAAAATTACTCAGGGCTCCATCACAAACAACAACAGAAAATCCTGGAATGCCATCACCATTTACTTTAATCAGACTATTAACATCTTTTAGGAGAGCACTTTGTTAAGAATGTCAGGTAACAATGTGACATTCATGCAATTTTTATGTAATTCTGTATCAGTTGCGTATTTCTCTGAAGGGAAAGGCTACATTCCTAGCATGTGCTGCTGGCCAGCAATTTGTAACCCCACAGATGTCTACTGCACCCATCACTGTTTTACTGAGCCCTGGATCTGTTTATCCACTCAACAGTGTGACAGCCAGTCTGCTGGATGTTAGCAGTTCATAATGTCCAAAGAGATTTAATCTGATCCTCCTGCACCTCAGCAACCCACAGACTCTGACAATCAATGCACAATTTGATGTCTAATTTGAAAGTAAAAATATATATACAAGGATTGAATAATGTGGTTTTCCAACAATGCTACAGCCTGCTCCTAATAAGTAGTCAGTATGCATGACTGATATGTGTCTCCTACTATATGGGTATCATGCAAAAGCTTTTATAACAGGTTTATGGGCATTACATGAACGGTGTCTCTCAGGTAACATAAAACAAAAAAAAACAGATGATGGACCTGCTGATATTATCCTGTTAAAGTTAAGAAAAGGGCTTTAAGCTTGTACATAGAAAAAGGATTGAGAGAGTGGGAAATATTTTGAGACCACTGCCCATCATCTTTCCAAATAAATTAAAGCCTAAGTTGAAGTGCAGCATCCTATTAAACATAGTGCTTTCTGGTTGTTAAAAAACATTAGACCTTGTAGTGCTGCAACCACTGAAATAATTGAGCTATAGAAATTAAGTAACTGGGAAAAATATATGCCCATTAATTCTGGTTATAATATCATTTGCCACCTCAGTTTTTGTGCATTTCTCATCTATAATTCTGTTCTATTATTTTAATCCTCTTGTTAATGGTTTTAATTAATGTTGCCAACTGTGTAGTATTTCCGTGGGCTTCAAACGTTAATGTTAAATACTATTTTGCCCTTCCTTTATTTGGAACACTTCTTTGAGCTTCACTCAGTCTCCGGCAACTGTCTGTGTGGAGTTTGCACATTCTCCCTGTGTCTGCGTGGGTTTCTTCTGGGTGCTCGGTTTACTCCCACAGTCCAAAGAGGTGCAGGTCAGGTGAATGGATCAGGCTAAATTGCCCATAGTGTCCAGGAATGTGCAGGTTAGGTTGGTTAGCCATGCAAAAATGCAGTGTCATGGGGATAGGGTCAGGGGTGGGGTGGGGGGGGAGGCGGGGGAGCTGGGTCTGGGTGGGATTCTCTTTTGGGGAAGGGGTGTGGAGGCCTGCTTTCACATTTTAGGGATTCCATGATTCAATGATTCATGGCTACAAAGAAGGCCACACAGTTTTGCTTTTCATTTAATTTGAACAAAATAGGTGCTCTGCGTTTCTTGTGCTCTCCATCGATGACTTGATTTATCAGAAACATCAAGAAGGCTTTTGAAGCATAGTGATAGTGTCCCTATCTCTGAACTACCAGGTCTGGCTTCTAGTCCCACTGCACTGGCAGTGTATAATAACATCTTGGAACAGGTTGATTAGAAAATATCTATGAGGAACATCAATTAGCTGACACTATTTAAAAACATCCTGTATCTCTTGAAGGGGCGGTGCAATTTAAATTCATGAAACTGTCATTGAAATTTCAGAAGACGACTTAGGACAGCAACAACTGCAGGTACTTACTAATACCCTCCTCTAGCACTCCCACTCCCAACCTCCTTGTAAGAACTAGGGGCAGGAGTAGGCCTTTCAGCCCCTCTGCCATTCAATACGGTCTCAGTTTGGCCTCAACTTCATTTTCCTTCCTGCCCTCCGTAAAGTTGTTGCAGACATACCTGACCATGGGGCTACTGTCTCATTAGAGAGTAATGATTGGTGGTTGTTTAACTTGAGGGTCAACAGGCGTCTAGTGAGGGTAGGAGTTAAGGAGGACAGACCTTTATAGTAACCTCAGTCAATGTGGAATTGAGCCTATGCTGTTGGCATCACTCTGCATCGCAAACCAGCCATCCAAGCTAACCAACCCTTTCTCCAATAAGCCTTCAATCCACTGCTAATCAAAAAATCTGTCAATCTCTTCCTTAAATTTACTAAATGTCCGAGCATCCACCACACTCTAGGGTAGTGAATTCCACACATTCATGGCCATTTGAGAGAAGTAATTTTGCCTCATCTCTGCTTTAAGTCTGCTATCACTTCTCTTAAGACTATGACCTCTCATTTTACATTGCCCTATAAGAGGAAACATCGTCTCTCCATCTACTTTGTCAATCCCCTATAGCACTTTATTTACTTCAATTAAATTTCCATTTGTTCTTCTCAACTTCTAAGCATAGATATAAACTGCTCCATTTCTCTTTGAAAGACAAACCCCTCATCTCTGGAATCAATCTAGTGAACACCCTCTGAACTGCCTCCAATGCAACTACATCCTTCCTCAAGTAAGGAGATCAACATTGTATGCAATATTTCAGGTGTGGTCGCACTCCTGTATAATTGCAGCAACAGTTCCCTATATTCCTTTAGCAATAAATGCCAAAATGCCATGGTTGTCTAATGCTAATGTGAGAATTATAGAGAAGATAATTGGCTGAATGAGAAAGCCATTTTAACTGCCGGATAGTAGGAAGATATTCCAGTGAGGAAAGAGGCACAACAAGCACCATTGCCTCCCCCTTTAAGTCAGACACCATCCTGAATTGGGAATATATTGCTGTTCATTCACAGTTGATGAATTCAAATCCTTGAACTTGCTTCTAACACCACGAAGGCTGCACCAACGCCTCAAGGGCGACATCAGTTCAAGAAGGTGGCTCACCATCAGCTGTTCAAGAGCTGTTAGTGACAGGTAATAACTGCTGGCTTTGCCAGTGATGCTCACATCAAATGAATGAATCAAAAAGAACCAGTTTTCTACTGGTGGTAGCAGACCATGACTTCATTGCTAAAATATTTAATGACTTCATGACTTTCGGCATAGCCAAATTATCCCTCCTCAGCTAAGGAGAGGAAATCTGCACACAATATTCTATATGTGGTTGAATCAAGGCCGTGTACAATTGTAACATGACATCCCTGCTCCTGTAGTCGAATCCTCTTGTAATGCAGGCCAACATACCATTTGCTTTTCACTGCTTGCTGCACTTGCCTGCTTACTTTCAGCACCTGTATTCCTGATGAAGGGCCTTTGCCTGAAACGTCGATTTTACTGCTCCTCGGATGCTGCCTGAACTACTGTGCTTTTCCAGCATCACTCTACTCTAGACTCTGCTTACTTTCAGCGATTGGGGTACAAGGACATCCAGGTCTTGTTGCACCTCCCCTTTCCTAATCTATTGCCATTCTAATAATAATCTGTCTTTGTTCTTTGCTACCAAAGTAGATAATCTCTCATTTATTCATATTGTAATTCATCTGCCATGCATTTGCCCACTCCCCAACTTTCCATATTATACAGAAGCATCTCTGTATCCTCTTCACAACTTAACCTCCAACCTAGCTTTGTGTCATCTTCAGACTTAAAGATATTACATTTAATTTCCTCATCTAACTTGTTAATATATATTGTGAATAGCTGGGTTCAAGCATTGATCCCTACAGTCCCCCACTAGTTACTGTCTTCCATTCAGAAAAAGGCCCATTTATTCCTGTCTGATAGCATCACCTGTCTAATCTTAGAGGGAAATGTAGCTTTTATTTATTTTGTTCTTTGTTTTCATTGTTACTGAATAAAAGTGAACTTTTCAGCCATTTGAAGGCTTTCCAGTAAGTGACACTCCCACATTGAACAAAACAAAGCTACACAGGGCATTAGAGAATGTGTACTATTCCAGTCAGGATTCTAAAATGATGCAAAAGGAGGGTGTAGTATGTATCCTTAATAGCCAGACATTTATAAAAGTGCCATGGTATCCTCAGAAAAGTTTTTCGATCATTCCCCTTCTGCTATGTGAAGGGCCGTTCCTAGCGGGCAATGCTTGACCTTGTGCACATCTGGACTTTAAAAATGGTGCACGTGCCAGGAATGCTGGGAGGTCCCAGCAGCGGCAAATACCTCTGGTTGCTGAGCAGACGATTGTGCAAGCTGGGTGATAGAGAGGTGTGGTGCTCAGCTAATGAGGTGAACCTGCAGAGAATAAGTTGAGAAAACACACGGACAGAAACCCTCCATGAAGCTCGCAAACATTGACAACCAATTTCTGGTAGAATTTAGCCTGAAGTGTCAGTGCGAGCTGAAGGCAGTGGCGTGAAATGAAGTATGGGAGATGTTGGTCATGAATAGAGGAAGTGACAGGAGCCACAGGTAGTGTGCAGCTAAGTGCATAGTATTGAGAGTCTTTTGTTTGGATGTGTACTGTCCGACTCGCAAATAATGGGAAACACTCTCACCACTTAGCTTTTCCCCACAAGCTCCTTCTAGCATGCGACAGGAGACATCACCCTTTCTGCAGTGCACAGCTGCTTCGAACAGCTCAAGTGCCCTTTAGAGCAAGCCATCACATTATCTTCTCACCGGACCTCAAGGCAGAACTTTACCATGGACTTCAGGCCCCAAATCTGGGACCTGCCAGTGAATTTCCTGCGGGCGGCCTTTTAATTATCCTCCTCCCTGCTTGCGATCCAACTAAAGATGGTGGGTGGCCTCTTGGAGTTGTCAACACAATCTCTGTGTAGGCAGCTCTGGAGCCCATACAGCATCACCATGGAGGACTGCATGGCAATATTCAACTAAGAAAGGCCGGTCAGTACATAGAGGCTTCGGAGATTAGAGAGAAGTTAACAGCACACTTTATCAGTAACCTGCCCAATGCCATTGCTTAAAATGTGACAAAAAAGCAGCTCAGTATTCACTATCGTTTCATCATGCCCTAGATTTTGCATTAAACAAAAGTGAAATATGCAGCTAGTCTTTGTGAGTTCCTGTCTACTTTTCCTTGCTAACGGTCCAAAGAAGCTCCTTTTTTTTAACTTACATTAAAACGGTTACATAATGTAAGTTGTCTTTGTTAAAATGGGATCCCTGAAATCTTTATCCATGTCCTCTTCATCAGGGCTGGCAAAGACCTGGGCTGTCCCTGACACTAATCCTTGCTCCTGCACATTAGGCTTGTGTGCAGTCCTCTGCCTCATTCCCTAAGACAATGAAGTCTGTGTGCAATCCTTTTTACCTCATTCCCTAAGACAATGAAGTCTGTGTGCAATCCCCTCTAACTCATTCCCTAAGACAATGAAACTCTGAGCTGTTCAGTTCAAGTGATGCTGCACACATGACGGCGAATTGAATTACTTTTATTGTCACAGTGAAAAGTCTACAAGTCACCACTTATGGTGCCGTCTTAGATGCAAGGTTCCTAGGTACAAATTCTTAAGAAAAAAAACTTAGAAAATAAAGAAATTAAAAACTTAAGCACTGCAGGTTGTAGGAATAAATTAGAAAAATAAAGGAATAAAAAGTTCAGAACAACATTCCTTCAAACCCAGTCCACACCGGCACCTAGCCTCCAGTTCATCGAGCCTTCGCTCCAGACTGCACTGGGGTTCACCTCAAGGTTCTCGGGGCTGGGCGATCACTCTGGAGTCACCTCAAAGTCGGAAGTCCACATTGGGGTCACACCAGGCTGAAAGACCATCATGGGCCACTGAAAGATCACCACATCGAAGGATAGTCCTCCTCTGCAGTGTTCTTCAGTCGGTTATTGCTGCTGAGAAGGACCTGGAGCAAAGAGAAATATTTCGAGATTTAACTTTGCACTGAGAAGCCAGATATAAGGAAATGGCCAGTATCAGGTTGCAGCTTGGCTTAGTCAAGTTGTGTGATAAAGTTTTCCAAATATTTTCCTTTATTTTCCTCAAAGCCTGCAAGTAATAGTAAAAACCCTACTCAGAGAGTGCCTTTGGTCTCAAAATCAGCTGACTCCAGTTCTCCCGGCCACAGGGTAGAAGGTATCACTTGGGATACCCTGTGTAACATTAAAATCAGGTGGATTTCTGCAAGAAACAAATATAAACAGTCTGTGTGCATTTCCATTGAACCAATTCTTAAATAAAACTGTCACAAGTGTTTCTCCTTCTAATCAATGAAGTTGCCAACAGAAATTCATATATTTACAACAACTTGAATAATTTGGGAATGTGAATGTGCGAATTGCAACTTTTTGTTATCAAGATATGAAAACAAAGTCAGGACAGAACTGCCCAATTCTTTCATCTTGAGGTGAAAAATCAATAAAAGCAGAATTTATATCAATATTAAAAATAAATGATCATTTTATGATCAATACGTTTGTTAAAGCAGTAGAGAGCATTTTCAACTTGTGATATGGCCCATGGAATGGATATTGACAAATATGGCAAAGTAGCAGAAAGATGTTTTTATTTTTTATTCAAATATATTAATTTCGAAGGTTTGACAAAATTGTGTCACATATCTGCTGCATTAAGGATTGAGCTGACTTTACAACCATGAGTGAAATATCAGCTTTGAGTTTCACTCTGCATTTAAACTACTTTTGAATATATTTAGCTATGACTTTGGTTCTGGTCTGAATGCAAAAATGAGAAGCAAGTAAAAAAAAAATTGTCTTCCTAATCTCTGCTTTTAGAGTCTCTGGCAAGTTTTATTTTTATACTAGCTGTGCGCAATTAATAAGACCATAAGACCATAAGACATAGGAGTGGAAGTAAGGCCATTTGGCCCATCAAGTCCACTCCGCCATTTAATCATGGCTGATGGGCATTTCAACTCCACTTACCCGCATTCTCCCCATAGCCCTTAATTCCTTGTGACATCAAGAATTTATCAATCTCTGCCTTGAAGACATTTAGCATCCCGGCCTCCACTGCACTCCGCGGCAATGAATTCCACAGGCCCACCACTCTCTGGCTGAAGGAGTGTCTCCGCATTTCTGTTCTGAATTGACCCCCTCTAATTTTAAGGCTGTGCCCACGGGTCCTAGTCTCCCCGCCTCATGGAAACAATTTCTTAGCGTCCACCCTTTCCAAGCCATGTATTATCTTGTAAGTTTCTATTAGATCTCCCCTTAACCTTCTAAACTCCAATGAGTACAATCCCAGGATCCTCAGCCGTTCCTCATATGTTATACCTACCATTCCAGAGATCATGCGTGTGAATCTCTGCTGGACACGCTCCAGTGCCAGTATGTCCCTCCTGAGGTGTGGGGCTCAAAACTGGACACAGTACTCCAAATGGGGCCTAACCAGAGCTTTATAAACAGTGCTTTTATATTCCAACTCTCTTGAGATAAATGACAACATTGCATTCGCTTTCTTAATCACAGATTCAACCTGCATGTTTACCTTTAGAGAATCCTCGACTAGCACTCCCAGATCCCTTTGTACTTAATGGTTTTAAAGCTGCTATTTTTAAAATCTAAGAGTTCCTCTGATCACAGCAGTGTTATTTTTGTCATATCTCACATCTATCTTGTTCACTCTAAATAAAGTTGCTAAGTTAATGAATGGTGTTGGCATTTCGATACTTTTATGGCCTGACTCTACATGAAGCAAAAGTTGCAAATGTGCTTGCTAAAACATTTTTACTTTGAACATGTAATAGCCACCCAAGAGGGAAAAGATTTTAATGCCATTACGTCAGACTAAATCTCAGGTATCAATCAACCCCCCAAATGGAAAAGATTCTGAAAACTATGGGAGGGAAAGAGATAAGAACAATGAAAACAAATCATGTAAAATAAAATCAGTTGAAGTGTTTTTCGAATAAAACATGGTGGTGTTACTCAGGTCTAATTATGTCAATACACTAAAGAATTATTATGAATGTCTTGCTTTGGATGATTAATAATGTTGCACGATTACTGATGTATTCTTTTCAAACTGACAGCATTTGATGGAAGCTGTAAATGCAGGTGTTAACCCTGCAGGGAATTCTACCAATCAAACCAGCCACTGGGACTTGGGCAGTTCCTTCTTCTTTGCAGGCACCATTATAACCACCATAGGTAAGACATTTATAATAAATCTGGCATTGACTGTTCATGATTTAATTATGTCCAACATATTCATTTGAAAGAAATGCATCTTGAGATTCAAATAATTGGTACATTGAAACTTTAGCAAAATCTGCAAACTTGCTGATTCTTGTACATTGAGCTACATTTCATATACTCTATAGTGCATTGCTTACTATTCTCCAATTCCTTCAGGTAATCGGCAATTTATATTGTTTAACTAATATTTCATAATACTGTTCTTGTGGTTATAGACACAGTTCATCTAACCTATTACATATTAAAAACATACCTTTAACTTTGGGCAATAGTACTAAATTGGCAAGCTTAGATCAACTGCAAATAATCCATTATTTCAGATCTTAATTTGCCCTGAAGTCAAGGAAATGCTTAAATCACTTAACATCTGCTGAGCGGACAGGCAAGCTAACATTTCAGGAATCGATACTTGATCAGAATTGAAAGATATTACAGATATATAGCATTTAAAAAGGAACAGAATGAGGAGAGGGGAGGGACAAATTAAAATACTTGAATGGAATAGAACAGACTGATAAAGTGCTTGAGTACAAAACAGGAGAAGCAGTTCATTTTTAGAACTTCCATTTTTTTGGTTTTTCATTGACCTTCCTGGTTTTTGTTACAGGATGGGACTGCACCATGCCACTTGATATAGCATAATGGGTATCTTGATGAGTAACCATAACTTTGCTCCTGCTTTTGTTTCTATCCAACCTACTAACATAACATAGGACAATCACATTTATCTAATTTTGCTGATTGAAATAGCCCCGTATCACATCAGTCCTGCTGACCATCTGCCCTTATGCTCTCTGCTGTTCTGACCTTGATGCCTCTTAAAAACCTGACCATATTTTCCTGATGATTGTCTCAAACCTTTGTCTCGTGACCTCATGACCATCAACCTAATGTCTTTGGTATTGCTCTGATGTAACATCTGTAACACTTGAAACTGACAGTCCTGCTTAACCTCTCCATGATGGAAGCTCCAGAGTTTTCCCAACAGTCCTGCCAATGCTATACCTCTGCATCAACCTCTGTGCACCTCATCTCATGGCTCTGTTACTAATCAGCCAGATAGCCTTCCTGAATGCTGACCTAATTACTCAAGAGTCAGCTAAATATTTTGTTTAGATTTTCTCTTACTATTCACCTGCAAAACTCCAAAACAATTCTGCTCGATTTTCAGGTTCTGGGTCAGCTCTTCACCTAATTCCCTGCGTGGCAGCTGCAGCTCAACTTCCTTGGAATTGTTATGCAGATTCACAATCCTTTTTACAAGTGTTTATTTGGAAGGAAGTCTTCAATTGATCATCCCTTCTCTCTTCTCTGATTTTCCCTGATAACTTTGCCTGTTCAGTCCTCCATCCTCCATGCCTTTCACTTTCCTTTTCCGTCCTTTCCTTTTCCCAGACCATACTTTCTGATTGAATTCAAAATTTAATTTCTCATCTACCTTAAATGAACTGATCTCAACCATGGCAGTAATCAGACAAAATAATTAACTTATGCCAGAAGAGTAAAATAATTTAGGGAAACCTATTCTGGTCATCTGAATCCCCATTTATATGGAACTTTCTGAACACAATATTGACTGAGATGTGTTGAGACACAAGTGAAGAATTGTCAGATGGGAGAACAGTTGGAGGTTTTCTGGCACATGTATAATTTCAAGCCAACTGAAAGGAAGGAGGAGTGAAAAATAACAACAAAAAACCCAACAGATGAAAGAAATGATATCAGCAAAATTCTTCATGGAGAGTTGAAACAACCTTGATTAATAAATGATGTATGATCATCCTATTGATTTCAACCTGCAAATATTTAAACTCTAACATGGTAACAGTGATATTATAAGGAAACAAGATTCATTTGTCCAAATATAAGATGTGTTTTTCACATGCAAACATTTTGCACCTTTTTCTGTTTGTCTTCAGAGACACAAATTGTCACACTGCATTCCTTTAAATAATCTAAGACTTATTGCAACTGCAAAACCTTGTGATAACTTATGTGTAATTCAGTTTGATCTTATTTCCTCCCAGGTTTTGGAAAGATCTCTCCAACTACTGTAGGTGGAAAAATATTCTGCATCATTTACGCCTTGTTAGGGATTCCGCTGTTTGGGTTTTTACTTGCTGGTGTTGGTGACCAGCTAGGAACCATATTTGGAAAAGGAATCGCTAAAGTGGAAGATGTATTCCTCGTAAGTTACACAAGTGTACTTCGTAATAAATGAATGCAAAACTATGAAATAACATGTTAGATTTTTATCACCTTTTTTGAGTGTTAAATTCCCTAGGTGACATTTAAAGTCCATGCATACTTAATATTATCTAGAATGTCATAGAATAATATTTTATTTAAATAATGAGGATTATCAATTTTTGAAAATTAGTTTTTAATAGCTTTTTGACAAAGTGATGCACATAAACAGGGACATTTTAATAGAAAACTATTGACAGTTAAAAATCTTCAGAATTTTACACAGGATTTGCAGTTGTACATTTTGCCTCTATACTGTACACAGGAGTGGGAGTTTATATATGACTTTACATTTATTAACAAGTTAATGAGAAGTGAAATAAAAAAAAGAAAACAAGTTCTGCAGCAATTCTACAGGGGAAAAGATAAAATGTTTCTTGATGGGATCACTAACAGGGAAATGCCAAAGGCTGTTATGATGGTGTTCAGAATGTCGAAGAGAAACCTGGCAATAAGGCATTTCTCTGCAGATAAATAAACTGTTGAAATGCTTTCTGTAACTTACCAAGAAGAGGACTGTGAAAATGAGGTGAGAACCATAAAACATGCCTCTGTAACAGAGGATGGCTAATGTTTCAAATGATTAATCCCTCTTAAGCATATGAAATGGAAGAGAAGAGCAACTTCCCCTCCCTGACTAAAGGCAACCTTAATATAATTAATGGCTTCAACACAAATGAGATGGGAATGTTAAATAGGATAGAGGGAATCAAAAATTAGATTCCCAAGATAGATGGCACTTTTCTCAGAGTACTCAGAGAGATGAGTTTTGTGAGGCATAGTTGGTTACTAATGGCGTACCTTATGGGTTTCCTAACTAAAGTAGTGCATCCTCCCAGTGTAGTCTTAGCAAAAGGAACCAATAAGTTCACATCCGGTTCAGAATTACTGAAAGGCTCCTGATATCGAGGTATCTTTTGACTTTAACAATGTGGAATCCAAGTGACCCTGCTTGGGGCTGCTAACCATCTGCCAGTGCCTCTAGCCGCTTTCAAAATGCATGAAGTGCACTTTTCTCATTCATGGGATGTGGGCATTTCTGGCTGGGACAGTATATATTGCTGGTTCATAGCTGCCCTTGAGAAGGTGGTGGTGAGGTGCCATTTTGAACAGCTGAAGTCTATTTGATGTAGACAGACCTACAATGCCACTCAGGAGGGAATTCCAGAAACTCTGATGTATTCAATATCAGGATAATCAGTGGCTTGGAGAGGGGATTGCATGTGGTGGTGTTCCCACATTTCTGCTGCCCACATGCTTCTAGATAGTAGTGTTCATAGAATTGAAAGGTGTTGTCCTTGAAAGGTGTAGTCCAAGGAGCTTTAGTGAGTTTCTGTAGTGTATGTCCTAGTTGGTACATGCCACTGCTACTGCGCATCAGTAGGGAGGCAAGTGTATGTTTGAGAATATGATGCCACTCAAAAAACCCTTACACACTTCCCTTGTGCCTTGTAGGTGGTGGACAGATTTTGGGAAGTCAACAGATGGGTGATTCACTACAAGGAACCAAGCCTCTAGCATGCTCTTGTAACCCCAGTATTTTTATGGTTAGGCCAGTGCAATTACTGGTCAATAGTAATGTCTAGGATGTTGATGGTGGTGGATTCAGCAATGGTAAAGCTGTTACTTGCCACTTGTTAGCCCAAACTTGGATATCATTCAGATCTTGGTGCATTTGGACATGGACCGCTTCAGAATCTGAGAAATCACAAATGGTATGGTCCTAGCCAGTGTGGAGAGCTTTCTTCTTGATTTCCATTGTCTCTACATTTGCTAGGGTTTCTCAATGTCACACTCAATCAAATGCAGCTTTGATGCCACAAGGAATCATCTCCCCTCAAGTCAGGAATGCCGTACTTTTGTCCATGTTTGAACCAAAGTTGCAATTAGGTTAGGAGTGGAAAAGTAGAACCTGAAGTGTCAGTGGGCAAGTTATTGCTAATCAAGCGCTACTTGATAGCACAGTTGAAAACATCTTCCATTGCTTTACTGATGATTAAAAACAGATTTCTGATTTGCTAGGTTGGATTTAGCTTCATTTCCTTGTACAAATCATATCTGGGCAATTTTCTACATTATTGGTAGGTGCCAGTGTTGTAGCTGTGGAATTGCTTGGCTATCGGTGTGACAGGTTTATGGATCAAATTGTCAGGACTATTGCTGGAAGGTTGTCAGGATCAACAACCTTTGCTGTATCAGTGCTTTCAGCCATTTCTTGATGTCTTATGGGGTCGAATTGACTGAACACTGGTATCTGTGTTGCTGAGTATGTCTGGAGGAGACCAAGATGGATCATTCATTTGACACTTCTGGATAAAGATTGTTACAAATACTTCAGCCTTATCTTTTGCACTGATGTGCTGGACAGCTCTATCATTGAGAATGGAGATAATTGTGGAACCTCCTCCTGCAGGAATTGTTTGATTGTCCACCACCAGTCACAAGCAGATGTTGCATGACTGCCAAGCTTAGATTTGATCCATTAGTTGTGGAATCATTCAGCTCTGTCTATCACACATGTAGTCCTGTGTTATAACTATGTCAGGTTGACACATCATTTTTAGAGATGTGTGGTGCTTCACCTGGCATACCTTCTTGTACTGTTCATTGAACCAGGGTTGGTTCCCTAGCTTGATAGTAATGGTGGAGTGAAGGCTATGCTGGGCCATGAAATTACACATTACAGATTGTGTCTAAGTACAATTGTGCTGCTCCTGATGGCCCACAGCATTTTATGGATGCTAAGTTGCTTGATTATTTCAAATCTACCCCATTTAGCATAGTGATAGTGGCACACAGCATGACAGAAGGTACTCCCAATTTTAAAGCAGAACTCCTTTCCACAAGCACTGCACAGTGGCCAGTTATACTGATACTGTTGCAGATAGGTACATCTGTGACAGGCAGATTGTTAAGAATAAGGTCAAATAAGATTTTGCCTTCTGTTGGTCCCTTCACGGCTATGTTCTTTTGGATTTGACTGAATTAGTGGTGGTGCCAAGCCACACGTGGTTCTGGATGTTGAAGACCCCACCCATGCTACACTCTTCTCACGCTCTGTGCTTCCTCAAGTGATGCTGAGCATGGATTAATACTGAATTATTAGCCAAGGCAGACTCAATACATGGTAAATAGCAGGAGATCTTCTTGCCCATATTTCACCTAAGATTTTATGTCATGAGACTTGATGGGATCCAGAGTCAATGTTGAGTACTCCCCCTGTGACTCCCACCTGATTGTATAGCACCGCCCAGCACCTCTGTTGGGCCTGACCTTCTGGTGGGACAGGACAGCTCAGGGTTAGTGTTGATGTGTCTATACATTATCAGCAAGGCATCGTTCTTACTGTGTCAGGCTGCTGCTTGAACAATCTGTAAGGCAGCTGTCCCAATTTTGGGATGAGACCCCAAATGTTAGTAAGGAGGACTTACAGGGATGGCAGGGCTCATTATACTGCATCGTTTGCTGTTGTTCTGGTGTCTCGGTTGTGCCAGGTGATCAGTCTGGTTTCATTCCTTTCTCGAGACACGTTAGTGGTCAGATACAACTGAGTGGCTTCCTAGGTTTTGAGAGAGGGTATTTATGAGTCAACCACATCACGATGTGTCTGGAGTCATATGCAGACCAGACCCAGGTAAGGATGGCAGGTATTCTTCTCTAAAGCGCATTAGTGAACATGTTAGGTTTGTACAACAATCAACAATGGATTATTGGTCATTGTTAGACTCTTAATTCCAGACTACGTTTTGCAATTACAAAGTGACTCATCTGTCATGGCAGGATTATGCCTGAGGAGTGCAGACTCCCATAGGTCTCCTCATGATCTTAGTAACAATACCTGATAAACTAATGTAACTTGTTCCTAATTGCTGTTATACAATAACAACTTCTTGTTGAAGGTAAAAGAAACCTCTTGTTCAGATGCAATAGAGGTAGACTCTACTCCTATATGCCAAGCCAAAGGAAACCTGATTGGTGGTAGCATTCTCATATCCACAAATTCCACTTGGTGATCAGCATTGAGCATCATTGCTTAATATCACAAACTGCAGTGATGAAATAATCCATTGGACCCAGAAGGATAAATTTGCAAAGGACCAAGTGAGTGTACAAGCCTTTAAGTCTTTTACCTCTTAAAGAACTATCTATACCCACTGACATCAGCTGCAAGTGCTTGAACAAACAAAGACTCAATGGGAACACATGGAATAACCAAAAAGGGAGAAACAGCTGCCCACATTAAAGCCTTTATTTCCGACCAGGTAAGGATACACCCATCAGACTTAGGGTTAGCCAGATGTGCAGCCATTCCTCAGTGGCAGTATGGTGGCTAGGGACTTCAGGAAGAGGTTGATGATGTCATAGACTCATTGTAAAATCGGTGATTATACAGGATTAGAAAGAATGGAAAACACCTTTATCATCAGTGAAGAAAATTCAGATGACAGAAATCAGCGAAGTTTGCAAGAAGATGCATTTGAGGAAGAAAAGGCTAAGAAGGACAAGCCATTGAACTGATTGATCAATCTTTAGTTTGAAACAATAAGGCACCAACATGGTCTTCTGAACA